>NW_022900930.1:5445486-5474982 GCF_012274545.1 Fukomys damarensis | reverse complement strand
TTTTTTTTTTTTTTTTTTTTTGTTACCAGGGATAGAACTCGGGCCCTTGTGTGTGCAAGGCAGGCACTGGAACCACTGAACTAAATCCCCATCCCTGTCTACCATTTTTAACATTAAAGATTTTTTTTACCGATTCTGTATATTTGGCTCTCCACCTCGTCCAGTTTTCTAATCACCCAACAAGGAACGTGTGCAACTCTGGAGTCCGGTATTTACTTCCTGCCTGATTACTGTTGGAATTTCCTTCTTAGACCCGAAGCTCTACATCTCAAAGACGCACTCATGCCCTAACCGTGTTTCTGTCGTGCCATCTCTTATGTAGCATAAATACACAGACATGAGGCTGAGTCAGTCAGTACATAGTGAAATTTTACTATTTTGAGTGGAGTTAGTTTATTTTCTGAATCACCAGGAGTTCAATCCGGTTTGTGTTACTCTTCTTTTCTTTCCATCTTGATAGAAAGCGTAAGGAAGGAAACTCTAACACAAAACTTAGGTCCACCCTCTACGCCTTCCCTAGTTCTATTCTGGCCACTGTTGTTTTACCCTGTGGAACTCCTGTCTAAATCCGTACCCAGCGCTGACTTCGCGGGAGGTGTTCCTACGACAATTGCTCTAAGGAAGAGTCTCTAAGTCTGACTCGGAATATTCGGACCTTTCCTATTCATAACTCGCCCGCTGACACTACCAGATTACCAGATATTTTTGCATAATTATGTTCATATTGCATAACGTAGATGTAGGGAACCTCCACAGTTTGATGACATCGAAGTATTTGTCTTCTACATTATTATTATGTAATGTCAAAGTGGATGGCATAAATTATGCAAAGTGGATCAGGAGTCTTAAAACAGAAGCAAAATAAAAGTTGCTCGTTATTAATTATATTTTGAGAGACATCATTAATGTTTACTCTCCTACAGGCTTCTGATTAATGCTCACCACAGCAGTGCTTTCATAGTGGCTTTTCAAAGATTAAGCCATTTCTCTAAACATCAAATTTCCATCAATGACACCGAAAAGTAAGAGCTCAAAATTCACATTATCTGCTATGCCTTTTAGCCTTTATATGCACTTTCAGTTTCTCACACCAGAGAAATTCAGGCCAGTTATTAGGCTGAATTTAAAAGAATATTAGAAATCACAAATGTGCAAATAGATTTGTCAGAGTCTACAGCTTCCTTATTTCCTCAAATACTGTCTTGAATAAAAGTGGTGATGGTGAACATCCTTGTCTTCCTGATTTTGGAGGGAAAGCTTTCAGTATTCCCCATTTAATATGACGTTAACAGTAGGTTTGTCATAAGTGGCTTTTATCAGATAGAGATAAGGTCCCTCTATACCTATTTTTTTCAGTGTTCCTGTCATGAAAGTATGTTGCATTTTGACAAAGACTTATTAAAGAATAACAACTCATTATATAAGGATATAAGAATATATTATTCTATAAAAATAATAACAATTCCTTATTAAAGAATAACAACTCTTGGTACATTTCACTATCAATGTTTGACACAAAATTTGATTAAAGAAATATCTATTAACCCTCATCTCTTTAAGAATACACCCATTATGTTACCTGATGCACATCAACTTCAAATCTTTTTTCATTCATTAAACTGTTCAATTATAAAGTAATGACAAAATAAGTCAATACCCATCAGTGATAGCTCTCAGTGTGAATGGTCTCAGTTCTCCAATCAAAAGATTCAGACTGGAAGAATAGATCCAGAAAGAAATTCCAATGACATGCTGTATGCAAGAAACACATTTAACCCAAAAAGAAACCCATTAGAGTAAAAAATCAAAGGATGGAAAACAATATTCCATGCAACAGGAATCAGGAAAAAGCAGGTATAGATGTCTTATGTTCAGACAAAGTGAACCTCAAGCCAAAACTGAATAAAAGGGACAAAGAAGGTGAGTACATATTGGTTAAAAGAACAATCGAACAGGAAGAAATAACAATTATTAACATATGCACCAAACAATGATGCACCCAACTCCATAAAACAAGCACTACTGAAAGTAGCAGATCAGAAGAAAATAAATACAGCTATAGTGGGGCAACTCTGTACAGCACTACCACAAATAGATCAATTAAACAAAAAATCAACAGTTTAATATCAAAGTTGGACAAAGGGACTGAATAAACACCTATGGAGTGTTTCACCCAACAAAAACAAAATGCATATTCTTTTCAGCAGCACACGGAACTTTATCCAAAATAGACCACATACTAGCCAATAAGACAGCCTTAATTAATAAATGTAAAAGGCCTTGATTAATAAATTAATTAATGATTGACTAATTACTGTAAAAGAATTCAAATTATACCATGCATGCTATCAGACCACAGTTAGAAATCAAGTTAGAAAACTAGAAATAAAAAACAAAAGAAAACACAGAAATTATGCAATTGCATTGAACCTAAACAATATACTGTTAACTAAATAATGGTTTACAGGAAAACAAATCAAGGAAGAAATAAGAGCCTCTAGAACTAAATGACAATGCTAGTGCAACATACCAGGACTTCAGGGACATAGTGAAAGCAGTCCTAAAAGGAAAGTTTACAGCTGTGAAAGCACACCTCACAAAAAAAGTGAATCCAAATGATACACCTTAAGATCCTAGATAAACAAGAATAATCCAAACTCAAATGAAGAAAAAGGAAGGAAATCATAAAGATAAAAACAGAAATCAATGACATTGACATTTAAAAATAAGAAGTAATGCAGAGTTTGTTCTTTGAAAAAAATAAACAAAAAATGACATATCCTTAGCCAATGTAGACCAAAAAGACCCTAATCAGTGGAATCAGAAATGAAAAATTGGAATCACAATGAGCACCACCAAAATCAAAATCATTATCAATAGCGACTTCACTAACCTGTATGCCAATAAATCAGAGAATTCAGAAGAAATTAGTAGATTTCTGGATACATACAAATTACTAAAACTAAACCAAGAAGACTTAAGAACCCTGAGTAATCCAGTAACAGGTAATGAAATTGAAATGATAATAAGTAATCTACCAACTAAGAAAAGCCCAGATCCAGAGAGGTTACTGTTGAATTATACAAAACTTCAGGAATATTCTAACACCATTTGTCCTAAAGATTTTTAATGACTCTGATAGGGAAAAAAATATTCCACAAGTCATTCCTGGAAGCTACCTCTACTTCAATTCCAAAACCAGACAAAGACCTAAGAAAAAAGAGAACTAAAGACCAATATCCTAATGAAGATAGATGCAAAAAATTCTCAACAAATTTACTGGCAAACAGAATGCAATGAGTCATAAGAAATATCACAGATCATGACGAAGTAGGCTTCATCCCAGGATGAAGGATAGCAAGGATGGTTCAAAAAAGGCAAATCAGTAAATGCAATTCATAACATAACCAGAATGAAGGTTATCAAAAATAACATGGTCATGTCAATAGCTGTAGAAAAAGTCTTTGTCAAAATACAACATACTTTCATGACAGGAACACTGAAAAAAAAATAGGTATAGAGGCACCTTATCTCAATCTGATAAAAGCCATTTATGACAAACCTACTGTCAACATCATATTAAATGGGGAAATACTGAAAGCTTTCCCTCCAAAATCAGGAAGACAATTATGTTCACCATCACCACTTTTATCCAAGACAGTATTTGAGACATTAGCAAGATTATTCAGGAAATAAAATGAAAATAAAAGTATAAGTATAGGAAAGAAATAATTCAAATTATTATTATTCTCAGATGACATGATCCTCCACTTTGAAGACCCAAAAACCTCACCAACTATTAGAATGAATAACCCAATTCAATAATATAGCAAGATTCAAAAGCAGCACACAATATTCAATAGGGTTCCTGTACATGAATAATGAACTTCCAGAGAAAGAAATTAAGAAAAATACCACTTACACTATCACAAAGAAAAATTAAACATTTATGAATCAACCTGCTTATTTGAAAGACCTCTGCAATGAAAACTACAGTACTCTGATAAAAACAACTGATCAGAACATCAGAAAATACATTCCTGGATAGGCAGAACCAATGAAGTCAAAATAACCATACTTCCAAAATTATTATACCAATTTAATGCTACCCCACTCAAAATTTCAACAGCATAAAAAGACAATCTACAGAATGTGGTAAAATCTTTAGCAATGATTTCTCAGAAAGATGAGTCATATCTAGAATATAAAAGATTTTTTAAAAATTAAAAACTCAAAACAAAAGACAATCAATAATGGCCCAAAATACATGAAGAAATGCTCACATCACTGGCAATTAGAAAACTGTAAATTAAAAAAAAAAAAAAGGAGATTCCAAGAAATCGGATAACAAATTTCGAAGAGGCCATGGGAAGAAAGGAAACTGTCCATGCTTTGGTGGGAATATAAACTAGCATAATCGCTATAGAAATCAGTGCGGAGATTCCTCAAAAACTAAAAATAGGAATTCCGTTTAACCCAGCTGTTCTCCTTCTGGGTATCTTCCTGAAACAGCTAAACATATCATATTATGATGATACACACATAGTCATATTTATAGCAGCACAATCACAGCTAAATGTTGGTAGTGGCCTATATGGCCATCGATAGATGAGTAGAAAAATTAAAATGTGATATTTACACACAATAGAGTAGTGTTCTGCCATAAAGAGAGATAAACTTGAGTCTTTGGTAGGAAAATAGATGCATCTTGAGATCATAATATTAAGTGAAATAAGTCAGACACACAAACTTGAATATCTCATGGTTTCTCTCATATGAGAAACCCAAAGTAAAAATAAAAGACAGATAATAGGAAGTAGGAAGATAGATCTTTCTCAAAGGGGAAAGGAAGCAAGAGACAGGGGCAGAGGGAAGGAAGGGAGAGGGGGATGTAGGAAGGAGTTGGACTCTGTTATGTACGTGAACTTACTTCCTTACGAGGGATGAAAATATTTTGTGCTACACACATCTACTAACAAAATGAAACGATGACAAGAAAAAGCAAAACATTCAATTGTCGTTCTTCTGTGCCATTGTTTCAGAAGCTGTTTTCTTCTTTTCGCTGACTCTCCTTTGTTTCTGGTCTTCATATCCATCCACCCAGTGCTATTCCTTGCTGAAAACCAGTCTCGGGAGCAGCCCCCACTTCCTGGCCTCCCTTCA
This sequence comes from Fukomys damarensis, assembly GCF_012274545.1. Lineage (NCBI taxonomy): Eukaryota > Metazoa > Chordata > Mammalia > Rodentia > Bathyergidae > Fukomys > Fukomys damarensis. The sequence continues at coordinate 5,469,819 of NW_022900930.1, read as the reverse complement.
TAAGCCTGCCCCGAGCTGTCTGCCTACCAGAGGAGTGCGGCAGTCAGTGGGGTAGCAAGGTTTCCCCATTGTGGCTGACTTTTCATGCATTCATAGCTTCATGCTTTCTGTGTTAAGTCTCAGATTTGTTTCCTACCCCTGGCTAAATTCCACACAGTGATTTCAACTGCTACAGGTTAATTTTCCTGTAATAGCCTCATTGCGATGGAGGGTTTGGGAGATTACAAAAATTATATGCACTACTAATTGGCCTGTCTTGTTTTGGAGCTGCTCCCTGGGTTGTAACAGCCAGAAGAGGCTGCAGTAAGACCAGTTCCCAAACCAGCACTCAGTGAGAAGACAGATGTGAGGAAAGAAAACAGTTCCAAAAGAATCACATGCAGTGTGTGATTGTTTTGATTGGCTGGGAAAGTGTTCTGGAGAGATGTACTCTCTTTTGGTGGGGGGCACTCAGGGCAGCATTTCAACAAAAATTCTTGGGCACCTACTGTGCCCAATCATAAGCTGAGCCAGAAATACATGCAAAAGCAAGATACAAAGCTATCTAGACAGGATTTAATTTATAGAGAAGAATATATAAAGTCATGTAGCCATGTAGATAGTTTCACAGGTGCCAAGGAATAATATAAATGCTCCAAAAAATGATCTTGATGGCTTTCTGTAACACATCTGCCTTTTGGGACGAACTCCAACCAATCTCCCCATTTTATTGACCCTCCTGTTGCTGGGACAGAGCACTAGGCACCCACAGGAGAGGTTTCAAGTCTCAGTCATCTAACTCCAAGGCAGAAAGAACACGGAGGAAGGGCATGGCCGAGGAAAGCTGTTCGTATTATGGCAGACAGGAAGGAAAGGAAGGTGGGGGGGCGAGGACAAGAGTACAGCCTTCCCTGCCAACCTTCTGTGACCCGCCAGCAACCAGGCCCCACCTCCTTACCAGCACGTTCTGCTACTGACCTGATCAATGGATGGATCCCCGAGTGAGGATAGCACCCTTATGATTTATAGATGAAACTTGTTTCCCCTGCCATCAGTTGAGTTTAGGCTGAAATGAAGTCAGTATCTGATCTCTTCACTCTGTTTCTTTTGTCTGCATCATTCTCTAGTTGAAAGGGAAGGAGACTGAAAAGTTTGTAAATTAGCTCTTCCCTCTGTCTAGGGAAATGAGCCTCCTGCCCAGGTTATTGTTGCCAAAAGGCTGTCCTCCCTGTGCTCTGCAAAAGCATCTTGAATTGGGTCCTTTAGGCTTAATTCATGGAATAGGAGCTCATCTATTAATATAAGCTGAATTTCAATCCAGTTTGGATATCAGAAGCATAATTTCAATGCTTCCTCTTTGTATGAGGAGCAGTTAAGAGCAGAAGTTGAAGCAAACTGCTAAATTTGGCTCTCCACTGTACCAACTTCTAGATTCCTGATCTTGTGGTTGTTATAGCTCCTCTCCAGGCCTCAATTTCATCGGCAAAATAATAATAATAATAATAATATCAACACCCACATGACGGGGTCATAGTGTAAATGACACAGGTTGGCATCTATGAAGAGCTGAGAATAGTGACTTGCACATGGTCAGCATTACAAAAATAGTCACTTTATAATGTGGATTTCTCCTGGAACAACCCAGAAAGAGAGGAAGGAGGGGAGGGATTGGCAAAAAAAAAAAAAAAAGTTATATTAGGTAATGTAAGAGACAGCTGCATAAGTATATTTCCAAAATATTATTCCCCTTATATAAAATAGTTAAAAGTCATGAAAGGCAGCCAATAATAAGCACTAAATTTCATCCTTATTACATGCAGTGCTAGTATTCAGCTAATGACAGCTGAGACGATGTTAGGGGGTATTCAGGGAAGTGTTTATAGAGGCCTGAGACAGGGAAGGACAGGTAGGGTTCTGTACGAAAGCGAGGGAGTCAGAGAAGAGAAGATACAAATGGGAGGAATCTTACCTTTGTAGGCAAGATGTGAAACTGAGTGGGTTTTATTATCTTTGGTGACTTCTAGACTTTTTTTAAAGATAGTCCAAAGAAAGAAAGGGTAATGGATTCAGAGTTTTCTCCTCGAGGAAATGAGAGGCTAAGCGTGCACAGCCAGGACCAAATGCCAGGTGGCGGGCTCATCCAGTGGCCCTTCAGTGCCACCTATGTGGGGTCTCTTGTAATCTGGAGACTTTTCTTCTTGCCTCTTCAGAGGAATGGCAGGAGAGGACGGCAGTGCTCTGGGCAGTTCCAAAGCTGGTCAGTCCAAGTGTAAGCTCGTGTTCCTCTCTCAAGCACCCTGTGGCCTCCTTTTCGCCTTCCTCCCAGACTAGTCTGTCGTGCTGAAGATCCTATTTCCTCTTTGAGCTTTGTTCCACCTTCTCTTTGTCTTATAAGAGCCTCGAGATCAAAATGAACTTTAAAAGATTTCCTGGAAGAATCAAGTTATAGTAAAACTATTCAGTAACTTCTTTCTGACCTATATTACCGTACTCATGACCAGGACCATGGTGTAACTAGGCTGAGCATTATTTCTGGGACCCTCTCTGGATAAAAGTTGTGGTTTCTTTTACTTTTGCATTTTTAGGGATGGAAAGGGAGAGGAAAATGAGGGAATTGATTGTAATTTAATTATCCTGGATACAATTATTTCATTTAATTATAGTCATGCTAAAAATCTAAGCTGGTCAGCCTTCTAGTGATTCTCCTGTTATTACCAAAGACAGAGAAAATCAATAGAGCAACTCCCTACCTAGAGTTCCAACTCCACTGGTCTAAAGACTTAATATTCTGTATTGGGGTACAAGTGAATATTACTATTTACGCACTCTTCTTCCCAAGATATTTATGGTTATTTTTAAGAGGAAAAAAGCCACAGAGTAACAAAGTTTATCAGCAGGAATTCTAATCTCATTTTAGAATTCTATAAGAACCTGTCATTAAAAAGGCAAATTTCCCAAAATGCTATCCAGGAGGGCTTGCCAAAATCCCAGCAAGTGTCCTGAGAACTGCCGGAGGAATACAGTTACTAGACAGAGTTTAATTTGTGCAAATCTATTAACAAAATTCTCTAATTAAAAAAAAATCAATGGCTGCCTATGACATTAACCAGGAAAACCTAATAGAAAGCCATTAAATTTTTTCTATTTAATTAACTTGAACACAACATGATGGACTCAACAGATATTTTAATTAGATGCATATGAAAAGAAATCTTGCAAAATTAAACAGACCCTCTATTTGCAAATGATGCAAGCAAAGTGGCAAGGATTTGCTCAAATTCCTAATGATGGGTCATTTCCTTGAAAGGGCCACAACTTCTCAGACAACATCCTTACAGAACAATCCTTTCTCGAGAAGCTGTCCCTTGTAAAGAAACAGTACACTATTTTGCCTCATTCTTTTATTCTGGGTGAGATATTTATGTTCGAAGCATACAATGCACACTTCCAGGAACTATTTTCCATGCTCACTATTCCAAAATCTTCACAGTCAAAGTAGCCCAAAATGAATAGTTCTGATTTACAGGGTGAATGTATGTTCAAGGTTGCCATAGATGGTCTTGATTTATGTCAGTTGCCTTACCATAACCATTAATAGCTCTCTTTTTGCACTAAATAGTGTCCTACTCATTTATCAAACTTCCTCCTGACTTGTAGCACCCTACTAAACTAGCCCTTTCAACTTTCAGTGGAAATACAGGATTTCCCTGCTCAAAAGGAAAGGTTAAAGTTTGGGAAATTGATGAGCTCCTGTTTCTGACCATGTCAGAGGTATGCAAATTGACATTTGTCTCTTCCCTTGTTTAGTTGTCTTCTTTTTTCTCCCTGACGAGTCCACATTAACCACCATATACTTGCACATTCAAGCCTACTATTGAAATCTTCTGAGTGAATTTAAATGCAGAAGTTCTCAAATATTAGTTGGCTTGGTCCTTTTTAAGGTATTATCCTCTCCTAAAATGATTCACAAATAGCATGCTACCTATTCTTGAAGTAGAAGGCTCTTTGTAAAATCCCTCTGGTAGGCAGCAGCCTCCAAGAAGGTCCACTTCCTAATGCTACACTCTTGTTGGGGCCCCTCTCCATCCATTATGTTGTTCTTGGTTTTCGTGGCCATTATCCAAAGGTGTGTCATTTTAGGATCAGATAACGAAAGCCTGATTTATCCTTTCTTCTTACCTGGTCCTCTGTCATTCACATCACTGGAAGAAGACGCATTGTGAAATCTCTTGTAAGCAGCCTCAAGAAGAGGCCCATGTGGCAAGAAGCTGACACCTGGTCAAGCACAGGCAAAAAAAACTAAACTTCATCAGTAGCTCCATGAGTGAGCTACATGGATGCTCCAGCTTCATTTGAGACTTCAGATGGCCACCATGCTGACCAACAGCTTCCCTGAAAATTAGTGGAAAACTCCGAGACCCTTAGAAACTGTGAGATAATAAATATATATTTTGGTCAGTGCTAAGTTTGGGGGCAATTTGTCATGCATTGATACCTACCTGATACAGCCCAAACCCCTGCCACCTAGGAGAAAGTAAGCACATAAGATTAATATGGTGCCTAGAGACACGAGTCTGTACAAGGAGCCTTGCAATAGATGGAAATGATGTGGACACGATCCATTCATCTATTCACTCAGCAAGCACTTATTCCTCTCAGGGTCGCAAATATGTGGTGCTTGACAGTGTAGTCAGTGCTGGTGCAGGTTGCAGGAAGAGAACTTGCCTTAATGAGTTTGTCGCTAGTAAATTTGGAGAATGCAGGAGTATTATCAACCTGTTTCTGAAGCTCTCTCCATTTGGAAGGGCAAGTATGTAAGGATAGATGTAAGGGCATTCAATATTTAATATATAATAAGCATTTAGAACATTCATATAATAAACATTAAAATTTCTTCTACATTATGCGTGCAAGTGTATAACATTCAAAAGTCCAGTGATTCAATTTGATGATGACAAAATTGGACTAAAGTTAGTAAGTTTAGGACTCATTTTCTCCAGTTGGGAAAATAACCAACATAAAACTATGATATTTAACACAAAGAAATTTGTATATTACATCTGATAAAATAATTCATCTTAGCTGAGTACTGAATCCCGGTGATAAATTTTATGTGGTGGTAACTCATGGCTTAACCAATAAGAAAAGGTATGGAAGGCAGCCAGTGAGGGAAACTAGGCCTAAATATTGGTTCAGCGTCTCATTTCGTCGTAAAAGTGGAAGTCGTGGCTATTTCATCTCAAATTCCAGGTCCAGCACGAAGTTCTTCATTGGTCTAAAAGAGACAGTTTACTACGTCATGTTTCTATCCATTAGCACTCATGAAATGGAGATAATAACACTTACACAGGTGTATCACAAAGATGTCAAAAGTAAATCCAAGCACTAGATAAGACTTGTGCAAGAGAGAGTCAGCGTATGAGAACTTCTTCTCATATCCTGTGCAGGATCATCACAGCTTAAAGAAACTTCTGGTAACGGTTGTGTGACCTGTATTTAGTGAATCATGGCTTTTCCCACTTTCAGAGTCAAGGGAGGGGACATTACCTCTCCCTGCAGCGACACAGATTCCTTGCTCCTCCCACTAAGGACGCATCAGCGCTGACAACTCCAAAGTAATCACTACTTCTTTCATTTTCCCTTTCTCCCCAAAGCTTGAAGTATAATGACAACCATTTTAAAGATTTCTCATTCTCATGGGGAACTTGGGCATGACTGGAAAGTAAATCGATTGTTCTTAGGACAGCTATTATTGTAAGAATTAATCACTGCTATTTGCAATTACCGTACCGTACAATTATCACTAATATTTATGCCTCTCTGACTGCAGCTAGAGACTGCTTTGTTTTGGCTGCTGTTACCTCTGAATAGCCAGGCAGGGTGAAAAATAAATGAAACCCAAGCTTGGGGATGACAGGTGGAGGGGATACGATTCTCCACCGTCAGGCCAAGATGTATTAAACAGCCACAGCCTGCTCCCCTCACAACAGCAACCCACTGAGCTGGAAGTTTTCCTTAAAAGGAAAATAGAAGAGCTTATATACATTTGAAAGGATACAAATTAGAATCATTCTCAGCCTTAACATTCTATAGTCTAACCTTGCAAGACTCAGTTCTCCCAAAGCATATGGTTCTTTGTCATAGCCAAAAAGCAATAAAAATAACCGTAACGCCACTCCCAATTTAAAAGGAGCCTTCCATAGAGTAGAGATTGGGCTCTCGGGGATGACTCACCCTGTCTGGGCCATGTAGGGCTCCCAGGAAGTATTTAGCATTAGAATTTACCAAGAAATACACAAAAGAAAGGTCTCCTTTTCTCATCTGTTTGGCCAACAGTCGTTAATATTGATGCTTGATTTTTTTTCCTACTTTTATTTCTTAAAAAATAAATACACTACATAGGAAACTTTAAAGCAACTACCAAGGTGAAAAATGATATACACCTATTCCTGTGACCTTCCTTCAGATTTTCCCAAATCTCCATGCAACTCTAAAATTCAGGAAATGAACATTGAAGCAATAATGTCACCTAATGCACATAGCTGCAAAGTTCACCACTTTTCTGATTCATACCATTGTTTCCGGCCCAATGTGAAAGAAATCCACGATCATTCACTGAACGCAGCTGTCCTCACCCTGCCTTAATCCAGGGCAGTTCTTCATGCGGTCTTCCAGAGCTGGAGTTTCCACCACTCGAATGCAGACCCTGGAACAGTCAGCACGCAGACCATTGCACCAGCACAAGGATTGCTGGTTTTGCCTTTTCTGCCCCTCTCTTCCCTTCTCCCCCACTCTCTTCTTAGCCCTTCGCAAGCACTAAATATGTTTTTCATTGTCAAATTTATCAGTTCATCGATATTTTAAAGAAAATCAATTGGCATAGTTACTTCTATTCAGGTTTTCAAATGATCTTAAGTTCTTATTTATCTGGTATGAGTGTCCCAGAAGTACAGTTGCTAGGTAGTGTAGTGCTCACATGTTTCATTTTCAACGATATTGTCAGGCTGTTTGTCAAAGTGGCCACACTTTTCAAGATATACATGATCTGCAAAACAAAGGCGATCCAGGTTTCCACATAGTCACCAGTAGTCGGTACTGTCATGGTTCATTATTTTGGTCATTCTTCAGAGGTACAGCTATATTTTATTGCACATTAGGTTGGCACATGGCTAAGAATGCTTAGCATCTTTCTCCCTGCTTCTTCCTCATTTGTTTCTCTTGTGGTGCTACAGTTTAACCCTGGATCCTCCCACATCTTGGGAAATTGCTCTACTCCTGAGCTATACTCCAAGTTCTCCTATGTTTATCATGTGTAAATTCTGCCTGGTACAACATCTGCTCATGTTTTTTGACAGTATTCTGTTAAGATTGTCTTCCTGTTGTGTTTTTCACTATAAACACATGGGGTACAAGTACAGAATGTCCTTCCAGGCTTGTGTCTTCATCCTTGTAAGACAGTGTTTTACAGAGCAATATTTTTATTTTCAGGAAATCCCATTTGCCGGCTTATACTAAAAGATATCATGCTTTTGGTGTTAAACTAAGAATTTTTGCTTAGCCCACATCCTAAGATTTTCTCAGCTTTTTTTTTTCCTAAATTAAAAAAAAAAATCATCCAGGTTCAAAATGGGGCTGGGGGAAGTGGGCATTCACAATCCAGAAAGAGAAAAGAAAACAGGAAAAAGAAAAAGAAGAGAAAAAGGAAGAAAAAAGAATCTTAACTTTAACCCAAGTCTTACTACATCATGTTTAGGGCCAGTTCCTAAGATTTTCTCAGCTGCTGAAGATTTTCTCATCTTTTTGTCCCTAAAGGATTGTTTTAGTCATCTTCCTGTCACTGGTATACAACACCTGACATCTGCAACTTAAAGGAGGAGAAGTTTATTTTTGGCTCACAATTTTAAAGGTTTCAGCCCATGGTTGGCTGACTCCAGGGCAGAGATGTTGTGGTACAAATGCTGGCTCGGAGGGCAGCTGCTGGCATCGTGATGCTCAGCAGACAGAGAGAAGGAAGGAGCTGGGAGGGAGATACATTCTCCTAGGTCCTGCACCCATGACCATCGCCTTACTAGGCCCCGACTCTAAGCAGCACATTCAGATCCAGCATCCCTGTGACTCAGTCATCATCCAGAAGTCCTGCATCTGAGTACAAAAGAGTTTGGGGAGCCATTCTTGACTTAAATCACTGTTTCATTTTTTTTTCATGCACGTCCAAAAATGTTGCTGGAGCAATGGGACATTCTTGAATTAATGAAAGAAAAAAAAGAAACATAGCCTCAGAATAGGTTTTTTTTCTTCTTTTTTCTTTTCTTTCCTAGTTCCAGAATACCCATCTGGGGCAGGGGATTTAGTTCAGTGGTTCCAGTGCCTGCCTCACAAGGGCCTGAGTTCAATCCTTGGTACCAAAAGCAAACAAACAAACAAACCAGAATACCCGTCTGTCCTAGCACCACTTGTAACGATGCTATCCTTCCATTGAAAAAACAATCAGGCGTATTTGTGGAGAGGCTCCCCTATTTCATTCCATTCATATACGGTGTCTATGCATTCACCAGCATCCATATGATTGACTGCCATTACTGTGGAAATGTCTTTCTTTTTCATAATAATTGTATTTATTCTAATTTTTTAAAATTTCTTAAAATTTCTTTCTGTATGTAATGGATATCTAGTATTTTGTCTCCGCAGTGGAAAGCTGACATTATAAAATTTCTTAAAAATTTAGAAAGGCATTTTGCATATCTACTGAATATTTGGCTGGTGGTCTGATAAGCATTATGGTGAAGTTGTACATCAGTTAGGGATAACTGACATCTTTACTCTGTTGAGGCTTCAAATGCATGAACAAAATATGAACCCTTTTTCCTTTTCGTAGGTCTTAAATTTAATTTATCTCTTGAACTTGTAAATTGTAGTGTATGTTCAACTATGGTGTTCACTGTTTCATTACTAGCATATAGATGTACTATGTTTTTTGTATGTATATTTTGTCCTTTATGATGTGGGTGAACTCATTTATTAATTCTGCAAAGCTTATTTCTTGTAGATTCCTAAATATTTCACATGTAGACAACCACATAATCTGAAGATAGATACGGTGTTCCTTTTTCTTCCTTTTCTGTGTATAAATATCAGCTTTCCACTGCGGAGACAAAATACTTGATATCCATTACAGACAGGAAGAGAGGTTTCCTTTGGTTTGGAGTTGCAGGCATTTCAGAACATAGTTGGCTGCATTCATTGCTGTCAGTCTGAGTGAGGCGGAAACATCGAGAAAAGTAGAGCTGCTCATTTCTGTTGTGACCGGGTAGTGGAGCAGAGGATGAGTGCTTGGCGGAAGGAGCCGGGAAATCAATGGTCTTCAGGCTCACACGCCATAACCCACCCGATGCCTCGAAACTGCTATCTTGCCAACCAAGATTAACCATCACATTTCACCCCGTGACAATGTGACACCAAAATACATTTCCTTAACCCACACTTAACCTCCAAAAATGCAATAACTGCTCTATAATTCTACTTAACATGATACAATTATTTTGCATGGAACTGGAAATGCACTAGGAACATATGTTTACTAAATTTGGTTATGCAGTCTAGAAGACTTCTGGTGGAGCACGATGTAGAGTATCATGTTATCTGCACATAATGATAATTTGATGTCTTTGTTTATTATCTTTATTCCTATTATTTCTTTCTCTTGTCTAATTGCTGTGGTTAATGTTTCTAAAACTATATTGAACAGGAGTGGTGGTAGTGGACAACCTTGTTTTGTTCCTGGTTTTAGTGTGAAGGATTTCAGTTTTTGACCTTTTATTAAGATATTGGTTGTTGGTTTTTCATAGATGGATTTCATCAGATAAAGGTAGTGATCATCTATTCCAATTTTCTGTGGAGCTTTTATCATAAATGCATGTTAAATTTTGTTGAATGCCTTTTCTGCATCTATTGAGATGATCATATGGTTTTTGTCCTTGGTTCTATTGATGTATTAATTGATTCACTTATATCAAATCTCCCTGCACCCTTGGGAGGAATCCCATTTGGTCAGGGTGTATGATCTTCTTGAGATCTGCTTTTTATTTGCCAATATTTTTTCCATTAAGTTTATTGCTACATTTAAAGCAAACAATACAGTTACATTTATCATTGGGATCTTGTACCTTTACATCACATGTCTTGGTTCTTGCTTGTTCCCCGTACCTCTGCCCTCCCTTCATGCCCTTCACCCTTCCCTACTTACAAAGACTTTGTTTCCTTTTTTTTCACATTTTTCTTTTCCCTATTTACTTTGCCCTCCCCTTCCCACTTCCCCTTTATCCAGTGTCTTCCTATTTACCACTGCCAATTATATATACCATTTAAACCTTATTTACACTTTCAGTTTTTCACACCAGAGAAACTATTTGGTATTTCCTCAAGTGAGTCCCATTTATTTCCCGTAGGAGTATAGCCTCAATGTGCATCCATTTCGCTATAAATATTTCCAGTTTCTCATTCCTTATAACTGAGTCATATTCCATATTATAGAAAAACCGTATCCTCTTTATTCAGTGTCCAGTTGATGGGCATTTGTATTGTTTCCAAGTTTTAGGTATTATCCACTGTGCCACTATAAATATAGGTGCACATATATCACTGTGCTATAACTCTTTTAATTCTTTTGGCAAGATACCCAGCACAGGGATACCTGGGTCAAATGCAACTTCTAACCCTAGTTCTTTGAGGTATCTCCATATTGATTTCCACAGTGGTTGCACCAGTCTGCACTCCCACCAACAATGGAGAAGGGTTCCTTTCTTCCCAAAACCCCACCAGCATTTGTTATTTCTTGATTTCTTGATAGGAGCAAATCTTTCTGGGGTAAGGTAGAATCTCAGTGTTGTTTTCATCTGCATCTCACAAATGACCAGTGATGTTGAACATTTTTTCATATGTTTATTTACTGCTTTTACTTCATGTCTGAGAAATGTCTGTTCATTTCAGAGGCTCATTTTTGGATTGGGTCTTTAAATTTTGGAGGTCTGATTTTTTAAATGTTAATTATATATTCTAGATAGTAGAGCTTTGTCTGAGGAAAGCTGGTAAAAATGTTTTCCCACATTGTAAGTTGTATCTTTGCTCTGTTGGTGGTTTTTCTTGCAGTGCATAAGCTTTTTAAAAAGAGAGGGGATTTAGCTGAGTGGTTCTGCCACCTGCCTTGCCAATGAAGGGTCCCAAGTTCAATCCCTGGTACCAAAAAAAAAAAAAAAAAAAAAACAGATGACATCCCAGTTGTTGATTCCTTGGGTAAGATCATGTGCTGCTGAGGATTTGTTCATAAAGTCTTCTCCTATGCTAATGTCTTTGAGAGTTCTACTTAATTTACTTTCCAGCAAGTTTAGTGTTTCTGATTTGATATTTATATCTTTGATCCACTTGGATTTTGGTTTAGTGCATGGTGAAAGATAGAGGTCTAGTTTTAATCTTTGGCAAATTGAAAGCCAGTTTTCCCAACACCATTTATTAAAGAGGCTATCTTTCCTCCAGTGAGGATGGTTGGCTCCTTTGTCAAGGATGAGGTAGCAGAGTATGTCTGGTGTAGTTTCTGCATCTTCTAATCTATTCCATTGCTCTTCAGGTCTGTTTCCTTGCCAGTACCATGCTGTTTTTATCACAGTGGCTTTGTAGTATAGTCTCAAATTGGGAATTGTGATACCCCCTGCCATGTCTCTGTTGCCTAGAATGGCTTTTGCTATTCTACGTCTCTTCTGGTTCGAAATGGATTTTTGGATTGTTTTCTCAACATCTGTGAAATATACTGTTGGGACTTCAATAGGGATTGCATTAAATTTGTATAGAAGTTTTGGAAATACGTCCATTTTCACTATGTTGATTCTTACTACCTAGAAGCAAGAGATGGTTTTCTATTTTCTTAAATCCTCTTCTATCTCTTTCTTTAGAGTGCTATAATTTTCAGTGCAGAGGTCTTTTGTCTACTTCATTAGATTGATTCCTAGACATTCCATTTTGGGGGGTGTTGTTCTATGTAGTGTCACACCATCAGCAAATAGTGATAGTTTAACTTCTTCCTTTCCTATCTTTATTATTTCTTTCTATTGCCTAATTGCTGTGGCTAGTATTTCTAGAACTTTATTTAAAAGGAGTGGTGACAGTGGGCATCCTTGTCTTGTTTCTGGTTTTAGCATGAAGGTTTTTAGTCTTTGACCACTTAGAACGATATTGGCTATTGTTTTTCCATAGGTAGCTTTTATCAAGTTGAGTAAAGACAATCTATTCCAAATTTCTGTAGGGATTTTACCATAAATGGTTGTTGAATTTTGTCAAATGCTTTTTCAGCATCTATTGAGATGATGATGATCATATGGTTCTTGTCCTTAATTCTGTTAATATAGTGTATTACATGCACATTGAACCATCCTTGCATCCCTGGGATGAATCTGACTTGGTCAGGTTGTATGATCTTTTTGATGATCTTCTGTATTCTGTTTGACAGTATCTTATTGAGGAATTTTGCATCTATGCTCATTAGGAAGATTGGCCTTGTAGTTCTCTTTTTTGGTTGGGTCTTTCCCTGGTTTTGGAATCAAGATAATACTTGCTTCCAGGAATGAATTTGGAATTCAATTTCATTGAAGAGTTTAAAGAGTAGTGGTGATAGTTCTCTAAATATTTTGTGAAATTTAGCAGTAAAGCCATCAGAGCCTGGGCTTTTCTTCTTTGGTAATGTTTTAATTACATTTTCAATCTCACTGAATATAATTGGGGTGTTTAGACTTTATTTATATCTTCTTCATTCAACTTTGGAAGTTCACGTGTGTCTAGAAATCTGTCCATTTCTTCCGTATGTTCCATTTTATTAGAGTATAGGGTTTTGAAGTAGATATTGATGATCCTCTGGATTTCTGATGGATCTGTTTTGACTTCACCTTTTTCATTCATAACTGCATGAATTTGAGCCTTTTCTTTCCTTTTTTGATAAGGTTGGCTAAGGGCTTATCAATTTTATTTATTCTTTCAAAAAGTCAACTCTGATTCATTGAGGTTTTTTTACCATTCTCTTAGTCTCCATTGCATTGATTTCTGCTCTGTTCTTTATAATTTCCTCCCTTGTACGAGCTTTCAGTATGTCTTGCTCTTCTTTTTCTAGGAGCTTGGTTAAGCATTTGGTTTTTTTGTTTTGTTTTGTTTTGTTTTTTAGCTCACTCTGTTTTCCTAGTATGGGCATTTACTACTATGAATTTTCCTCATAGAACTGCTTTCATTGTGTCCCATAAATTCCTGTATGTAGTACTGGCATTATCATTTAATTGTAGAAACTGTCTAATTTCTTCTTTAATTTCCTCTGTGACCCAATGGTTGTTCCATAGGGTATTATTTAATTTCCATGTGTTTGTGAAGTTCTTGCGGTTTCTTAGGCTATTGATCTCCAGTTTAATTGCACTTTGATCTGATAATATGCAGGGGATATCATCAATTCTTTTGTGTTTACTTAAGCATATTCTATGAACTAGCATGTGGTCTATTTTGGAGAGTGAACTGTGTGAAGCCAAAAAGAATATATATTCTGACTTTGTGTGGTGGAACACTCTGTAGACATCTAGTAAGTCCATTTGTTCTAAGACTTCATTTAGTTCTGTTATTTTGTTGCTGATTTTTTTGTCTAGATGATCTGTCTATTTGCATCAGTGGAGTATTGAGCTCCCCTACTACAATTGCATATACATCAATATTTGTTTTGTATAGTTGGGGGCATTAGCATTTGGTGCATATATATTTATGATTGTAATCTCTTCTTGTATTGTTCCCTTTAAAAGGATGTAGAGGACTTCTTTGTCTCTCTTAATTAGTTTTGGTTTGAAATCTATTCTATCTTCAAATAAGAGAGCTACCCCCACTTTTTTCAAGGCTCCTGTCACATGGAGAACTGTTTTCTAACCTTTTTCTCTCAGTCTATGAATTTCTTTGTGGATTAAGTGGGTTTCTTGTAAAAAGCACATTGTTGGAATTTCTTTCTTAATCCATTTTTCTAGCCTGTTTCTTTTGATTGGTGAATTGAGGCCATTAACATTGATGGTCATAAATATTATGTATTAGCTTTTCATTGCCTTGTTATTTTCCTGTTGTTGGTTCTTTTAGTTTTTATTTTTCCCTCTCTCCCTTTCATTTCTTGCCTTGCCTGGTATATTTGCTCTCTTGGCCCTTACAGAGTTGTTGTCTTCATTTTCTTTTTCCAGAATACTGTTTAGAAGTGAGAGGAGTGCTGGTTTGGTGTTCATGAAATTTCTCAGGTGTTCTTTGTTGTGGAAGTATCTTATTTCCCCATCAAGTTTGGAAGATAGTTTTGCAGGATACATCAGTCTAGGTAGGAGGTTGTTTTCTTTTAGGATTTGAAATACCTCACTCCAGCCTCCCCTTGACTTGAGGTTTTGTGTTGTTATGATTCTAATGGGCTTTCCTTTGCATGTGATTTGGTTTTTTTCCTCTAACTTCTTGTACTATTTTCTTCTTCTGTTGCATTTCCAAGATCTTGATTATTATATGTTTAGATGTAGATTTTTTTTTTTAATCATGGCTAGTTGGAGTCCTGTATGCCTCACTTATCTGTATGTCAAATTCTTCCCCTCTGTTTGGGAAGTTTTCTGTCATTGGTTCTGTGAATAGTTGGTTTTTTTTTAATGTCATTTATACTTTCTTCTGCTACTTCATGGATTCCTATCAGTCTTATATTATTCTTCTTTGCATGAGAGTGCTTGATTTCTCATGGTCCCTTACTGTTTTTAAGAGATCTCTCTTTTCATGGTCACTGACTGCAATACTATCTTCTATATATATGAAATTCTACCTTCATATTTGTTCATTCTGCTGCAAATGCTTTCTATAAAGTTTTTAGTCTCCTGGATATCTGTTTAAATCTGTTTCATGGATTTCATTTCTTTCCTGTATTGGGCATTCAAAGTTTTCATTTCTTTCCTATGCTGGGCATTCATGGTTTCCATCATGGTTCTGAGCTCATCTATTTTTTTTAAATCTATTTCTGTTCTACAGTCTCTAATCATGTCTTTCATTCTTCTTACCATCTCTGTGATTATCTGGGAAATTATTTCTGTTTCGAATTTTTCTAAAGCCTCATTTATCTGATTTTTTTTTTCTTCCTGTGCTGTTGCTTCAGGTCCAGATGGTTGACTGTCAGGCTTTTCCACCTCATTTTCCCCAGAGTTTACTTTGGTAGGGTGAAAGTCTGTGTTTGTGTCTTGTTTAAATGTCTTCTCATTTCTATATCTGTCATTGGTACTGTCCTTGGTTTATTTCCTGGGTTAATACTTCAATTTTCCAGATATAGCTTGTCTTTAGCTTTTGAATCTCTAATGTCTCTCAGGCAAACTCATTTTCATTATACCAGGGAGGACAACTGATTAGATCAAGCACAACACCTTAGCCCAAGTGATACAATCAGCAACACAGTAACATCAAGCACAGTTTAGAAAATGATAATTTGTGGGAGTTTTTAATGTATCACCTTTAACTGTGTGAATGAAATAAAAATTGAAGACCATCCCATACTATGTTTACTGTGAATAAACTTTTAAATATAGAGATTTATGGGGATTCAGGTTGGGAATTTAGAAGGAGTTGGGGAGAGAGGGATAGATATGTTAGAGAATGGTTAGAAATGCAATCAGAGGGAACAGGAAGATCACGCAAACTCTAGGGAGCTGTTGAATAGAAGAGGAGAAGAAAGAACAAAATACTCCCAACAACAGAACAAACTAACAACAATAAGTAGGTTAGAGACTGTAACCACTTTCTTTTAAAATTAATGACAATTTAGAGAAAAGGAAAAGCTAGATAAAAAAATTTTATATATGATTAAAAGTAGGTGGAAAACATTATTTGCAAATAAAAATTACAAATAGAAATAAAGGGCCTCCTTCAGGATACGCCTCTGTTGACATATTAGACAGTGTGGGCAGGAGTGTGCAGGTCTAGGCTAATTAGTCTCAGGAAGCCAGCAGCTGTCCCATGAGGTTCAGGAAGATTTTTGGCTGCAAGGCAAGTTGAGATCTCTGACCTCCTACTGGTTTGAACTTTGCAAGGTTTTACTGAAGGTTCCAGGTGTCTTTCCCCTGAAGTTAGACCAGGTTCTGTGTGTGAGGTGCTGGTCCCTGCAAATTACCAACTATGGTAGTGCTATGTGCCTCTATTGTAGATTTTCTTCACTTTTCCAGTGGGCTTCAAGTTTCATCTAGGAGCCTCAGAGAGGACTTCTCTCTCTTGTTAGTGTGGGGGGCATGGGCACCACTATATTGACACCTGCATGGCTAGGCTCCTCTGTGGTGAAGGATCAAAGGGTCAGGCCTCTATTTGCCAGTGTCTTATTAAGGATTTTTGCATCTATGTTCATTAGTGAGATGGACCTATAGTTCTCTTTTACAGTTGGGTCTCTCCTTTTGGGATCAAGGTGAATCTTGCTTTGAGGAATGAATTAAGGAGTATTGCCTTCCTTTCAATTTCATTGAGGAGTTTAAACAGCAGCGTCAATAGTTCCTCTCTAGGTGTCTTGTAGAATTCAGCAGTGAAACCAACAGGTTTTGAACTTTTCTTAGTTGGTAAGTTTTTAATTACATTTTCAATTTTAATGATTGATATTGGGTTGTTTAGAATTTCTGGGTCTTCTTCATTCAACTTTGGCAATTCCTACTTATCTAGAAATTTGTCCATTTCTTCAGTGTTTTCCATCTTATTGGAGTATAGATTCTCAAAGTAGGTATTGATGATCGTCTGGATTTCTTCTGGGTCTGTTGTAATTTCACCCATTTCATTCGTAATTGAATGAATTTAGGCCTTTTCTTTTTATAAGGTTGACTAAGGGTTTGTCAAACTTTGCTATTTTTTTGAAGAAACAAATCTTGGCTTCTTTGATTTTTTTTTGTATTGTTCTCTTAGTCTCAATTGCATTGATTGCTTCACTAATCTTTATAATTTCCTCCCTTGTAGGAGCTTTGGATATGTCCTGCTCTTTTTCTAGAAGTTTGAGGCTCAGCATTAGGTTATTTAATTGAGCTCCCTCTGTTTTCCGAATATGAGTATTCATTGCTATGAATTTCCCTTGTAAGATTGCTTTCATTGTGTCCCATAGCTTCTGATATGTTGTGTTGACATTGTCATTTAATTGTATGAAACATCTGATTTTTCTTTAATTTACTCTGTGAGCCATTAGTTACTCAGAAGGGTGTTTTTCAATCTCCATGTGTTTATGAAATATTTGCCATTACTTTTTCCATTGATCTCAAATTTCATTGCACTATGGTCTGGTAATACAAAGAGGATAACTTCAGTTCCTTTGCTTTTGTATTTATTTTAAAATGTTCATTGAGTGAGTATGTGGTGTATTTTGGAGAAGAACCTGTGTGTAGCTGAAAAGAATGTGTATTCTGATTTTGTGGGGTGGAACACTCTGTAAACATCTGTTAAGTTCATTTGCTCCAGAGTTTGATTGAGTTCTAGTATTTTGTTGTTTATTTTTATCTAGTTGATTTATCTATTTGTGACAGTGGGTTATTGAAGTCCCCCACTACTATTTTATTAGTGTTTATTATCATGTTCACTGGTATTTGTTTTATATAGTTAGGCACACTAGGGTTTGGTGGATATATATTTATGATTGTCATGTCTTCCTCTTTGATTTCTCCCTTTACAAGGACATAGTGTCCTTCTTTGTCTCTCTTAATCAGTGTTGGTTTGAATTCCACTTGATCTGCAAAGAGAAGAGCTACTCCTGCTTTTTCGGGGGGATTCCTGCCACATGGAGTATTGTTTTCTACCCTTTAACTTTCAGCCTGAGTTTCTTTTTGAATTAAGTATTTTTTTTGTATTCAGCATATTGTTGGATCTTGCTTCTTGACCCACTCTGCCAGTCTATTTCTTTTGATTCATGCATTGACATATTAACATTGGTGGATATAACTAACATGTATTGACTTATCCTTATCATGACATTTTGTTTCTGTTGGATTCTCCCCCTTTGGGTTTAATTTCTTCTCGAGCCTGATAGATTCATTTTGTCAGGCTTCCCGAGGTTGTGATCCTCATCATCTTTTCCTAGGATATTGTTTAAAAGTTTGGAATGCTGGTTTGGTATTCATGAAGTTGTTAAAGTGCTCTATGTCATGAAAGTATCTTATTTCTACATCAGTTTTGAAAGATGGTTTTGCAGGGTACATAATCTGGGTTGGAGATTGTTTTCCTTTAGGGCTTGAAATACTGCAAGCTCTTCTTGCCTTGAGGCTTTGTGTTGAGAAATCTGCTGTGATTCTGATGGGCTTTCCTTTGTATGTGATTTATTTTTCTCTAAGTACATGTAGAATTTTGTTTTTCTGTTGAGTTTCTGGAATCATCTATTATATGCCTATGTGAAGACTTTTTTTTTTTTTAAATCACAGCTAGTTTGGAGTCCTATATGGCTCACTTGACTGTATGCCATGTTCCTTTTCTCTACTTGTGAAGTTTTCTGAAATGACTTATGTGAACAGTTTTTTTTTTATGTCATCGGCACTCTCTCCTGTTTCTTCAATAACTCTGATCAGTCTTATTTTACTTTTCTTTGCATTGTTTAGCAGCTGCTGGATTGATTGTCATGGTCCCTAACTATTTTTAAGAAATTTTTCTTTTCCTGGTTACTAACTGCAATCCTATCTTCTATATCTGAAATTCTGTCCTCACATTGGCTCATTCTGCTGCAAAAACTTTCAGTGGAGTCTTTAATCTCCTTGAAATCTGTTTTCATCTGTTTTATGGATTCCATTTGTTTTCTACATTGAGATTTCATCATATTCCTCAGCTCTTCTATTTTTCGCCTGTGTCTGCTCTAGATTGATTCATCATGTCTTGGACTATGGTCACAATCTGTGCTTTTTTCTGAGAAATTATTTCTCATTTCATTTTTTTCAGATCCTCTTTCATTGCCAGTTCAGGGAGTCCAGGTGGTAGATTATCAGATTGTTGCATCTCATTTCCATTTGGGGTTGCCTTGGGTGATCTGTAAGTCTGGTCTTGAGACTTGTTCATATGTCTTCTCATTTCAACAGATGCAGCCTGCTGTGTTTGTTTTAAGGTGACTTTTTGATCACCCGGTGGTCTTCAATTCACCCAGTGATCTTTAAGCAAGCTACTGAGTGGTCTTTTCTCTGCTGCTCAACAGTGTGCCAATTCTGGGTTCAGGATGTTGGTCTTCTGGATTCCTGAGCTGACCTGTGGCCTGGGCAGGCTTCTGGCTGGGGCCTGTGTACCCTTGGGAAGGAATCTAGGTGTTCCTCTGGCGAGGGCCCCTATGTTACTGTTGTCTGGGAGGACCTTTAGCTCAGGACTGTGTACCCAGTCCCTGGTGTCTGAGAAGGACTCCGGCTAGGATCTCCACACATTTACCGATGGTATTAGGGTAGGCCTCTGGCTGATGCTTATGCACCTCTGCAGCTCTTTTTTTGTGCCCAAGCCTTAGGGGTTGGAGTGGGGCCCTGGCTGGTTCTGCCTACAGCCTCATTGATGTGGTTCACACCACTGCTTTCTGGGATCTCTAAATACTTTCAAAAGTTGAATAAATCTGGTATAACTGGAATAGATTTCCACTATTCATGATATATAAATTTTGTCATATTTACTGAAATCTCCTTACTAAAATTTACTAATAATTTTTGTATCTTCATACATGAGATAAAATTGCACTTTTCTTTGTATTCTTTTTAAATTAATTTTTTTATTTTATCTGATTTTAATATAAAGTAATACTAGCTTCACATAATGAATGGAAAATTATTTCCTCCTGTTTTAGTATCTAAAAAATTGAGAAGTAATGTAATTCTTCTTTAAACATTTGGTAGAATTCTTCAATGAAATCATCAAGGGCTGCTGATTTTCTTTTTGTGAGTTTTAAAATCATTAATGTTGTTCCCTTAACAGTGATAGGACTATTAAAATAATCTATTTAATATTGAATGTGTTTTGGGTTTTCAGGAATTTATCTTTGTATCTACATTATACAATTTATCTGTGTAGAGCTGTTGATAGCCTTATTATACATTTTAATATCTTCAGGGTGAGAAGGTGGTCTGGACAGTAGCTGCCTGCGAACTATTTTTTGTGTTAATTAATAATTAGTGTATGATAAAACATTTAATGTTATTTAATATTTTATGTTTCACATACTTTCACTCACTAAATTGGTGTCCATTAATGCTACTTGCCTGAATCAATTATTTTGAGTTTTTGCCAAAGGATAATTTTCTGTTATCATCATTCTTTCTACATTTGTTAAATAAAATTTTACTTTAAGTAAGAGCTTTCTTTTTTGTTTGAGTACATATTAATACAAAAATAACTGAATAAAGAGAATTTTTATATTAACATAAGGGTATAGATTTTTATTTATTCTGGAATAATTTATTGTATTCAAATTGTCTCAGATTTGACCAGTGATGGCTGTTCAATTTGGCTGCTATAACTTTTGGAAAAGTATCTTTTTTTTTTCAGGTTTTCATTACTTTATGAAATAGAACCTCTTATGATACATCTTATTCACTTTCTGCCTCCAGTCAGGACTCTGTCATCTCCTTTTATAGAAGAATGGTGCTCAGAAACCAAGATCAAGATGGCTGGTCAATGCTGTAGAAATGGGTATCACTGCTTCTAGGCTGTCTCACCAGACAGAGCCAGGAAATTTAAGAACATAAGTATACACATCTGTCTGTTTCTTTTCTTCTTTCTTTCCCTTTTTCTTCTGTGAAAGAAGGGAAAACAGTATTTTCCTACTCTCTCACACTCTACTCAATACTTACAAAATGAAATACGCATTCAGTACCACACAGAACACTTCCTTCAGACACACAGTATGCAGTTACCTCAGGCACATCCAATAACTCAAGACAATTTTCACACTATTGCCATGTGTGGTGGTACATGCTTGTAATCCTAGCATTTGAGAAGCTGAGGCCAGGGGATCACTGTGAGTTTGAGGCCACCCTAGACTACATAGTGAGTTCAAAGCCAGCTTGAACTACATAGAAAGACATTGTCTCAAAAAAAATTTCTTATACTATCTACTACATTTAGCAACAGATCTCACAAACTAGAATGACTCAATTCCACAAAACTTCCCCACTTCAGAAGCCACTCAGATATAGTATGTTTTCACTTATACTTCTGATCAAATGGCTGTAGATCATGGTCTATATTCCCACTTGCATCCAATTAATTTACTTGGACAGCTCACAGAACTCAGGGAAACCCTTGTGTTAACTTGATTATTATAAAGGTTATTACAAAGGATACAAATGAAGAGCCATCTGGAAAGGTAGGGGAAGCTATTGCAAAGAGTAGCAGTTTTCTTGCCCTTTCTGAGTATAGCACATTCTGAAGACTTACCCACATGTTCAGCAGTCTCTGCTGAACCCTAAGCCCCCAAATTCAGGGGGTTTTACAGAGCCTTCATCATGAAGATATGATTGATGAATACATTGACCATTGATGATGGACTCAATTGTTAGCCCTTTCCTCTCCCCTCCCCAGAAACTGGGGTAGAAGTGAAAGTTGCAAACCTCTATCCATAGGGTTCATTTCCCTGGCCACAACCTCCCATATCGATGTTCTCCAGGGTTCCCACTCTTCAGTCACTTCGTCAAAAGAAAACCAAGAAGTTCAGAATTCTGTATCAGGAAGTGGTCAAAGGCCAAACAATGAACAAAAAGACTCTTCTAGCATACCCATCTCAAGGGTTTTAAAAGCTGATTTTACCCCCACCATTTCACCCTCCCGTTTGCCCTGTTTCCCCTTTCATTCTGCACTCCCTCTCTCCCTTCCTCCTCCCTTCCCTCCCTCCCTTCCTTTCTATTATTTATCAAGCTTGAAATGATTTCCTAGCATTATCTTTAATTGCAATGTAACAATTTAAAATTTGTTATATAGTATTTCATTTCCTTATTTTAATTTCTTTCTCTGATACCTGATTCTCAGCATCCACAATTAATTATCTGTCCAATATTATAATACATACAGTTTCAGAACAGTGTCAGAATGTGTAGGCTGTATCTCTTAAAAATAAATATATTAAGATGAGTATGTGCTCATGTACAGTTCTTATCTTTGACCTTAAAGCACATAGTCAAAATAATGTTTTCCAGAGTTACTTATCCTTCCTTCCCAATTCCCCCTCTGTGGTTATGTATTTCACATGACATAGGTTTAAGGCCCTTTGTCTGTATTTTGATTCTGAAGTCAATTCCTACTCTCGTTGATTTTATTTATTAATTTTGAATAAGTGAAACATCCGCATGGTTTTAATATCCCTTACTACATGAAAAAGAAATTTTCAAGAACTGACAGTCCTTCCAATGCTATTACTTTCCATTTTTCTCCCCACCCCACCTCCCATCAGGTAACTAATATCAACCTTCTCTGGCCTGCACCAACTGTATTTCTCTTTTCATAAGTGAGATAATACATAGATGCCTTTTTATGCTTACTTTTTCTTGCACAAATATAACAATACAGATTAATATATAATATTTTAATTACAGGTATGTTTTTTTAATTTTGCTTTTCTTCACTTCCCATATCCTGGAAATCCCTCCAAATCTGCTCATGCAAAAGTCTCCCTCATTCTTTTTGACAGTGCACCATATTTCTGTGTACAGATGTATAATAGTTAATCCAAGTACACGTCCATGTAGATATTTAGGATGTTCAAGGTCTTTGGAATTATAATGTTGTATGGTTAGCTTGTACAAATGTAATTTCATGTTGTACAGGGTGTGTATTCAGGATAAATCCTAGAAGTGGGGTTCACTTGATCAAAATAAGGGAATACTTCTGTTAGATATGGTGAAATTCTAACTCAGAAGAATACACTGGCTTGCATTTTGCATTTCCACAACAAAATGTAAGAGTGCTTATTCTCTAAAACCTCATGAATGGGTTAAACTGCCTCACTTGAAATTTATTATGAATCTGATAGATGACAAAATGCATTTTAGAATAATTTTGATTTACTTTTATACTCTAAAGTAAGATATATTGTTGTTTAGCTTGGGACAATTGCCCATTGTTTTGTAAAGAGTCTGCTTAAGCATTTTCTCATGTTTCTATTAATTTTTTTCTTTTTTCTTTCAGTTTTAAGAATTCTATATATCTTTAAAATATCAATGAATTTAAAGTATGATCTGTCTTCAAAAGTTTTCTCATAATTTCTCAGTGGTCTTTTCACTTTGTTGAAGATGAAGTTTTATTAGCCATGCTTTTTAAAATATATTCTCATCAAATTTATCATATATTCTTTTATAGTTTTTGAATTTTAAGTCATATTTAGATATCTTTCTCCTACATTGAAGTTAAAGACAAATAGGTTCCTGTTTTCCTTTAGTATTTATATGGTCTTAGTTTTTTATATTTAGATCTCTCACCCATTTAAAATTTATTCTGGGGTATAAATTTAGCTTTATCTTTTTTCCAGTGACTACTGAATCACTTAAGCAATACTTATTAGAAATTTATATCCCCAACAGTTTGAGATGCTATAATGGTCATATATCAAATGTTCATGTGTTACTACATAATGCCTAGCTTTGGATATTTATTCTGCCTGTGTCTATACTCTATTTGGTAACACACCTTCAGATTTTCACTTGACAATACATTGTGTCTCATTGCCTTTCTAGAAAAGTGTAAACATGTGAGCTACTTTCTAAAATATGGCAACTATCCTCAACGTCATGAGTCTATGGATCTGCCCCCTCTCCTTTGACATATCTCCTCAACTTCCAAGGCTTAGGCATAATTTGAATGAATTAGAGACAAGAATATCAACCTCAAAGATTTGCGAGGATTAACCAGAGGAATGCATATTGAACTTCTGTATTAGCTATTATTGTCATCATCATTAATACTGGGACAACACTAGATGGTGTTCAATTGCCTGCATCCCATAGTCACAGAGGGAGGCTCCAGCCTTATACTGAATAGATAACTGTAAGCAAGGTAAGTGTCTTTTTGAGTCTTACATTTCTCATTCTGAAATGGAAGTAATAATTGTAATTGTATCACCAGCTTGTAATGATTTATTTTAATAATGGATGAAAGCACTTACCACAATGTCTGGAATATAGACTTTGGTTAATGTTAAAGTTTTGCCTTTACTGATCCTTTACTTGATGTGACTAGCAATTTAGGTGTAAAAGAATATTCTATTATCCAAGATTTAATGATGTTTGTGGAAGCTATTTTGCCTTGATATCACAGTCAAACAAGTACCCATTTCAGTGAAATTAGAAAGTTAGACAATCAGTCCATTAAAATATATATATATAT
>NW_022900930.1:5387005-5445332 GCF_012274545.1 Fukomys damarensis | reverse complement strand
GTGTGTGTGTGTGTGTGTGTGTGTGTGTGTGTGTATCTTATATTCTCTAGGGAGGGGAGAGCCTTTACAATATTTTGTTTTAGTTTATTTGACAGATTGCAGATATAGTGAGTTTCTATTGTTCCAGCCAAATGTGCTTAGGGTATTCTCTACATTCAGTCCCTTGAATACTTGGCAAACTTAAAAACAATTGCAGTGCATGAAACTTTCCACATCCTATGTTCTCAGTGAAGCAGCAGTGCACCTTAATTTTGAAAATCTCTACATTGTGCCATGAGTCTTTTCTTGCTCTGAGTCATGAGCCAGGTGCTAGACTTTTTAGAGATAATTCACAGAAGAAGTTCTTCATTAAGAGGATTTGTATGCTCTGCCACATTCAAATGGCTCTTTGCTGCAGAGGGTTACTTTTAAGGGAAACAAAACAAGTCCACATGTTTCTGTCCTATAAGGAGCTTCTCAGCACAATGAAAAGCTTCTAGTTATTGTTTGTTTCTCAAAGATACACTTATCATGGCTTAATTGTGCAAGGAGAAATCTCCAATATAATAGTTATTTTTCTTTAAAAGTGTGAGAACTGGGCTAGGGAGTTAGCCCATTCGTTCTGCTGCATGCTTTACAATCACAAGGTCCTGAGTTCAATCCTTGGTAGCCCTGCCCAAATGGTGAGAATTTAGGAATAAATTTCGTCTTTGCATTTGTTTCACCCTGCTTCCTGCTACTTTCTATATGGCTGTCTGGAAGAAATTTTTTTAGAATCTTTACCTCCTGAAACTTATCCTTTATTAATATGTTGATATCCAATGACTTTAAGGTGATAGGAGATATAAGTAGCTTTACTAATTTAGAACTGAATAATTAGCCAAAACAGAATAAGCCACTTCCCCTTATTCTCTTGGCAGCATGAAGGAGTACAGTAGTTCTGCCAAACAGAATGGGAAAAGAGCACCCACTAGAAAGTTAGAGATAGAGACAAAAACCAAGGCAGGAATTTAGCCAGGCTTTCTGATGTCTTCTCTACCCAAATAACAGGAAAGAACTCATCATCAAATAACTCATGAGTAGCCAGAGATCTTGAAGATTGTCTAAGTTGACTCTTACACAAGAAAACTGAAGCTCACTGGAATAGAATACTTGGTCCAAGGTCACACATGGAACTTGATGCATAGTTCAAGGTTTTCTCTAGGACAAAATGTCATTGGAAAGAGATAGTTAATGGAAAGTATCATGTGTGTTGAAACTAAAAATTTCACATAGATTTACTGCTACAATCTTCAGGATTAACATTTCATCATACCAAAGTGGAGAAAATGGAGGAAGTCACTCATTACCTTCTCTACAAGATTCTCATTAAGACTGCAGTGGCTTTTATTCTATCTCCGGTGTTTGCACAACACATTTGACCTGCCTGCTTGATCTGTGGGGTCACTCAAGCCCATAGTGTACTCTAAGTCAAACCTTTCCGCACTTGATTAATGACACACATCCACACCAGTCTACTGGGATTTTCCACATTCTGACAATTAACTTACACTTTCTTCCAATGAGACTCTCCCCAACTAGACTAAAGGATATTGTCAGTAACGAACATAAATTTTTATTCTCTTTAAATCCTCAGAGTCTATATTTATTATTCATACTCTGATAGGTGCTCAATAAATAGACTTTAATCCACTCATTTTTCCATTAAATTTATTGGTACATTTTAGGTATACAGTACAGTTGCATTCATAATTAGGATCTTGTACCTTTACATGATGCATCTTGGTTCTTATTTGCCCCATTCCCCTGCCCTCCGTTCAGCCCCTCCACCCTTCCTTATTTACAAAGACTTTGTTTCCATTTTATTCATTTCTCCTATTTTTTTCTTTTCCCTTACTCACTTCCCCCACTTCTCACACTTCCCCTACTCATATAGACCTTTTCTTTCTATTTCACAACATCAATTATACATTTTGATACTCATTTACACTTTTACTTTTACACATCAGAGAAGCTATTTGGTATTTACACGTGTGTCCTATTTGTTTCACTTAAGAGTACGACTTCAATGTGTATCCACTTAGCTATAAATGTCTCTGTGTTCTCATTCTTTACAGCTGAGTAGTACTCAATATTATTTTTAAAAATCACATCTTCTTTATCCAGTCTCTAGTTGATGGGGAATTGGGCTGTTTCCAAATTTTAGCTATTACAAACTGTGCCGCTATAAACATGGGTAAGCATATATTACTGTGGTATGACTCTTAATTCTTTTGGGAAGATACCCAGCAGAGGGATAGCTGGGTCAAATGGGACTTCTAATCCTAGTTGTTTGAGGTATTTCCATATTGATTTCAACAGTGTTTGTCCCAGTCTGCACTCCCAGCAACAATGAAGAAGGGTTCCTTGCTCCCCACAACCCCACCAGCATTTATTGGTTGATTTCTTGATAGCTGCCTTTCTTTTTGGGGTGAAGTGGAGTCTCAGCATTGTTTTCATCTGTATCTCTCAAATGATCAGTGAGGTTGATCATTTCTTCATTTTTTTTCTTGGCTGCTTTTACTTCTTTGTCTGATAAATGTCCATTTCATGCCCATTTTTGAATTGGGTCTTTATATTTGGGGGATCTGATTTTCTTGAGTTCTTTATACATTTTAGATTGTAGACTGTTGTCTGAGGAACAGATGGTAAAATTTTTTCCCACATTGTAGGATGTCTCTTGCTCTGTTGGTGGTTTCCCTTGCAGTGCAAAATCTTTTTTAAAAGATGAGATCCCAGTTGTTGATTCTTTGTGCAAGTTCCCATACTACTGAGGGTCTGTGCGTAAAGTCTTTTCCTATGCCTATGTCTTTGAGAGTTCTACCTAACTTATCCTCCAGTAAGTTTAGTGTTTCTGCTTCAATATTTAGATCTTAAATCCACTTGGATTTTAGTTTAGTGAATGGTGAAAAATAGGGGTCTAGTTTTAATCTTTGGCAAGTTGAAAGCCAGTGTTTCCAACACCATTTATTAAAGAGGCTATCTTTCCTCCAGTGAGGATGGTTGGCTCCTTTGTCCAAGATGAAGTGAGTACATCTGGAGTTGTTTCTGCACATTCTAATCTATTTCACCAGTCCTCAGGACTGTTTCTTTGCCAGTACCATACTGTTTTTATCACAGTGGCTTTGTAGTATAATTTCAAATCATGAATTGCTAATCCACATATTTTTATGAGTGTCCATCAGTACTCTGCTTCTCACTCTAAATTGCACTGGACATAGAAAAATAATCAACTTGTAAGAGGAACCACTTCTAGAAACACATGAAACTTTTGCATATCTGTATATAAGTGAACTCTTGAGAACACTTATTTTCTCTAGTTTAAATTATTTCTAGATTTGAAATATTGTTCTAAGTACATTTGTGCCTTTCTGAAGGTGCTTACAAGTTTGCATGTAAAAATGCAACTGTTCTCCACTATCCACTTCTGTGATTTCAATATCCTGTTAGGAAAGGCAACTAATGTGAGAGCACCTGAGTTGATACACAGGTTCATCCTGAGTGTCAGATCTGTATTCAGAGAGCACAGGGAATCCTAACGCATTAAAGTTTTTCCAATAAAGTCTAATGAATGAACCACAGTTAAAAATAAGCCAATCTGCCTCATGATTGATTTGAACCAAAAGATAGAGGCAGGCTCTTTCTCCCAGTTGTTTTCTATTTGACAAAGATTAATTCCTTTGATTGTGCTGATGAAATAAAAATAAAGTTGTAAAACACAATAGAACAAGAGGAAGTTGACAAAGTATGTGTTTGATTAATTGCCTTTATAGATTATAGGTGCTGACTGAAGTGATTTTTTAAAATTTTCTAATGCACTTTTCTCAAGGATTTTTAGATTTAATACACACACACACACACACACACACACACACACACACTCATTTATTTACCAGCTACCAATCCTGTGAACAAAAACACAAAGGCATTTGCTAGAAGTATTCAAAGTACATGGAATTCTATTAAGGTTAGGTTGTTTAGGTCACATTAGGTTACTTTGGATTGGGCTGGGGATTTAGCTTAGTAATTCTGCACCTTCCTCACAAGTGCAAGGACTTCAGTTTGTTTCCCAGTACTGCAAAAAAAGAAAAAGAAAAAATTGATTTCTATAGTGGTTGCAGCAATCTGCATTCCCACCAACAATGGAGAAGGGTTCCTTTTTCCCCACAGCCCCACCAGCATTTGCTATTGGTTGATTTCTTGATAGCAGCCATTCTTTGTGGGGTGAGGTGAAATCTCAGTGTTGTTTTCATCTGCATCTCTCAAATGACCAGTGATGTTAAACATTTTTTCATGTATTTATTTGATGCTTTTACTTGTTTGTCTGAGGTATGTCTGCTCATTTCAGATGCCCATTTTCGAACTGGGTCTTTATATTTGGGGGGGGGTTGATTTTTTTGAGTTCTTTATATATTCTAAATAATAGTCCTTTGTCTGAGGAGCAGCTGGTAAAATTTTTTTTCCCACATTGTAGGTTGTTTCTTTGCTCTGTTGGTGGTTTCTCTTGCACTGCTAAAAGTTTTTAATACAATGAGATCTCAGTTGTTGATTCTTTGTGCAAGTTCCCATGCTACTGAGGATTTGTTCATAAAGTCTTTACCTATGCCTATGTCTTTGAGAGTTCTACCTAACTTATCTTCTAGTAAGTTTAGTGGTTCTCTTTTAATATTTATTTCTTTAATCCACTTTGATTTTAGTTTAGTGTGTGGTAAAAGATAGGGGTCTAGTTTTAATCTTTGACAAATTGAAATCCAGTTTTCCCAACACCATTTATTAAAGAGGGTATTTTTCCTCCGATGAGGATGGTTGTCTCCTTTGTCAAGAATGAGGTAGCTGAGTATGTATTGTGTTGTTTCTGTATCTTCTCATCTATTCCATTGACCCTCAGGTCTGTTTATTTCATAGTACCATGATGTATTTATAACAGTAACTTGTAGTATAGTTTCAGGTTGAGAATTGTGATACCCCTGCCATGTCTCTATTGACTAGAATGGCTTTTGCTATTCTAGGTCTCTTCTGGTTCCAAATGAATTTTTGGGTTGTTTTCTCAAGTTCTTTGCAACATACTGTTAGGATTTCAGTCAGGATTGCATTGACATGAACTAGGATTAGAGGGCCCATTTAATCCAGCTGTCTTGCTGCTGGCTATCTTTCCAAAAGAATTAAAAGTTTCCTACCACAGGGATATATGCACACCCATGTTTATAGCAGAACAGTTTGTAATAGCTAAAACTTGGAAACAATCCAGATGCCCATCAAGTGGAGACTGGATAAAGAAGTGTGGTTTTTTTCTGTAGAATGGAGCACTACTCAGCCATAAAGAATGAGAAACTAGAGACATTTATAGTTAAATGGATGCAAATTGAGGCCATACTCTTAAGTGAAGTAAATAGGATGCACTTGAGTAAATACCAAATAGTTTTTCTGGTGCAAAAAACTAAAAGTGTAAATAAAGTCCAAACGGTGTAATTGATAGTGTGAAATAGGAAGAAAATGGCTAAAGGGGAAGTGGAAAGGGGAGGGGAAAGGAAATAAGTGAAAAGAAAAATGTGAAAAAAGGAAAAAAATGTAAACAAAATTTGCAAATAGGGGAGGGTAAAGGAGGTGAAGGGAGGGCAGGGTTGTGGGGAAAAATATGAACCAAGACACATCATGTAAAGGTAGAAGATCCCAGTGATAAATGTAACTGTATTGTTTGCTTTAAATGGACCAATAAATTCATCACAAGAAAAAATAGAAAAAGAAAAAATTAAGATATTTGGGTGCACAAATGACATGTATCTTCTCTTAGTTTAAGACAAAATCCAAATTTCCCAGAGAAAACACAAGAGCCATTCATGATGACACTTAGCCTTGCTTTTTTCCTTTTTCCACATACATACTTTGTTTTGAGTTGATTCACAATAATTGTATAGATTTACGAAGTACAGTATAATAATTTGACATGTATACAATGTATAATGATCAAATCAGAAAATTTCCTATTTATCTCTTAAACGTTTATTACTTCTTTGTGTCAGGAATTTCAAACTCCTCTGTTCTTGTTCTTTATTATTGCGAATTATAGTCACTCCCACCTCCAGTGTGCAGAGAGTCAGAATTTATTCTTCTGACCTGACCATATATTGATACCTGTTACCCAACTGCCATCTATTTCTCCACTTCCCTTCCTTGCTTCTATTAACTGCTATTTTACTGTACAGTTCTGTGAGATCAAATTCTTTCACTTCCGCATATGAACACAAATATCCCGCATTTCCTCATCCTGGTTCCAATACAAATGGGCTTTGTCTTGGGATTGTGTGAGGATCATGTGGGTAAGAAGAGACTAGATGGAGACTCAAGGACTGGCCACAAGCTGGGTATAGTGGCTCATGCCTTTAATACCAATACTCTTGGAGGTTGACAAAGGAGTGTCAAAAGTTTGACCCCAGCCTGGACAATTTAGTAACTGTGAGACCCTTTCTCAAAAGAAGCGAGCTGACCAAAGAGCTATGTACTGATGGCTGAGCCTACATCAGAGATTAAGGCCTTCAAAGCCTTCTGTTCTGTGCTGCAAACCCTAACATATGTGACTTTCCTGCTAGCTGGATTTATTCATTCTGAATCATTTATATTTACGATTTATCTACTACATGTGAAGTCACAGAATAAAGCAAATAACAAATATGACGGATTTCTGTCCTCAGAACATTTTTAGCCTGCTAAAGAAATGTAGTAAATAATTGCTTAATGTGTCAGGGATTTAGCTCAGTGGTTTTCACCAGCTGCCTCACAAGCACAAGGATCAGAGTTCGATCCCTGGTACAACTACTACTACTACTACTACTACTACTACTAATAATAATAATAATAATAATAATAATAATAATAATTGCTTCAGTAAATTGTGATATGCTGTGATAGTTAATTGTGTCAATTTAAATAAGAAATGCCTAGCAGATTAATTCAGCACAGTCCTGGGTGTGTCTGGATGATCGATTTACTGAAGACAGAAGTCCAACCCCAGGCATGGATGGTACCAACGAATACTTTGGTATCTTGGATGGACTAAAAAGGGAAAGAAGGGAATGGCTTCTGCTCCAGTTTTCACCATTAGCGTTGGACATCTGTCTTCAGGCTTCGGGTGCAGCCTCTTCAGTTTTCCAACACAGACCCTCTGCCTTCCCAGCAGAGACTCACATAGGACTTCACAGTGAACTCTGGGCCTTGGAATATTGACTGGATCCTCCAGTTCTCCAGAACACAGACAACGCTTTTGGACTCTGCAACACCTCACTCTGCAGGTGGCAATTATAAGCCTACTTTGGAACTATTTTATAAACCATATAGTGATATACACGAGTGTGTATATATGTTATTATCATTACTATTAAATATGATCCTCTAGTGAACCCTGACACAAATGTTATGATAGTGGGAACCAAGGGTACCATGAAAAAATAGATCAGAGATGGATAGGTCTAACCTCCTTTCAGGCCAGGAAGGCAGATTGATAGAAATGTTTGATCTGGAATGTAAGATGAGAAGGCCTGGCTAGGCAGATAGGTATCGTTTGTTGGTAGATAGATGAAGTGGCAACTTCTTTATTTATTCCTTATTTAAAATAACCTCTGCTTAGAGTTCTCACTTCATTGATTTTGGCGAATCTTGTGTGAAGTGGATGTATCAAAAAAGTCACTTGCAAGCTGTACACAATCTACAAAAACCAGATACATAAAGTTATTGGAATGAAGCTTAAGGTAGGAAGCTATTTAAGAAGATCCGGTAATGAAAGAGGAAATCTTATGAGGTGAGGTCCAAGCTCTTAGAGCTCCAGTGGACAGTTAGAAATCAAACAAAAGCCTCATCTTCATACCAATAGGTGGCTAAAAATGGAAGGGGACCCCTAAGAAAAGCAGGAGCAGCAGTGCCTTTAAGATTCCCTCAAAATCCAGGTTGACTCCTGAATTACCAGCATTCCAGGAAGATTATAATGTATTCGGATAATGCTGAACAGGAGATTTCACCTGTTGCCTCAGCCAGGTAATGAGTACTTTGGATGGAAACACAAGCTTTTCTGATCCCTATTCAAAAATAAAGTCCTGGGTCTGGTCATAGCCAGCTCTGCCTCATGTTTAGAGGACATTAGATATTCTTTATACATTTTACACAAAGCCTTTGGTTTTGACCCTTACATTTCAATTGGCTATTAATTTCAATTTTGGCTTGTTTGAGTTCAGTTGCTTCTTTTGTTGTTATAGTACTAGTCCTTATTTCTCGACTCCCTGGCCAATTGTACTTGCTGGTATGTACATGCCCTTCCACCAGCACAGTCCCTCACTGGCAAACGTTTTGACCAATTTGGATGGTTATCTACTGCCACTAAAAGGGCCCTGCTTCCTGGCCCGGTGACAAGTGATCCAGCTCGAAATGCCATCTTCTTGGCCACTGTTTCTGACCACCCAGCTGCCTACTAGTGCCATCTGGAAGCAGATTTTCTGACAGAGCTGAGCGTGCTGGATGTTCAGGATTCTCCTGTGAGCTGGGCTTGATAAGAGTAAGAAGCTGACCGTCACGTCTCAACCACCAGGAATTCTGGAACTAGGAAGACCCTTCAGAATTTCCCCCGGGAGGAGCATGATGGCTGAGCCTTCATCAGTCAGCTGTTATTTGTAGGCTGCCTCGCAAAGGTTTCAGACTTGGATATTGTGGCTTTCTGAAGCTGACAGCCAAAGGCTCATCACTAACTGCACTCTCAAAATGGGTCCAAAGGGGGTATGGGTGGCCTGGCAGGCACAAGGTCCTGAGTTTGACCCCTGGTAGCAAAAGGGAGGGGCATTATGGGTGGGTGACCCAGCATCCGCCACAAGCTGTCATTGCACTCATCATTTTGCTTTATGGCATGTTAAGCTTCACCAGTGGAAGCCAACACTGTAGAAATGGCAGGATAACGGGGCAGGAAGGCATGCGTATGCATGGAGTCCAAGCTATTTGAGAAACTAAGGCAGGAGGGTTGCTTGAGTCCACGAGTTCAGTGCCAGCCTGAAAAACAACCGTGAGAACATGTCCTCAAAAACCACGTGTAAATAAACACAACACAATGAGTTTTTAAAACTAAAAAATAGAATGGAAAGACAGAAAAAAAATTGGTTCCTAGAACTTCAGAAATATTTAGCTTCCAAATGCTTAGAATGCTATAGATACGTCATTGTTGCAGTCATTGCTGTCTTCATTTTTTTATGGCTCATACCAAAAACATTTTAACATACAGGGAAAGAGATGAAGGCTAAAATCCTATGATGCAGGCAGAGGAATGACATCGTAAAATGGCCTAGATGTGAGAGAACGTGCATCTCTCAAAGTGCTGGAACCAGGCCAGTGTGGATAAAGAATACACTGCATCCGGAAAAGAGGAAAACAATGAAGCTGGAGTGGATTCACAGAGAGCCCCTCCGGCTTTGTTACATCGTTTCATTTTCTTCCAAGAGCAAGGGAAAGTAGTAGCAAGATTTTTAGCAGGCGAATGACATAGTAAGATTGCGCTTTTGAAATATCTCTCCAGTTCCACTAAGGTGCTTAGCGTGAAGGAGCCAAGAAGTGTAGGGACCTTTTAGGGAGTTGTAAGCTCTTCCATTGCCGCCTCTGCCGTTCAGAACTAGTCAGCAGGTCGCCCCTATTGAACAAGCAGTCGCAAATACCCCGTTGCAGTGCCCTCTTCACCTTGCTCCTAAGGTAACATTTCACCTGCAGCATCTCGGGTTTAGACTGCTTTCTTCCCCCCATGACTCCCGTACCAAGTGGCAAAGGACTGGGGTGGGAGGTTCCCTTGCTTCACATAGTTGCTTCTTTTTCCACACCTTCCTTCAGAGCACAGAGCTTGTTATTATCTGTGTCACTAGATTTTATTGTCTCTTACCATTCTGTTGTTTCCAAGGACAGATGTACTAGTCACTCCCCTCTGGAACTTACAATGTTAACACCTCGTTTACTATCTCCCCATGAACCACACTTCTGGTGTTAGTTCACAGAGACCTTAACTTATATGAAGGTATAGTCTCTGTTCTTGACCTCTTAGTGTTATGTCAAATTTTCTCTCCCTGTCCCCTGAGGTACCCAATGCTAGTGGAATCAATGACCACATTCTACCAAATTCTTGGCTTGTTTGTTTGTTCACTTGTTTATTTTGGTTTCTCCAGACAGGGTCTGGCTATGTACATCAGGATGGCCTTGAACTCACTGTGTAGATCAGGCTGGCCTTGAATTCCTGGCCATCCTCCTGCCTCAGTATCCCAAATGCCAGGATTGCAGGCATGTGATACCACATGTGGCCAAACTCTTGGTTTAAAAGTCAGTCATAAGATTTCATTTTCTACCAGAAGGAATGGCTGTCATCAAGAAATTAAGTAAGAACAAAAACTTGCAAGGCATTGGAGGGAAAAGGAACCCTTCTACAGTGTTGGTAGAAATGTTAACTAATACAACTACTTTGGAAATCAACATGGAGTTTCTTAAAACTCTAAAAATAGAAATTCCATTTGATCCAGCTATTCCCCTTCTAAGCATCTTCTCAAAAGAGTTAAAGACATCATATTACAGTGATAACACTCAGAACAACTCATAATAACTAAATCTTGGCTGCAAACTACATGTACATCAACAGATGAGTGGATAAAGAAAATGTGGCATTTATACACAAGGGGATGCTACTATTGTTAGCCCATAAAAAGGATATATAAGTTATTTGTATTAAAATGAACACACCTTAAGAATAAAATATTAAAGGAAATAAATCACTCAAGCTTAAATATCATGACTTCTCTTTTATGAGAAATCCAAATGTAAATATATTAAAGAGCAAATTGAAAGATAAACAACAGGGAGGTACATCTTTTGTAAAAGGGAAGGGACAAAGATATGCAAGGAGTGGGTAGGTAGGGGAGAGGAAGGTAGGGAAGATGAAAAATAATTGGGACAAAGGATCCAACCATCCTCACTGGAGGAAAGATAGCCTCTTTAATAAATGATGTTTGAAAAACTGGATTTCAACCTGCCAAAGACTAAAACAAGATCCCTATCTTTCACCATGGACTAAACTAAAATCCAAATTATCTAAATATTAAAGCAGAAACACTAAACTTGCTGGAAAATAAGTGTATACGTCCTGAAGACAGTGGCATAAGACTTTACGAACAAATCTTCAGTAGCACGGGAACTAGCACAAAGAGTCAACAACTGGGATCTCATCTTTTTAAAAAGCTTCTGCACTGCAAGAGAAACCACCAACAGAACAAAGAGACAACCTATAATGTGAGAAAAAAAAATTGCCAGCTGTTCCTCAGACAAAGGTCTACTATCTAGAATATACAAAAAAATCAGACCCCCCCCAAATATAAAGACCCAATGCATCTGAAATGAACAGACATTTCTCAGACAAAGAAATAAAAACAAATAAACATATGAAAAAATGTTCAACATCACTGGTCATTTGAGAGATGCAGATGAAAACAACACTGAGATTTCATCTCACCCCACAAAGAATGGCTGCTATCATGAAATCAACCAAGAACAAATGCTGGTGTGGTTGTGGGGAGAAAGGAAGCCTTCTCCATTGTTGGTGGGAGTGCAGACTGGTGCAACCACTGTGGAAATCAATGTGGAGATACCTCAAAGCACTAGAATTAGAAGTCACATTTGACCCAGCTATCCCTCTGCTGGGTATCTCTCCAAAAGAATTAAGAGTCATACCACAATGATTGCTCACCCATGTTAATAACAGCACTGTTTGTAATAGCTAAATCTCGGAAACAGCCCAAATGCACATCAACTAGAGACTGGATAAAGAAGATGTGTTGTTGTTTGTTTTTGTTTTTGTTTTTTTAATATATAAAATGGAGTACTAGTCATCAACAAAAAATGAGAAACTAAAGATATTTATAGCTAAGTGGATGCACATTGAAGCCATACTCTTAATTGTAAATACTGAATAGTTTCTCTGGTATAAAAACTAAAAGTGTAAATAAGGATCAAAATGTATAATTGATATTGTGAAATAGGAAGAAAAGGTCTAAAGGAGTAGGGGAAGTGTGAGGAGTAGGGGAAAGGAAATAAGGACAAAGAAAAAAAGAGATGATAAAAAAGGAAACAAAGTTTTTGTAAATAAGGAAGGGTGGAGGAGGGTGAAGGGAGGTCAGGGGAATGGGGCAAAAATAAGAACCAAGATGCATCATGTAAAGGTACCAGGTGCCAATGATGAATGTAACTGTATTGTATATCTAAAATATACCGATAAACTAATGGGAAAAATAGAATTCGGATGCGCTATATATGTGTACTACCTCCCACAACAAGTGTATTATTTACTGAAAAACTGTACTAATAAAAATTTTACAGTCAATCATGACATTTATTTCAGACTCACCTCCTGGAGTTCTCCTGCTCCTATAGTCCCCGCTCTCAGGGATACCTTTTCAACATTTCCGTATGCTCACTGTCCGTTGTTCTTTTGATTTCTCTCCTTCCGTTCCTAGCTGGTCTAGTATCCATGTGCACACATTTTAATGGAATCCTCTCCTGCCGTTTGGTCTCCATTCTGCTCACCTCACAAAGTGTCCACCACCTTGACACTCAAATCTCTGTATTTGAATGTGGTCCACTGAAATTTGTCAGCAGAAAAAAGTTATGACATCCTGGTGATGGTAGTTTTATTAAAGTTTGAAAAAGCCACTCAGCAATACCAGTCGGATCCTCACTTCATTGTTTAAAATTATTTTTCACGCTTTTCTCCCCCAAATGGCTTGATATTCTTCTTCCTGCACCCCATCGGGTATCCCCTCTTGCTTGGTACTTGATAGAAGAATTAAAGTAGAATAATTAAAGTAATTTTAAAATAATTTTTATCGCTTCCACCAGAAATTCTTTCTATCCACAAATGCGCTCTGTTTTTGTTCATCTTAGTGAAAGTGGAGTTATAAATATTACAAACTACCTATTTCACTTGATCCTTGGTTTCTGTCTTCATACTGTCTCATCAGACTTCTTTTCTGGAATAATAATTGCTCTTCCAGATCTACCCCACCTGTACCTCCATAAGGCATTAACTGCATACTTACTCAGGGCCAAAGTTTGGATTCCTTTACTCATTCCACCTTCTACATCTGACCTATTAGTAAATTCCAAGGATCAGTTTGAAAGCATGTCTGGAAATCTTCTCCATTTGACATCTCAAATGCTACTGTCCTAATTCAGACATCTTTCCCCAGCCGGAACTATTGCTGGAGTCTTAAAGCAGGTCTGTCTGTTTCTACTCTTGCCTTTGAAAGTGCAATTGCCACCACGTACTCAGTGTTATCCTGAGAATGACTCAAACATTCCTTGACAACTATTTTCTTGCAGCCTCTAGTTAGGTAAAGAAGCCACTTTCTTGTTAGGAATCATGTGCCTAGTTTTGTGCAGTCTCCAATTCCATCTCTGTCCACTATCATCACTTTTACTCGTTAGTCATCTGTTCTTCTAATATGCATTTGTTCTTTCCTTTGCTCATTACCCAGATTTCAAATCTGTCTCCTACTCAAAGAGGACTCTTCTACCAAGAAGGCTGAAGAAACCACTCACTACTCCATCTCATTGTTCTGGCTATTTTTCCTCTTATTTCCACTTCTTCTTCTTCTTCTTCTTCTTCTTCTTCTTCTTCTTCTTCTTCTTCTTCTTCTTCTTCTTCTTCTTCTTCTTCTTCTTCTTCTTCTTCTTCCTCCTCCTCCTCCATCTTCTTCTTCTTCTTCTTCTTCTTCTTCTTCTTCTTCTTCCTCATCCTTCTCCTTCTCCTCATCTTCCGTCATCCTCCTCCTCCTCCTTCTTCATTATTATTATTATCATTAATATCCTTCATATCACTTCTGGGTTCTCAATATTATGTTGGTTATATTGTCTTCATCTTTCTCTTATCAGTGCACACCACAGATCCTTCCAGAGATTACTTAGTGCAGGAAAATCATTCTTTCTCTGTCACTCCCTTTTCCTTTCTTTCTCTCTACAATACTGTTTTAGTTACTTTTATAATTGCTGAAATAAAATACCTGGTACTCAAAGTTAAAGGAGGAAAGGTTTATTTTAGCTCAAAGTCCATAGAAGTCTCAATCCATAGTCAGCTGGCTCCAAGGCAGGGCAGCATGGCAGAGATGCATCACAGTGGAGAAAGAGTTCATGATGGCCGGAGCACAACAAAGCAGCAAGGTATCAAGGAAGCAACCTGACTGACCCTTTTATTCTTTTTAGATCATGAGTCCTTTTCATGATGCCACCCACACCTTCACATTATCCACACCCTGAACTATGCCAAGCCAATCAGTGGACTAATTCAAGAATCACAAGCTCTTAATTCCAACATCACACATCCTCGATCCAGCCACCTCTGAAAAGTCCCACCTAGGACCACATGAGGCTTTGGAGGGTCATCTAGACACAAGTCACAACAAATATTGAATAACTGTTTCTGATCAGAAAACTTTGATGACCTATCACACGTGTAAATACCAAATAGTTTCTCTGGTGTGTAAAACTATAATAGTACACAAGATCCTAATGAGATAATTAACAATGTGAAATAGGAAGAAAAGGGCTAAAGGTGTAGGGAAAGTGGGAAGGATAGGGGAAAGGGAATAAGGGAAAAGAAAAAAATATGAGAAAATGTTAATACAGTGTATTACATTTATTGACTTATGCATGTTGAATCATCTTTGCATCCCTGGAATAAATCCGACTTGGTCGGGGTGAATGATCTTCTTGATGATCCTCTGTATTCTGTTTGCTAGTATCTTATTGAGGATTTTTACATCTATGTTCACTAAGGAGATTGGCCTGTAGTTCTCTTTTTTGGTTGCATCTTTCCCGGGTTTGGGAATCAAAGTGATACTTGTTTCCAGGAATGAATTTGGAAGTATAGCTTTCCTTTCAATTTCATTGAAAAGTTTGAAGAGTAAAGGCAGTAGTTCTTCTCTAAATGTCTTGTAAAATTCAGCAGTGAATCCATCAGGCCCTGGGCTTTGCTTTGTTGGTAAATTTTTAATTACATTTTCAATTTCACTGACTATAATTGGGGTGTTTAGAATGTTTTTATCTTCTTTGTTCAACTTTGGTAATTCATAAGTATCTAAAAATCTGTCCATTTCTTCTGTGATTTCCAATTTATTAGAGTACAGGTTCTCAAAGAAGGTATTAATGATCCTCTGGCTTTCTGTTGGATCTGTTGTGACTTTGCCTTTTTCATTCCTGATTGCATGGATCTGAGCCTTTTCTCTCCTTTTATTTATAAAATTAGCTAAGGGTTTAATCGATTTATTTATTCTTTCAAAAACCAACTCTTTGATTCATTTATTTTTTGTATCATTTTCTTAGTTTCCATTGCATTGATTTCTGCTCTAATCTTTATAATTTCCTCTTGTTCAAGCTTTGGGGTTTTTTTTTTTTTTTTGCTCTTGTTTTTCTAGTA
Source organism: Fukomys damarensis (assembly GCF_012274545.1). Classification (NCBI taxonomy): domain Eukaryota; kingdom Metazoa; phylum Chordata; class Mammalia; order Rodentia; family Bathyergidae; genus Fukomys; species Fukomys damarensis. The sequence goes on along the minus strand of NW_022900930.1, from coordinate 5,429,848 downwards.
GTCTAAGGTTCATCATTAGGCTGTTTATCTGAGCTCACTCTGTTTTCCTAGTGTGGGCATTCAGTGCTACAAATTTTCCACATAGAACTGCTTTCATTATGTCCCATAGATTCCTGTATGTTGTATTGGCATATTCATTTATTTATAAAAACTGTCTAATTTCTTCTTTAATCTCCTGTGTGATCCATTGCTTGTTCAGGAGAGTGTTGTTCAATTTCCATGTGTTTGTGAAATTCCTACAGTTTCTTGTGCTATTGATCTCCAGCTTGATTGCACTATGATCTGATAATATATACAGGGGGTAACTTCAATTCTTTTGCATTTATTCAGACCTGTTCTGTGAGCTAGTATGTGGTCTACCTTGGAGAATGACCCATGTGCAGCCAAAAAGAAAGTATATTCTGATTTTGTGGGGTAGAACACTCTATAGACATCTATTAAGTTCATATGTTCAAAAGCTTGGTTGAGTTCTAGTATTTCATTGTTGATTTTCTGCCTAGATGATCTGCCTATTTGTGATAGTGGGGTATTTATATCCCCCACTACAATTGTATTAGTGCTTATTTGGTTTTTCATGTTACTTAATATTTGTTTTATATAGTTGGGGCATTAATATTTGATGCATATACGTTTATGATTGTCATCTCTTCCTCTTGAATTGTTCCCTTTACAAGAATGTAGTGGCCTTCTTTATCTCTTTTAATCAGTTTTGGTTTGAAATTTACTTCACGAATAAGATTGCTACCCCTGCTATTTTCTGGGCTCCTGTCGCATGGAGAATTGTTTTCCATCCTTTCACTTTCAGTCTATGGGCTTCTTTTTGCACTAGGTGTGTCTCTTGTATACAACATATTGTTGGATTTTGCTTCTTAATCCATTCTGTCAGTCTATTCCTCTTGATTGGTGAATTGAGGGCATTGACATTGATCGTTATAACTGATATATACTGACTTATTATTGTCATGTTATTGTCCTTTTGTTGACTCTTTTTGCTCCCCCCTCCTCCTTTTAGTTTCTTGGCTTGCCTATTTGATTTGGTCTGTTGGGCCTTACGGTGTTGTGACCTTCATTGTCTTTTTCTAGGATATTGTTTAGAATTCCTTGTTGTACTGGTTTGTTGTTCATGAAGTTTCTCAGGTGTTCTTTGTCATGGAAGTATCTTATTTCCCCATCCATTTTGAAAGAGAGTTTTGCAGGATACATCACACCCTTTGGTCCAACTTTACTTGCCCATGAATGTCCACTCTTCAAACAAAGAGAAAGTACACAAGTCTAACAATTCTTTTGGTTCTTCATTTCCTTATGAGGAATTTATGTCACCTAAAATTAGTGTTAAGTAAATGAATGTAATTTTCTCTTATTAACCTTTTACTATAAGACTTTAGTCATTAACTTAAGATATCCACCTCTCACCCCCACCTTGGTAATGAAATGGGAACCAGAAATCAATGGGACCATAGGTCCACCTATCTTGCTATCCTCTCCAGGTCAAGTAAACAGGGTAACAGACAAAGAAAAGACTATCAAATCTGAATATCTGGGAAGAAGAGACCCTCTTTTCCTGCAGAGTGTGCTGCTTGGCACAGGTGTAGCTCCTAAGCTGGCTCAGGAGCTGTGCACTTGGGACCTGGCACAGACGCAGGTCCCCATGCCCCTGGGATGTGTCACGTTTTCCACCTCATTTTGATGCCTGGAGAGGCACCTGCTGAGAAAGTTCTTATTAACACCACACGATGCCACTAGGCTGTCTTCCCTTTGACTTTATCTGAAATTTATTACGCTTGACCTATTAACCAATTTCCCGAAAGATATTGTCACAACAGCGTTTCTCTTTTCCCAAGCTGGCTTTTGCACACAGAGCCAATTGTCATTCAACAAGAAGAAGAAGAAAAAACAACCATCCTTATCTCTCTTCTTATTGATTCAGATTTCCCTCAGGCTTTTCAGTGTTAGTCAGAAGAAGCGGCCCTTCTCTTAGTAATTGTTTTTCTTTTAATATCATGGAAATTAGCTTTAGGATGCAGTGCATGCAAAGGCACAGAGAGAAGCTTACCTTGGCAATCCCAAAATTAAATTAGTTCATGAAAAGGCAAATGTGTCGTGTGTTTGTATGCACACTTTCCTCTTTTCAAAGTCTGCTTTCCAAAAGGTCTGAAATCTTTGAGCTCTTTGTTCTCCCTGCTCTCTACTTCATTCCTCCTCCTGCTTCTTTCTGTGCTCAATATCAGCTATCTCAGCTCCCAGCCTGTACATTTTTCACATCGCAACAGTTCTCTGAAATCACTGCGGCACTTCTGTGCATCCCCACGGGGCACATCTGAACATCACACACCTGCTCCTTTCTTTGTTAATTTATTTAACTGGTGAAAAACCCACTGTGAGCTCAACGTGAGGAAAAGACAGAGGCTGCATCTCCGTTCATTCTGTTCTAGGTGATCGGACTGATTTCATTGTCCTCTTCTCTGTGTCTTTTCAAATTTTACACAATTTTAAAGGAATTTACCAATTTCATCTGGATTCAAATTCAAATTTTTTGGCTATGACAATCCATAGAATATTACAGATCCCTGTGATTTTCTTTTCATTGATTTCTACTATTTGCTTCCTTCCTTTCCACCTCCATTTGATTTATTAATATGTTTTCCCTTATTTTTCTGTCAGTCATGGCAGAAGCTTGTCTGTGTTAATAATCTTTTGGAAGAAATAGCTTTTCCATGGTTTAATCTTCATTATTATTTACAATCCACATTTTCTTGTGCTTTCTCTCTTACATTCCCTATTCTTTCTTTGTTTCTTGCTTCCTTGGGTTGGGTTGAATTGAGTGCTAAGTGAGTTTGTCTCTAATCATTCATCTTTCCTGATAATTTTACTTAGTTTTGTATTTTTTTAAGCATTGCTTAAACTTTGTCCTGCAAATTTGAGTGTGTGTGTGTGTGTGTGTGTGTGTGCGCACATGTGTGTGTTACTAGGTATTGGAACCAGGGCTTTCACACTGAGTTACATCCCCAGAAGCTCTTGTTTATTTTTGAGATGGCCACTAAGTGGATGAGATTAGGCTTGATATGGAGATACCCCTGCCTCATCCTCTGGAGTGCTGAGATTAGAGGCCTGCACCACAACATCCAGCTCCAAATTTGATTTTTAATATGACTATAGTCTAGTTCTCAACACTTAATTTCCTTTAATATTTCTGTTTTTAGCCCTTGGATTAGTCAGTAATTTACTTAGATTCCAAACATTGTATTTGACAAAAAATATTTTGTTCCCTATTATATTGATACTTTGAAATTTACTGAGTTTTCTATTATGGGATGTTTTTCTATATTTCTGTGTGCTTAAAGATAATACTATAACCCTTTGTTTAATATAAATTGTTATTAATTTCTTCAGGCTTTAACACCTTTGCTTTTTCTGCTTGCTTAGCCTCTTCATTTTTCCTTTTTGTGTTAAAATTCTCAGTAACTGTTTCCTCTTTCTCTCTTTTTTTTTCTCTTTCTCTTAATGTTATGGCAAATTAATATTTGGTTTTGGTGGATATATTGTTGCATACATACTTTGCATATGCAGCTATTATATCTTTTTATAAATTTATAATGTATGCCTTTCAACATTATGCTACTTTTGCCTTAAATAGTATTCTGTGAACACAACCCTAGTTTTTCTTTGGTTCATTATTGTTTGAGATACATCCTTTTCTTATATCTTTTAGTTTTCAACTCTTCTTATTTTAGGTATATATCATATAGGCAGAGGGTTTTATTTTGCCTTATTTTACATTCAATCTTAGCTTTGTTTTTAATTGATATGACCAATCCCATGATGATTACTCCAATTATTTTATAGTAGAATTTTGCTTTTGACATTATTTCTTGTTTTGATTAAGTCTTGTTTTTTCATCTTTTTTCTGGGTAAAGTGTAAAACAATGCCAGATGTAAGGAAGAAGAGACTTGATTCACAAAGACCATTGCTCTAAGTAGAGAAAGACAATTTCAACAGGGAGAACTCTCATACCGTCAGATCTGCATATCTTGAAATTTGGGCTGGAAGGAATTTTCTTCTATGTGAAGAAGTAAACAAGGCTAGAAAGAGTAAGGCTTGGGGAAAGGGGGATCGGGAAGAGAGTGATAGAACAGCTGAAGACAAAATTCTTCAGGTCAGATTCTTGAGAGGAGCCACTGCCCAGGAGGAGGTAATGTGGACACAGGCAGAGGGTCAGTCAGGGATTCAAGGGGTGGACAGAAATGGACCAAAGGTTAGGCAAATCAAATATTTTCTTTAAATTCATCAGTGAGTACAAACAGTGAAACAAAGGATAGAAATATGCCTGATCTTGTCATAGGTAAAAGGAGAGGGGAAATAGCCTGGTGAAATGCCAGCTACTCATGAGGCTGAGGCAGGAGGATTGCAAGTTGGAGGCCAATCTGTGTAACTTAATGAAAAAGGGCTTGGAATGTATCTCAGTTGTAGAGCACCCCTAGCTTTAATCCAAAACACCACAAGAAAAAAGATCTGGTGGTGTGAGAGTTTATCCATTCATTCACTGAAGGAAATCTTGGTTCCTTCCAAGTTTTAGTAATCTGAATAAAGTTGCCATAAGCATCCATGGGCAGGTTTTGGTGTTTTGGGTGATTAACAATGAGTATGCTTTCAGGATTTCATATAAGACTATGTTTGTCTAGCTGTGTGACAAACTGACAAACTACGGCTTAATCCTATTGCATTGAATGAAAGTTTCTGATGTTCCTCATCTTCTACAGCTTTGGTTTTACAAGTGTTCTGAATATTGGCCATTCCAATATGTGTGATGTAGTAATTCATATTATCAATTTATGCTAGACCAATGCTGTGAATCTTAGTTATATGTTTATTTTCTATCTAGTGCAAACAACCCAATTAAAAATGGACCATAGACCCCAGCAGATACTTCACTAAGTAAGATATATAGATAGAAAGCATACTCAAAACGTAGATAAATTCTGGTGCATCCAGATAATGGAATATTATAGTCAGAGCTGAAAATAAGTTATCAAATCATTAGAAGACATGAAGAAACTATAAATGCACACTAAGTGAAAATGTTGAACACTATATGATTAAAGTATACTTATCAAATACTCTGAGAATGCTAAATTCTATCTGATTACAACTATATGGCATTCTAGAAAAGGGGAAACCATGGAGGAAGTAAGAAGATAAGTGCTTATCAGGGATTAGAATGGAGGAAAAATGGATATGTAGAGTACAGATGCGTTCTTAAAGCAGTGAAAGTACTCATTGTGGTGTTATAATGGTTCTATCACTATAAACTTGTTGAAAGCAGTAGAGAGTACAAGAGTGAACCTTAGCATGAACTGTGAGCTCTGGTGATAATGTAGGCTCATTGACTGTGACAGATGCCCCACTGTGATGTTCAAAATAGATCATGGGGCAAGCTATGCATGTTTGGGTCCCTAAGTCCACTTCTAGCCAAGGTTTTCATGAATCAGAAGCTGTTCTAATAAATGAAATCTAAGTTTTTAAAAGACAAGGAAATGATAAAACACAAAATCTAGCATTTGATAAAAAAATCTAGCATTTGATCATTTCTGTTGATTAAGACAAGAGGTTTGTATCAGTCACTTTCCCTTTGCTGAGACAAAATTCCTGACACCCACCCCTCAAAATATGAACAGTCAATCTTCATTCATGGTTTTTAGAGGATTCAGTCCATGGATTGCATAGAAGGCAGAAAGGGCATGGTATAAGGGTCCCTGTAGAGGAAAGCTGTTTAACCCATAGAAGCCATAAAGGACAGAAAGAAGGAGGAGCTAGGGCAAGAATAAGCCCTTGTAGGTCACGCCTCTGGTGACTTTCCTCTAACCAGGACCCACCACCTACCCCACCTACCAGCAAGTCATCTATGAACTCATCAGTGGGCTAGTGAACTGAAGAATATAGTGCCCCATGGTCTAAGTATCTTCACAATATATGAAACTTTTGGAGAATTTTTAAAATCCAAAGCATAACAGGACTAGAGTAAAGAATGATAACATTACTGATACTGTTTTCTATGTATAGTGTTATAATTTTTAAATTATTTAATGTGTTTTGGCATGCTTACATTGAGAACAGTTAAGAAATAAATTTTAAAAAGACGAGGAGAGAGGCACATTCATGTATTGTTTTGGGGAATACATATGATATATAGAGATATGAGATCTTAAACTGTGTACAGCTCTTTACCTAAGGAGTCCACATGTGAGAATTCATCAGCAAAATATGACTCTCCTGTGTATGCATATATGGGTATAATGAATACAAAATAGATGTACAGTGATATTTATTACAGCATTACTTGTAAGAGTAAGACAATGGAAATTACAAAAGCATTCACCAGTAAACTAAAGGTTAACTCATTTATCATATGTGCTGCCAAAGCAAGCACAAGGTTAACTCATTTATAATACATAATTCCTATTAAGTACTTTGAAATTGTTCAAATGATGTATTTCTGCATAGAATTGCAGAGAAGAAAATTAGACCAGGAAAAAACCTATAGAAACTCTCTGTCCTGTTAATCAAGGTGGTGTTACGTGGAAAGGGAGGGAGATAGTTTGTCCTGTTAACTTGTCTGTATACTTTGTATAACAAAATAAAATATTCCTTTATTAATTTGATGATGTTTAACCATTCTTTTGAGAAGTCAATTCGTATATATTTAGAGTTAGAAAAAATGTTACCTACTTTTCAAACTGTTTTACATGCAATCGCCAATTCTCTTCATTTTACTATCTCAAAGTCTTGATGTTCAGAAACTTGAGGAAGACATTAAAATTTCTCCAGAAGAATTTTTCATTTGTCTGTCTCTGTGTAAGGAGTTTTTGATGGACTCAGTCAAGTTCACTATCATAGGTCAGGTGCAAATTCCAGAGGATTTATCTCATTATCAGATCGGATTTTCCCTTGACCACCTGCAGTCTTGTCACTTGCCATGGAGATATGTTTATTTTGCTATGGAAAAGGGTAATATATCTTCTTACCTACCGGGGCTAACAATCCTATGGAATAAGGGATCATTATCTGAACAATTGAAAAAGTATCTCTGGACGCTATCTATTTCTCCTAGGGAAGGCCCACGCTTTGAGCATCTCTTATCTAGTCTTCCTTTTAAACACTGCAGCAGAATTCCCTATGTACAGAAAAATTCAAGGAGCATCTTCCCTTGTCCACCGAAAAACAACTACAACCCACATACCGACTTCTAGGTCAGTTTCAAATATCCTCTTCCTACCTAAGGAGTCATTAGCATCCTTCACAGTCATCACCTACGATGCCACATATCTTTTCCTTCCTCGGTCGGCCCCTCCCTCTCAATCTTTACACATTTTTCCTCTTCTTGTTCAACTGGGGTAGGATGAAAAATACTTAGGCTAAGTGAATTCAAACTCCAGCTCTGCCAATTATTTCCTAGATAGTCACATATTACTGAACATAATTGATCTTTAATTTCTTCAACTGTAAAATGAAAATAAAAATAGTTAAGCAGATGTCTGGGAAGACCAAATTAATTAATGGATGTGAATCATTTATCATTATGCTTATCCTAAGAAGTGCTCAACTGATATTTGTTCAACCAATTCACACTACAGTAAGAAATAATTCAGGGTACATACTTTATCAGCATCTACCTGTTGGCTGTTATTTTAAGAAATTCAATCCATCAATCAATTATTTTGATTTTTTCAATCACTTACTTTATTGTATTATTGGACATTCCAAAAGCATGATTATATCAGCATCATATATATGTTGTAGTCCCTTACAGTTTTTAACACAGTGTTAATGAGAAAGTAATCAATGTCGAGTTAAGTGTTTATATAATTCCACCTTTCCCTACTTTTCTATGATTTTGCATTTCAGTTTTGGTTATAATTTCAGATAATTTTTTCTCAGTCCTGGGAATTGAGTCCAGGGATCACTGAGCTACATCTTCAGCCTTTTATTTTTGAGACAAGGTGTCACTAAGTTTCCCAGGTTGAGCCACAACTTGTGATCCTCCTGCCTCTGCCTCCACCTCCCAAGTAGCTAGGATTGCAAGCATGCGCTAACATGTCCAGCTCTTGATAAACTTTATGTCCATTTGGTATATTCAGGGAAGTCATAAAGCAAAGTTATTTTTGTAAAAATAAACAGTTGCACGGCAAATTATACTTCATTTAAAAGTTCCATTTTACTTTAAAATTTCCAATTGCAAATTATACATGAATATTTATATATTATTACTCTAAACACCAATTAACACACAGTTATATCAGCCTACAATTAACATATTCTTAGATCATACATTGAAAAGGAAAACCCTGAACAAGCCAAATATAGGAATATATTGAAATTGCATAATTAAGAAATCACATTTAAATTCAAGATTCCAGTTACATTTTATAGAAGTATTTATAGGTTAATAGTCCTAACAGAACCCTGCAATTTTGGAGCCAATTATTGCTCACATGGTACCAAACAATATAAAATTAACTGTAGATTCTAACTCCTAAAATCACTTTTGAAGTATCTAAAACCAAAAAGGTATTAAATTGAACCATTTTAAATGTCTACCTTGCTGAGAAGGGAAATTAATTCTGATAAAAGATTACTTAGGGATTGTATATTTTGTTAGGCGTCATTTTTTAAAGAACACAATAATTCATAAAATACCAACTGACTCACCTTGCACTGTTAAGATACACACCAGTTTATCCAATCAGCAAGTGAATGCTGGGTCTGGTAATAGAATGATCAGCAAGCCAAGTTTGATTACTAATTGTCCCAGTTTCACAGCTTGGGCTTGAAGACACACACTGAACTAGTAGTTATGAAAGACTATGGTGGATGTTAGGATAAAGGGTATCTCAGGCAACTTCGAGGTAGAGCAGCAGATCCATTTAAAAAAATAGCATCAGTGATTTGAGTCCAGATAGCCATTTCCTATGAAACTCCCCCAGAAAACCTGTGCAGTGCAGTTACACTGTTCCAAAAAATTAAAAAATTAATCCTTAAGTCACTCAAAAACACCATCTCCACCATCTAATCTTTCCAGCAGCTCTTAGTAATTATAGCACATTTTCTCCCTCGAATGTCAATTTAGTAAAAAATACTTTTGTGGGCCATCACTGTCCTATTGTTAGATGAGGATTTTTTTTTTTTAAACAAAAGGCTTTCTACAGCTGTGATACTAAAGAAGGAGTATTTCGTATGGCCTGTGCTCTTGTCAGCGGACTGCCAAACCCACACCTAAAGACCGGCCCTTTGTGAGGTGGGACACAGCGCCGAGACAGGAAGGACAATAGCAGAGACTGGCATTCATCAGCCAGGGACATCAGGGAAAGATGAGCTTGTTCAAAAGAGTGCAAGCAGAAACAATGAGTAGCTTCTAACATCCACCATCACGCACATTTAAAAGGGGCACAACATTACACACATATACAATTTATGATATGTTTATTATACATACACATAGGAATTGCAGAGACATCTACAAACGTGAGAGTCTGGAGGAGCAAAGGCTTGGTGTCATTTTCATCCTAGGGGAAATAGGTAAAACTACAAAGAAAAAGCAGTATTTGTGCTGTACTTAGAAGTCCAAAAGAGGTTTTGGAATTTGCAATCATGCAAACACAGCACTTCGGGTGAAGAGGCTACCAGAGATGTTTCGTGAAGTCACAGATTCCGGAAAGCACAGAATATGTTCGGATCCTCTGGAGTCATTGTAGCTGAGCAGAGGCTATTGAAGGATCCTGATTGCTATAAATAAAGCAAGAAAAATTCATTTTGTCAAATCGCCAAAGTAAGGGACAAACCTCTAGAATTCTGAGTGTTTCTTGAAACTCCAACAAAAAACCCTGAATGACATTCTACTTAGGATTCTTTCCACAAGACATTTCTCTGGTTTACAAAATATATATGTTGAAATACCTTTGTAAGATCACGCACTTAACTCTGCTTGAATTCGACCTAGGTGCACCAACAACTATCTCCTGGCATGCCTGTGCCTGCACGTCTTCATTTATCATCAGAGAACAGAGGATGCACAGTCCTTTTAGCAACCTGGACAGACCAGAGTGAAAGGGGCTTCGGATCAGGAGAAAGGGGTGTGTCCTTCTATTTACATCTGCCTGGCAAAAAACTGTATGCGAGCCTGGAAGAAGGACAGAGCCCAACAGATATCATGGATTTTGACTCTCACTGCTTCCTTTGGCTGCTAGTTTTTGCAGGTACTTACTAACAGTGTTGGCAGATCTTGTTAAGGCTAAAACAGACCTCTGCATTTTCAAAGAGCCAACTTATTTCTGACAATCCTTATCTTACCCCGTAAGCATTTAATTTGATGCCCTAGAGGAACTATGGTGCAAAAGTTTAATTCTTTGACAACATATTAGTGAATGAAAACCTAAAATATAATTGTTGTGCACCCTCAGAATTAGGCATATTAACAACACTGAATAATAAAGAAATTGAAGGTTTTCCTTTAATGGGCAAATGCAGCTTTGCTTTGCCATGCTTTAGAACAGATGGTACTTGGAACTCTTCACTTATTCAAGGATATGTATTGGAGATTTTACCCATTGGGTGTCCAGTTGCAAAACCAAACAGCAGTGCTATGCATGTCCTTATGGAACTTACATCCCAGCTGAAAAAATCTTCACTAAACAAAGTAAGCCAATAAGCAGTTGGTCAAAGCTGTGAAGAAATAAAAGCAAAGGAGCACAAGGCATGTTACAGGAGAGGTGGTGCTCTCTTTCATTTCTTGTCAGACCAAGCCTCAGTCATTAAATGATCCAGGAACTGAAACCAGAAGCAACTGAGCTATGAACTAAAATTATCTGTAGGAAGAGGGTTCCTGGCAGAGAAAACTACACAACCAAAGAGCTGACAGTAAAAATAGGATCACCATATTTGAAAAACAGCAAGGAGACTGATTTGACCAGAAGAGCTGACAATGGGGGAGAGTTGTAGAAGGGAAATCGGTGAGGTTGCAGGTCATTCAGGCTCCTTTAGGACACTGAAAAATGGGATTTTTTAAATAAGGGAAAAGAAAAGAATATGAGAAGAGGAAAAAATGGAAACAAAGTCTTTGTAAATAGGAAAGGGAGGAGGGGATGAAAGGAGGGCAAGGGTATGGGGAAAAAATGAGAACCAAGATCTGTCACATAAATGTACACAATCCGAATATCAATGTAACTGTACTGTATACTTAAAAAGTGCCATTAAACTCAATGAGAAAAAAATTGTCAACAAGATTGGAGAACATCACAGAAGTTACAGTACAGAAGGGACCTGGTCCATTTGTGCTATGAAAGAACCGCTGCATCTACTGTTTGTTTGTTTGCTTGTTTTTTAAGACTATGGGTGAGGTCAGGTACTGGGAAGGTAGAAGCAGGGAGACTCAAAAAGAGGGCTTTGGAACCATACAAATGAAAGGCAATGACTTGAGGCACAAGCTGGAGTGGAAATAGAGTTAGAGTCTGTATGTGTTTTGAGGACAGAGATTTCCTGCAGATTGTCTGAGAATTGTGATAAAATAGAAGAGTCGAATATAATTCATTCTTGAAGATGGAATTGCCATTCACGGGGATAAGGAAGACTGGCAGAGCACCATCTTTTGAGACAAGGAAGTAACTCACAGTTTGGGTTGAGGCATGTCAAGTGTGAGGTATCCATTAAACATCAGAATGCAGATTTAAGGTGAGCAAGAGGAGAGAAACATTTAAAGTTGGAGGAAGAGTTCATGGCCATAGGCATAACTTTGTCCATCAGTAAGGGGACTGTATTTAAATCCCTGAGACCAGACAAGTCGTCAAAGGAATCACTGTAGAAAATGAAGAGAAATGTATCACTGAGGACACGAAGAACTCAAGTTGAGACGGAGTCTCTGAAATACACATCACCTCAGTATCAGCTGTGCAGTCCCCATCTTTTTGTTTAAAAGATCACACTCATGATTTTTAGTCTGTGTGTCCTGTGACTGTGGATTTCCTTCTGTGTTACAGATGCCAACGTCTTCTGGCTGATTCAGCCATTCAGTACTGATCCTTAAGCACCTACAGTGTGCAGTGCTTTTTATTCTCCACCAAGGCATTCCTGCTGCAAACACAAAGAACATTTTCTCTGAGACTCTTGGGTAAGGATGACATAAAGATCAGAAGAGACAGGTGGCTTGCTCTTATCACAATTCAGTTCCAGGAGGGCCCACTCTTTGACTAGTTTACTTGTAATGGTTAATTTGTAGGCAAAAAATGATGACATCTCAGAAGATGGAGTTCCAAGCCCTACATAACAAACAGGATAAAGAACAAAGCAAAACCAGTTCATAAAAAGACCAGTCCAGAAAAATCAAGATCCTGTCCCCTGTTCCCTCAGCAATGTGCTGTGGTAGGCTGATTTTCTTTAGACTCTGGAAACATTAATTCAATAAATTACTTCAATTCATTAATGTAATTATAAATTCATGGCTGTAATTTTAAAGTCATCTTGTTTCCTACCCTCTGCTCCAGTGACATCTGAGTGCTATTGATTGTAAATGTCAAGTTAGACTTCCAGGCATATTTCCCTTGTTTGAGAATCAATACAAAACTAGATCATCTTTGACAGTACATTGAAAGTTATTCCTTACTCATGTGACATTTTGACTGCCCCCCACCAGTATTTCAGTTAGATATTTACTTCCTGGGGGTATACAGAGAAATATGGTCTTACTTTGTAAAACTCAAATTCCAAACTAAAAAAAAAGAGACGTGAGGAATTTGAATCATATGCATATTAACTTACTTTTGAATAAACTCAGCATAAGAAAATCCAAATTCATAAAAGCTGATTAATTTCCCACAATTGTGTTAAGTATTTATTGACTTTTCACAAAAGTATTCTGAAGTTTTTTTAGAATAATTTAGTTAAGGAGTCTATCATTCATTTAAAAATGCCTTACATTTTTCTAAGAAATCATATTTTACACATAATGTCTTTTCAGTAGATCATAAATTTTAAGAAAGAAAAATTGATTTGCTTAAAATCATTTTAGTTCTCTATTCATTTATTGCTTGTATCATTTACCTGTGCTGTGAGTAGTTTTCAGAGTCTCCTCTATACTTTGAGTGAGCTCAGCATGGGAGCTGTGTCTATAGACCCAGTCTCTCACCCCATGGGTAGCAGTATAGCCAGAAAGAGGCTCTGGAAAGTAATACTGTCTGCCATAGTTCTTCTCCTTGTTTGTTGAAGGCTAATGTAAACTCTTCATCCTTTTCCTCTGTAAATTCCTCAGCAAAGTCTATGTCATTGCTCAGATATTTGAGTGACTCTTTCTTTGGAGAAAACCAGAGAGGTGCCAGTTTCTTTACCCAAGTTTGGCATGGACAGGAAACAGAAGCAGTCTGCAAAGATGCAGAAGCCTACACAGAGGAAATGATGTGCACGGCTTGTCCTCCATGGGACACTGCTCTTGGGTGCTAGTGCTCTTGGCTGCAGATGTCAAGGCTGTGACAAATGCATTCCATTCTGTAACAGTAAAGTGTGACATCTTATTTGCAACCCTTCGTGGCCCTAGGCCGAGCCCTCATCCCCATCTCAGAGGCAGTTAGTGATTCTCAAAGGATAGAAAGAGTGACTACGCTATGGAGTGTTTCCCGCCTGAGAAGGAGCAGGGTATGTCCCCAGAATTACAGCAGCATTGACTTGAGACAGTCTTGTAAAGCAGGATCCCAGGCTGCAGAAACAGTCAACTGAGAGCTAAGGGCCCACAAAGGTGGCCTTCATGCTCTGTGGCAGGGCTGGCCATGTTGGTCCAGCTTACTCTCAGACAGAGATGCACACAGGAAACTCAGAGGCTGATGATTCCCCAAACCAAGGATACCAAGAACTCATACTTCTTCATGGGGCGGGGTTGTCACTGTGGCCATAGAGCCCCTCACCTGTCACTCCCCATACTCTTCTACCTCCTCCCACACCATCAAAGTTTTGGTTTTCTCCTCCTAGTGATTCAGTGAACACAGGGGATGTTATTTGACTTTATGTCCATCAGAAATTAAAGCAGAAGAAAAGAAAATGATTTCTAATAAACAGCCCTGCCTTGTGTTCCTATGACAAAGCAGTGAGACAAAAATAATATTTTGAGTGCGTTTCATAGAACATTGCAATTTTCAAAACAGCACATAATTTTACAATGAATTGTTACAAGGACCTCTTGAAGTATAGAGGCAAATAATGCAATGGCCAGGATGTAGAGGCGGAGGGGGTGTCCCAGCTGGCCACATTCAAGTCATAAGACCTTTAGTGCTTTTAAACGCCATTCTCATCATCTGCAAAATAGATTCAAGTGATTTTTTTTGTAGAAAAAAAATTAAGTAAGCGACTTCCAAAGTGCATTAAAATGTTTACTGTGCGTTCACTTAAAAATCTTCATTGAGTATCTTCTGTATCCAAGCAGAATTCCAGGCCCCTAGACAAATCAGTGATTAATAGAATTAAATGCATACATCTTTAAAGAAATAAGCCAAAGGTACAGTGTTCTGTATGTTCATTGTATTGATTCTATGGAGAAACGTGAAGCAAGAAATTCAGAGGGAGGATGCTGGACCAGGCGAGGATCTGGTTAGAAGAAGTACTGTCAGGAAGCTGAGTAAGAACCCGGGAGGAAACCAGGTTTCCTCAAGCTCTCTGTGTTTGGAAGAGAAGAGGTAAAGGAGAATAACACAGCACCAACGTGGGCCCGACCCTGTGCAGGTCATAAGACCTTCTGCCTTCACTATAGGTGGGCAGGTATTGGTGAGGAGACTTTCTGTGATGGGACGTGTGGATTCATTTGTCTGTCTCCATTTTTCTGTGTAAAGATGTGTATCTCAGGGAAGTTGTCAAAGTGCCAACAATTGTATGTTGAACCCAGGATTGAAAGCAAAACTTCTATCCTGTCGTTTGAGAGGAAATGAACAAGGAAAAATTGGATCACTTTATGCCTGTGAATCTGCTCCAAGCAGGAGGTGGGTATAACAACCTTCCTGCTACCAAGGTTCTGAAGGAGAGAGGTGCCAATTCAGGTGGGAGCCCATCTGCAAGAATTATACTCTGGTGTGAAGTGAACAGCCAAAAGGGCTGGATCTGCCCTTATTGAGTTCAATCATCCTATTGAATTCTCCCAAACTGGCAATCTAGCTGCTAAAAGTGTCTTACTTTCCTGCTCAATTCTGTATTATGGAAAGGGCAAGCTATTTCTCAGTACTTATGGCTTAGTATTTCAAATGGTGGTAACTATAGTTTCTAACACTCTTCAAGGAAGGCATTTCTAAAGCAGCTATCCAAAATAAATATTCATTTAGTTATTGAGAATGTAAAAGCAATACCTTCCTTGTACCAGTGGGGAATATCGTTTTTGCCAACTGCAATTTGTTCATAAAAGAGCAATATTTGTGCCAAAAACTCAAGTGAAACAAATGTCCTTCTTGATGGGAAGTGTCCACACTAATTCGAAGCTGTAAAATAAGAATTTTAAATTCACCTTTCTGTGATTTGGCATTTGCAACGGCTACATAATTTAACTCATGTTGAGCTACATGAAAGGACTGGGTGGATAGCACTACACAATGAAATACCACACTAATGCTCTGAAATTTCCACTGTACCTTTCAAAAGTTCGTATTTCTGGAGTGTGCTGTTAGGCATCCTATCATCATTCTTTCTTTGAAATGTCACCCTTGTTCTGTCAAAGCCTCCTGTCTGCGTTTCTGAGGAGCTTAGCAAATGTCTGACAGGAAATTGTCAGAAAAAACAATGCGGGGAGATGCCTTTTGTCGTAAGTGGAGGTGATGTGATTTTTTTTTTTGGACAGTGCAGATCCTCTGAAAAAAAATGCCGGGTGAGATCACCAGCACTCTTGAAAGGTGTAAGGACAATGCCAGTGGGCTGGGCGGCTTCCCATAGGCCTGCTGGCCTTCGTGATTCTCTCAACAGTGCCTCCAGCAAGCGGAGTGACAAGCTCTCAAAGCATCTGGGTCGCATGGGGTCTCCCACGGCTTGCTGACTTCTTAAGTCCTCAAGTCCTTCCAACCTCCATAATCTTCCCACGAGTATTCAGGTAGAATGAGACCAAGATCCCATGAACGCGGAGATGCACAGCACAAATAGTCTTGGATTTTTAACATGGAAGGTGATCGTCTGGAATGTGTTTTATAATCCTTAGGGATTAGGATCTGTGTTGTGGACTCTGACCGTTACGATGAACGAAGTCAGGATCCTGAAGTACCTTCTGCCCCTTTCTTCTCACTGAACACCAAGCAGTGATCCAGGAGGCCAAGCTCCAGCCATGGGGGGTTACAGGGGCACAGTGCCCCAGCTGAGCTGTGCTACTGACCTCACTGTTGCAGGCTCTGCTGCCTACAACCTCATCTCCCTGCTCAACAGTTGCGCTGCAATCCACCTACGACAGAGTAGAGGAACTCAACTCAGAGCTTCAAATGTGGTGCTTCGCGTTAATGAGGAAGTCCTGTGTCAAGCAGGAATAAAACCTGTGCTTTGCTTGGGTGGACAAGTTCTGAAGTTGCTGCTGGGAGACCGACTCCCACCTTGATGTCATGAATACTTTTCTGCGTTTGGGGATTGAACTCAGGCCATCCACACTGGGCTCCATCTACACGTAGGTAAAATAACATGGTCGCACCTAAATCCCCGAATCGCCGAAGCTGGGCTTGTACGTGTGCCGCTTCACCTTGCTTGGCGTTGGTGATTTGCACAATACCTTCCTCTGGCTTGTGGAGGGAACCTAAGAATGTGGCAGAATCATGTTCTCTCACATGACAGAAGGGATTTTGCAGATGTCATTGAGGTTACTATTAGTTGGCTTCATTTTTATCCCTTTTTTATTTTAATGCAACTCAAGTAGAAATTAATAAGGAAAATATAAAAACACTTCTATGAAAAATAAAATTTCATAACAAAATAATTGGAGAACAATGGTAAATACATCATGTATCATGAATACATTTTCTTATATTCTTACAAGAATATATATATTTTGTGGGGGGGGGCACCGGGGATCACACTCAGGTCCTTGCGCTTTCAAGGCAGGCGGCAGAACCACTGAGCTAAATCCCCAACACAAGAATATATTTTTAATTGCTAATCTATCTCTCCTTTCCTAAGAAATCTATGCCTTTTTTTGCATAAAGCATTTTAATTATTAACAAAGTATCTGACCCTTGGTATTATTTTGAACAATTTCTTCCTATTTCACAATATGGATTATACATTTTAGTCCTTATTTATACTTTCAGGTTCTCACACCCGAGAAACAATGCAATATTTATACATGTGTGTTGGATTTATTTCACTGTTTGCTATTATTGTTGCTGTTTTGTGGGAATTTTTTTTTCAGCTTTAATTGATTGAACTCAGGACCTGGCACCACTGAGCTACTTTCCAAGCCCTTGATTTCTTTGTTTATTTCTCTTCAAGGTGAATCCATTTACCTAGAAATGTCTCACGTTTACCTTTCTTTGTGGCTGAGTAGTAGTTCATTACATTAAAAAAACACATCTTTTTTATCCATCTCTCAGTTGATAGGTTGATCAGTATTTTAGTTTTTCCCAAGATTTGCCTACTACAGTCTACTGCTATAAACATGGATGTACATTTATCACTGTGGCATGATGCTTTTAATGCTCTTGGGAAGATACCCAGAAGAGGGATAGCTGGGTCAAATAAGACCTCTAATCCTAGTTTTCTGAGGGAAATCAACTGACTTTAAATGAATGGAAAATGAGATTATCAAAGTAGGCTTGATCTAATCACACTAATGCTTTAAATTCACAAGTTCTTTAAATTTGTGTTGGGAGGTCAGAGATAGAGAAGGTCCGAAATTTTCAATGGAAGGCTTGCTCCTGCAGACCTCGAAGGAGTGAACTGGAATGTTTTGGAGAGGTATGTGTATCACGGAGCAGTGGCAGCCTCTAGGGGCTGGCAGCAATATCCTTGAGACACGGAGTACAATTCAGGGACCTCAGTCCTGCGACCACACAGAGTGAAATTCAACTGACATCCTGAGTGAGCTTCATAGGAGCCCTCAGCTGAGAAGAGGAGATGGCGGCTCCAGCCAACGCCTTTCCTCCCCACAAATTACATGAGGAAGTAGACCAGGAGGAGAAACACAGGGAAAGCTCTCACTAGTGTGCCCGAGAAGTGTGCAGAGCCAGACAGACTGCCTCACCGGACACGGCTCATATCAACAGCGGCCAGTTGTTATGGACCAAGACTGTGTCCATCACCCAGGCTCATGTGACTTGGGATAGTGTTCTGCCTGTGGGAAATAGTGTTACTCACACTTGTCCGTGCCAGGCGTTGTTCTAGTCTCTGGAGATACAGCCCTGATCAAGCCAAAGTGCAAGTGAATCAACAAGTAAAAGAGCAATATTTATCTCCATTTAGCAGTGTCCAGAAGACACAGAGCAGGTAAAACGTTAGCCCCTATCCATCCCTGCTAGAACACCAACGCCCTGTTGAACAACTACTTGTAGCATGCAGTCACTGACACCACAGATCAATCTTGTCAGATCTGTAATCATGTTAATTCAGCCCGTGTGCATCCTCGGGGCTTCCCTCCCTGTCCGGGTACCTCCTCATCTTCCTTCTGCCTCTTCCTGACCTCCCCATGTAGGCATGGCCAAAGCTGAAGTTTTCAGATGATTTTCTTCTCTGGAAACCTCACAACGTAGATTCCATTTATCTCTGCGGTGAGAGCAACTCACAGATGGTTCCCTATCAACGGCTTAAAAACTGATGCTCTCAAAAGCCACACCTTACTTCTCTATTTAAGCTACTTCATAGCATGCTGAGTCATGGCAGGTGTAACAGACTCGCCCACTTGTTTGTTGCTCATCACTGCACACTGAATACAAGCGCAAAACAGAGACCTGTTTTGTTCAATGCTCCCCCTCCAGGAATACACAGTAGATGTTCACTTGGTGAGAATTTATGAATGAATCTATACTTCAAAACGACAAGAGTGTGTTTTGGGAAATGGGAAATGTACTTGAATTCAAATCCTTGCAAAATTTCCACCATCGTTTCTCCAGTGAAGGATTTATTACGAAGTGATATTGAGCACAACTTTCATCTCAGTTAGACCCTGGGGTGGGGGACAAATAGTGTCAGAGCTCTCTCAGGTTGATGTACTGATGCTCAATGTGTTAAGCAGAAAAGTTTTCTCCTAAATCCCTAATATCTTCCTCAGATTTTGTACTTCTTTTCCATATCTGCTCGCAAGCGAGATCTGCTTTCAGATGGGCAAATCTTGGGTCAAGAGTTTACCACAGTGGAAGCCAGGAAAAGAGAGACAGACACACACTATCTTTGAATTTCTAATATTCCTTCTGGCAGAGAGTCATTGGGCTGATTCCCAGGCCAAGTGCAGAGCTGATCGTAGGTTCCCTGTGTTTGGGGCTGCCAGTTCTCCTAGGCTGTTTGTACTCTATCCACTCCTAGTTTGGTTTTATGCATTTTAACAGACTTTCTCCCTTTTAAAAATTGATTTACTCATGTAGCTGTTCAGTTTTACTAGAACACTAAAATGGCTCATTCTGAGGAGAAAATTTAAAACCTAACACATAAATAATTTTGGCCCAAATCTATAATCTCCCGTAAATGATGGAGGTGGTTTCTTGCAATTGAAGTCATCTAAATACTGCCAGTTTTACATTTGATCACTATGTCTGGCTGAGCCATTTGTTATGTATTTTTTAAAGAATATAATCTTTATTTTCATAAAGTTTCACCTTATACACATAGCTTTTAGTTTTTTAATACTATAAGCCTAATATATGCTTACCATAACAAAGAAATCTGGAAAGGTAAAGAGAAATAAGTGGTTTCTCTTTACCCCTTCCAATGCCACTCCTGTAACCCAATGGCCTGATTGTTATATGTCTTTTCAATTTTCTTGACTGTGGAACTGAAAAGAAAATTAACAAATTGGGTGGCATGTTCTCTTTCCCTGTATGTGGCTCACTGGGGCACATCAGATTACTGGTATTCATTCATTTCTTTAACATAATAGTACTGAATGTCCGAAATGAATGCAACCTTGTGATTATAAATTGGAGGCAAAGGTAATGCCTCACTGATAGTGCAGTTTGTCTTTTGCCCATGGGGAAGGGGCTGGGGTGGCATCTGTGGCAGAGAACAGAGCAGAAAAAAGAGCCACCCTGGGAGGACATTCCAGGCAGAGGAAGGGCATTTGTAGAGATAAAGTAGTTGAAGAAAAACTAAAAATCCATTGAGAGAATAGTACGCAAGATAAAGGAAAACCATGCACTGGGATTGGGAGTGATATCGGCATTTTTCCACATCAGCAAGACTATTTGAATTCAAATCCTGTGGTGTGACTTTCCTGATAGAAGTAACTTTTGACCTCAACCTTCACCCAGCTCCTCTGAGACCTCTGAAAAAAAAAAATCAGGAATAATATGCAAATGTGGCCTTTCCATTTAAGCATAACACCATCACTGATATAGAGGAATAGGGCTCGTGCCGAAATGCAGTCATCCAACAGGACATAACCATCTAGCTCTGTTACACACAGCTGAGGAGAAATCATTTTCTTAGCGATCTCTACCCTTCTCGAAGTTAAACAATAGGAGAAACCAAAGCATGAAGTTTTCTCTCTGTGCCTCCCAGGCGTCAGCATGTAAGTAGAACAAAACCAATCAGTCAGTTTCCATCTATAGTACTTCTCTCCACCTGTTCGCAAAAAGTGATTGTTTCCAGAAACTGACATCAGCCCTGACATACACAGAATAAGTTTTTCTGTCTGATTATGTATGAATCCAAGTGCAATCCCCTGGGTTAGTCTGGGAAGCTAAATCAAATATTACAAGGGACTTTTTGATTGGGAACGAAGTCAGAAATGAGTACAACACAAACATATTAAAGGGAGGCAATTAAATGCTAACAAACACTATTGCAGTTTCCTCCTAAGGAAATATAATTAGATTGCCAAGCAGATTGCTTTTGGATTATTTGGATTAAGTGTTGCCTTCTTGAAAGTTTAGTGACTTCCTGGCTTTTCATTTCCTTGGAAACCACAGGTTTCTACTGTTATATGCTATGCAGATTCTCTCAAATGCTTTGGGCATTTTTCCACTGTGCTTTTGTTTGTAAGACTGGGAATCACAGCGGTTGAAAATGGACATTGAAAAGAACAAAGATTAAGGTTGAAGACCTCTGGCTGATTTAGAAAGCCTGGACAAACAGCACCATTATTGCAGTTTCAAAATACACATACTGTGTCCCATAGTCAAGCAGCAAGAACAGTCTTTCTGTAATTTTGAGTATTTGGTAAGCTGCACAACCAGGGTAAACAATCCCAGTGATAGTTAACCGAAGACCTTTCTTTGCTCTAATTTTTGCCTACTTTCCAGCCCATGAGACCTCAAAAGATAACCTTTATTTACCATGTTGCTAGCTTCATGCAGTGTTGAAAGTCGCCTCCCAGGAGGAAACACTCTTGAAATTTCACCTGTGTCTTATTAATAAAGTTTTCCATTTACAAAAAGAAACTCATGCACCTAAATAAGGAACCGTGCTGCATACATAATTAACAGGTAAAAAGGAGAAGGTCAGGAAGGTAACTGTTGCAGAGATGTATTAGGAAAGGAAAAGAAAAAAAAGAGTGACCATTAACTTCCTAATTGAACTAAACCTCACCATAGAGCTGGAGGCTCAATTAAACTGTGAATTTCATAGAGTCAGTGGTCACTTTTCAAATACGTAGCCATATGGCCATAACCTGGTGCAGACATCCTGATTTAATTGGTCTGATATAAGCTAGAAGGATTTTTTTTTATTATGATTCTTCCTGGATCAATTTTTGTAGCTAGCATACCCTGAAAGAAAAAAACAATCTCTCTTCTTAATAGAGCTGGGGTCTTAGTCCATTCTCCATTACTACTACGTACCACCTGAGGTCTCTGACTCTGGACTCCGGAAGCTAGGGAATCCAAGAGCATGGTGGGGAGTATCTGATTAGGGCTTCTCTATCCTCTGTGTTGTAACACGGCAAAGAGTGAAAGGGCGAGAGGGAGCCACAGAGAGAGGGGCGGGGCATGAGGAATTGACTTATTTCATGATGATGTGGTTTTGGAGGTAACCAATCCATGCTCATGATAATGACTCTAATCAATTCTGTGGCCCAAACACCTGGGTCAGGCCCTGTCTCACACCATTGCTTTGCAAATCAAACTTCCAACACAAATGTCTGGGAGACATTCAAAGCATAGCAGCTGGCCTCTAACAACATCAGGACAAGGGGAGGTGAACATTCTATTTTCACTTCTTTCTTTCAAAAGTTGATCACAAGGCACGAGTACCATCAACTTCCTTTTAAAGGGCTGAAGTACATCTAGTCACCCCAGGCAGAGAACTGTGATCTTAGCCACTTGATACACAATCTTGAAGCTCCAGTGCCAGGGTGTTGTTTCTGCAGGCCTGTGTTCACTAAAGGAACTGGATTGATCAACCCAGTGGAAATCTAATCACTTTTAATGGGAAATGTAAGACCTCATCATATATCAGCAGTTTCACCAGATGCTTTGTAGAAGTTTATCTTTTGGGAAACTCCAGTTATAGCGTTTTCATAATTGTGGCAAAACAATTAAAGAGAGGTATAGATGGAGTGAGAGGGTTTGGGTTTGATAATCACCTCTTTTCACCAAAATGGGGACGCATGAGCTGTCTAAGGAGTTCAGAATTCCACCAGTCAAAATACCCTAATTATCCAGCTTTATACCGGGGATCAAGAGTCTTCTGCAAAGGGGAAGACAGTAGATACTTTAGACTTCGTAGGCCCACGTGGGCTCTGTTGCAACTAAGCTACTCAACTCTGACGCTAGCCCACAGGCTGCAGCTTGCTGGTCCGTGTCTTACACTAATGAAAGGAAAAGCAGTTATTACTCACCTCCTTCCAGTGAGAGATTCAACATCCAGACCCTTGAGAGAAAATAAAGTAGACCTCTTGAAAGAAGATTGTGTGTGTGTGTGTGTGTGTGTGTGTGTGTGTTTGCATATACTGTCATTCATAACTGGATGATGGTGAGACATCCTGAGAAATGTGTCCTTGGGTGATTTTATTGTTGTAGATTATCACTGACTGTACTTACACAAAGACATCGAGAATGTCATTAGGTGACATAATAATATATGGATTCCTCTTGTATATGCAGTCCCTGATTGACAGAAACGATGTTTAGCACTGGACTATATGTTTATATGCACATGTATCCATATACACACATATTTGTATGTATGCACACACACCTATATAGACTGGATAAAACTCTAAAACAAAATCTCTTTCTATGGGAGATTTGTATCAACTGAGCTAAAAACTGAAATTCTCGGATTCCCCTCTTTATATTTCTATGATAGCATGGGCCAAAAGTGACGCGTGAGCTTTGGACAAAGGACCACCTGAAGTGAAAACCAGCATTTGCCTTCTCAAGGCTGGTAAAGGGCCGAGGGCGGAGCTTCGGTTCACGCATGTGCTGGGTCTTCTTGGTAGCCACACACTCAAACTCAAACTAAACTCCCCTCCTAATTCCTCCGAGCCTTGACCAGGTTCACATGTAACTCTTGGGTAGGACAGCAGCTTCTTCTGTAGCAAGTCACTTACACCAAAAAATTCAGGGCCTGAGAAAGTGAGAGGAAGGTGCGAGTGGCAGCTCACCCTGCAAGTTTGCCATCAATAGTGCGCCCTCCACTTTCAATCCATCGCTTTCCCAACCGCCAGCACCACTGTTGTGGCTCCAGGCCCAGCGCAGATGTACAAGTAACTGTCTTACATGTTGTGTTTATGTAATCGCGCCCTATTCCGTTCATGTTTAATTAACTAATTGTATTGGTACAATTTAAATATACATCATGCTTACATTCATCAAGGTGGTTTGTACCCGTACAGGATATAGCTTGATTCTTGTCTCCCATTCCCCTCCCCCCTTTAACCTCCCCTCCCCCATTTTAAAAAGCTTTGTTTCCATTTTTCTTCTTTTATCAATTTTTTTCCCTTTCCCCCCTCTTCCTTTCACGGTTTCCCTTTCCTTTTGAACGGTTTCTTCCTATTTCATATTATCCGTTACACATTTGGGTCCTTCTTTTCCCTTTTGGTTTCCCACACTGGAGAGACAATGTGATATTTACACATATGTGTTCAATTTCATTCCCTTTCAGTCAGAGTGACCTTGCTGTTCTGATTAAACCCTAACTGTTGCCTCATCCCAACCTGAGCAATCCCCCTCAAGATTAACAGTGGAAAGCACTGTTTTAAATATGATAATCATAGAATAATATTTTCTTTGTAAAGATCCCCCTGTTTTGTTCAAACCTCAGATTTTATCAATGCTAGATGCTATCATATGTTGATCTGTTTAATCACAGGGCCTGGACTCTTTCATTTTCTACTCCTCCAGGATCAATGACACACAACAGTGAGATGCCTGGTAAGGGGACAAGTACAGCAGCCTCTTGCCCCAAAAGAAGCCAAGCCATTCAGCCCTCAGGGGTACTGAGCCCACATCATCAACCTCAATTCACACCAGATTTTAACAACTAAAGAAATAAAAGCTGCAAGCAATCTAATTGTCCTCTTCTTTATTACTACTAGTGGCAGTGTTCTATCCATATTTACCTCCTAAGATTCAAATTCCCGGGCAAGCTACAGTGAAAAGAATGACATCACAGCAAAATAACTATTGCGATGTGAACGGCCAAAGGAAACGGTACTTTCGGACTCATCATAGGCCTAGCGTCAAACCCATGCCAGGTAGACGAGAACTTCCAGAGAAATAAGTCACACACTGTTTATTAATGAAAATACATGTCCACTATCTCCCATCCTAAACCTCCTTGCAATGTAGCCCTGCTTAGCTATTTAGAAAAGTAAAGCATTCTTTTGGTTACATTTCACACATCTTACATGAATCAATTTTGTTGGGGTGGTTATAAATCTCAGTGTAAGTCATATTTAAATTCCATTCATCTGAGTCAAAGGATCAGTTGCACTGTTTTATACTTTCTGCTGTTCTTGATTTCAACTTTGTCAGCATTAAGAAGAGAGAGAGAGGAAACTGTCTTATTATAAGTAACAAACCTTTCAAATAATTGCTTGTGCCAGTTGTAACTGTTTGTTTTCTTGACATAGAGCATTGACTCTAGATGATTTTTCAACAAATTTTCCCTGCATATGCTCCTTGATCAATTAGCTCATTTTTGTTTGCTTCTACTGTTCTGTAGGCAACCTCAGGTAGGAACTAAATCTAAACTCTTATAGGTAACAGGAGAAAGATTGTTTGATGTTTCTAAAGTTACTTTTTCCATCTTAGCTCACATACTGCTATATGTCTCTATTAAAACCAACACAGCTTTGAGTTGAAAAGTTTTGTGAGGTACATTTATAGATGAAGAAAAATGGGTTCCATTCTACAGAGTGTAGGGAATGAAGTGGGTTATGTGTCAACTGCTGAGATTTTAGAAATGGGTTTTTCACAGTGTGGTCATCTGATAATGGCCCCCAAAGATAACAACTCCTAATCCCTGAATTCTGAAGCTATGACTGTTTGAAAATAGTCTTTAAAAATGCAATTAATTTAAGGATTGTGAAATTGGTAGATTGTCTCAGATTATCTGTGTGATTCCTAAATACAGTCGCAAGTGTCTTTTAAGGAAGGTAAGACCCACAGAAGAGAAGGTAGTGTGAAGATGGAGGTAGAAAATGGAAAGACACAATCACAGCCAAGAACAGCTAACAGCCGAAGGAAGCTGGAGCAGTGTGGAATTCACTCCCCTCTGCAGTCTCCGAAGGGAAGGAGTCCTGGAATTTTGCTGACTTCTGCCTAATGATTCTGATTCAGACTTCTGGCCTCAGCACTGTGAAGCAATAGATTTCTGTAGCTTTAAATCACCAAGTGGATAATAATTTCTCCCAGCAATGACAGGCCCTTAATTCACCTAGTTTGGCAGGAGTTAGTAATCGCTTGTAAGTCTGAGCACCCAGTGCATATGGATAGCTCCTTGAAATCCAGGATAGCAAAATCCAGCTGGAAAGATTCTCCTTAGCCATGTGGATGCCGATGGCTCTTACTGGAAAGATGATAGCAAACACAGTCCTTCCTCCACTTTCACATGGGTTGAACCCCAACGAAGAGTTTTTGATGTGAATCTCTTGATCAGTACTGAAGGAAGGTATTCTCAAATTTTCCTGGTCCCAAGATTTTTGGCCAGTAAAATTCTTCAATACCAGCTATTGTGTATGTGTGTGCGTGTGTGTGTGATACATTAGTGATGACAGCTTTCTACTTAAAGATAGGAGAATAAAGAGATTTTAGCCTCCCTTTTCTCAGAAATAGTCCTGCAAGCAAAGAGAAAAGAAAACAGATTCC
Organism: Fukomys damarensis; assembly: GCF_012274545.1. Taxonomy (NCBI): domain Eukaryota; kingdom Metazoa; phylum Chordata; class Mammalia; order Rodentia; family Bathyergidae; genus Fukomys; species Fukomys damarensis. The sequence continues at coordinate 5,403,409 of NW_022900930.1, read as the reverse complement.
ACATTGGCTGTCAAAGTGATTTCCATACATGGAGAAAGAAAGGACTGGAAAAAACACATGGATATGTGGGAATAAATCAAGACATCTATAGCAACAGAGCCCAGAGAGGTTTGTGGAGCTCAGTATTTGAAGAAGGGAGGATATATTAAGAAGCAACCCAACGATTCCATTTTAGGGGAAAAAAAGCTGAAAGCAAGAGTTACTCTTTGAGACAGGGGGAAGAGGAGGAGATGGGCCACAGAAACAGGCACAATTTACAGCAAGTACTTTGCAAGTAAGCCAGAGTAGAAGAAATAAAATACAAATCTGGAGCAATACTGCAGCTGCTGGTCTCTGTTAGATGGAAGAAGCAAAGTTAAACATTTTTCGTACTAAACCTATCATTAAAGACATCATTTGAAATCAAGGAAAATTGCTACTATCCCAGAATAGTGGCTGAAACCCTCCACACCTGGAATTGTTGAGCTGCAAAGAATATGTATCACTCCAACGTGAAATAATTAAGTATACAATTCTATCACACAGTTATGCAAAGCAAATCTATACCACATAACATAAGGCCGTTTAAAAAGAAAAATAAATAAATGAGCATAAAGTAAATTATGCTAAGAACAAGGAAACTAAACGTTTTTAAAGAAGGTCAAAAATCATAGTAAAACAAATACCAGGTATGCACTTATTTTCACTGCTGTGGAGCAGAAAAAGTCATTACTACTCATAGCCATTTAAATAAAAATCGGTTCTAAAATTCTCACTTTTTAAAAGCACTTCCTGAAAGCAGAAAACCTATCATGGAGTAAAAAAGATATTGAATGTATAAAAGTGAGCCGTCTGGGCTACAGAACGCAGTATAAAGAAATGTATAGCTGTCGTGGAAATAAAGACTCTTTCGAAGGTGGAGGACATCTGTGGAAGTGCAGTAAAGGACATGGTGGACAGAATTTAACAGGAGGAGGAAATGTGATGCGCAAGGGTGAAAAGATTTTAGAAAACAACAAATTTTAAAATGTGTACACATTATCCGTGCACCTCCAAATATACTATAATGAATCCGAAAGATTCAATTTTAATTTTAAAACAAGCTTTAAGCATACACTGACAACAACGTCAACTTTTTAGCCTCTCTTTAATGCCAGGCATCTCTATATACCAAGTCAAAGACAGCTGGAGTCCCATCCACCACTGACTTTGTATTAAAAAAAGAAATCTTGAAAGAGGGCACATTGTATTAAAGAGAAAGGACACCGAATGGATCTCACTAACGCATAGGTTAATCCGGTACTGATTTCAAAGATGATTGAAGAATATCACAGACAAAATCATTATTTTCCATAAATGGAAATACAATCACAGATGCCTAAACACAAAAATATAAGAAGGTAGCGTTTCCTAGTAACCCTTCAAAGAATTAAAGTCTGAAGTCAGAACCTTGTAACCAGACAAAAACAAAAAAGATTATTAGCAAGAATTAGAAAACTACCGATTCCTGAATAATTACGGAGGAGCTTGTCAAGGGTTCACATGCATTGGCCATGGCAGCAATGCAGAAAGTATTACTAGAGAATTGGAGGGGAACATGAAGCAACACAGGCCAAAGAGCAGCAGAAATAATGGCCATAGAGCTCAATGTGAAAGACCTACATCACACACACAGAAAAATAAAGTAATACCATGCAGAAAACAGGAGAGATCATAAACACAGGAAGCTGAGTAGATAAGGTAAATTCAATAAATTAAGTAATAGTTAAAATTATGGAGACAAAAATTTAATCACTGGAAAAAAACAAGAAAAAATAGAATAAGAACTTAAATAAGGGGGTAGAGGCAAAAAGTGAAATGTGGTATTTTAACAGAAGTATTTTAATTTCCTATTTGCTTATAATGGTTATATCATTATGAATTCATGAAGAACTGGTTAAAGATTCTAAGTGTTCACACTAAAAACTGAATAAACAGAGAATACTTTTCCAAATTTTCTATTAGAAAATCTCAAGTTCAGGATAATAGCATTAAATGAAATAAATGAAGGCACTTTATAAGAAAAAGAAGAATCAACACTAAAGATAGGACAATGATGAGTAACTTATAATGAAAAGCAGAAAAAGAGCCCATGAAAGATAAAGATTATAGTAAATTATATTAAATATTTTATAAAGATAAGCAGAAAGACTAGTCTTAGGAAGTTTAATTTTTTTTTTTTTTTGAGGCAAGGTCTCACTGCGGAGTTGAGACTGACCTGGAACTCACTATGTAGCCCAGGCTGGCCTCGAACTCACATTGATCCTCCTGCCTCAGCCTCCTGAGTGCTGGGATTACAGGCATGCACCACCACACCCAGCTAATTTACATTTTTAATGAGGGACAAAGAAAGTGCATTAAAAGCAATAAGGATATGAAAACTCTAAATGGCATGAGAAACATCTAAATAAAATTTACCAAATGTGCCTGCCTTGCAAGGACAAGGACCTGAGTTCAATCCCCAGTACAAAAAGAAAAAAAACTTAACCAAATGTGACAGTTTGAAATGAGTTGAGCCTCCTTTTCTAGCACATACTGTGATTACATATGAAGTTTCAAAGAAAAACAATATATGCTCTGGTGTAGAAATAGTCTAAATAACATTCTTTTATAATAATACTATAAATTTATTGGTTACATAGCTAATACTAACATTCAAGTATAAAAACGTTTCTTTCAACTAGAAAATGCAATACTCTTTCAAATAAATTTCCAGTTAAATTGGAAATATGTAAAAGCGATGATAATGAAAATGCCACATGCCAGGACCCTTTATACCATATTCCAAGAAGATGTTAAATGGGGAAGAATGACACGGCAAGGCCGCATTTTTCATCCCTCTTTGATGAGCCCAGTATTATTGTGATACCAACATTCTCATAATGACAGCACACCACAAGGAAACTAAATTCTACAACATATAAAAAGAATTAAACACCATGACTAAGAGGGATTTTATTTAACTTGTGCAAGACTCATCAAGTCTTAGAAAATCAATCAATATAATCCAATAACAACAAAGTCCATGAAAGAGGATAAAAATCATATAGTCATAGACACAGTAAAAGTCCTTGAACACAGTGAGCACCGTTTATGGTAAAAACTGTCAATTTAGGAGTATAGAGGAATTCCCTGAACTTGTTAGAGTCTCTACAGGAACCTTAGGGCTAATGGTTTGCTTAATGTGAAACTCTGAAAGCTTCTCCCTCAGGTCGAGAGTGAGACAAAGTGCCCCCTTTTACCACCCACTCTCTAACACACTACCAGAGTTTTACTTGCTGTAAAGTGAGACAAATAAACAAAAGGCACAGAGATTAGAAAGAAAGAGATAAAACTTCCCCTTTTGTCAGATGACAATGTTGTCTATACAGGAATCCACATGGATTCTACAAAAAAGTTCTTCAGAACAATCATTGAGTTCATCTATTTCACAGGAGATAAGACCAACATGCAAAAAAATCAATCACATGTCTATATACTAAAAATTCACATGCGACAGTCAAAATTTAAATTGCAGTATCATTTGTAATCCTGACCAAGCAAATGATGTCTTGGGTATATATCAGGCAGAGTAACCACAGGACATGTATGCTGGAAGTCATAAAACACTGATTAAAGAAGTCAAAGAAGACTTAAACGGTAGAAAGAAGACCTATTTTACAGCTTAGAAAACTCCAAATAGAAAGTCTTCCCAAAGTAATCCACAGGTTTAATACAATTTGTGTCAGAGTTATGGAAAATTTATCATAGACGTAAACGACCTGATTCTTAAATTTCTGTAGACAGGAATGGGCTGTGCAGCAACTTCAGAAGCACGGCAAAGAAGAAGGAAGTGGGGAACTGACTGCTTAGTGTTAAGGTAGGCGGGGCGGCACTGATGCGGGTGGAGCAACGGGGCAATGGAGCAGAGTAGAAAACTCAGATACACGTAAGCACGCTGAAGTGATTCTTCATAAATGTGCAGAGACATTTCAATAAAAGGCAGGCTTTTCAAAAAACACTGATTATTGATTTAAATCTCACAACTCAAACAAACAAACAGAAAAGCTTGACTCCTAATGAATCATAGACCTAAATGTAAAATATGAAGCTAAAAATTCTTTTAGATAAAAAATGAGAAAGTCTTTAGGAGACAGAGATAGGGCTTCTGAACAACAAAAGCATGATCTATCTAAGGAAGAAATGATAAATAGACCTTAAAATTAAATTTATGCTTCAGAAATCCCACATGAAGAGAATGCAAGGATGGTTTACTGGCTTGGATTAAGGATGTGGGAGCCTGAAATCTGACAAAGGACCAATATCTAGACTAAATAATCAAATTAAAAAATTGAAAAAAGATATGAACATTCACTCCACCCCAGAAGATACACAGATGCCAAACATGTGAAAATATGTCCATCATGATCAATCAAATAAAGGTAACATAGCAATATTGAGGAAAAATGAATGAAAATTAGAAACACCTATATGAACGTTTTAAATGTCAAAATTCCCAGAGCTGATAAACGTGCAGTGACACGGGATTACCCCTCCATCGTTAGCGGAAATATAAAATAGCAGAGCAGCTCTGGAATAGTTTCATAGTTCCTTGAAATACTAACTACATAAATACTACACAACTCAACAATTGCAGTCCTGGATGTTTATTCAAACAAAGGCTGGAGACTCAGGAGGGGACACCGGGTCAGGACAAGGGGCCTGGATGACAGCGCTTCTTGGTCTCAGTGCAAATAATTCATAAGACACCTTGTTTTAGAAACAATATGGAGACACCTCAAACAAGTAGGATTAGAGGTTCCACTTGATCCAGCTATTCCCCTGCTGGGAAGCTTCCCAAAAGAATTAAAAGAGTGATAACAACAGTGATATATGCTCATCCATGTTTATAGCAGCACAGTTTGTAATAGCTAAAACTTGGAAACAGCCCAATTACCCAGCAACTGGAGACTGGATAAGGAAGATGTGTGTTTTTATATAAAAGGGAGTAATACCCAGCCATAAAGAATGAAAAACTAGAGACATTTATGGCTAAGTGGAAGCACACTGAAGCCATACTCTTAAGTGATATAAATAGGACACACATGTAAATACCAAATAGTTTCTCTGATGTGAAAAACTAAAAATGTAAATAAGCAGCAAAATGTATAATCGACATGGTGCAATAGGAACAAAAAGTCAAAAAGAGTAGAGGAAGTGGGAGGGGTAAGGGAAAGGTAAGAAGGAAAAGAAGAAACACGAGAAAAAGAAAAACATGGAAGCAATATGTTTGTAAACAGGGAAGAGGAAAGTGTGAGGAGAGGCCACAGGAATGGGGACACAATCAGAACCGAGACCTGTCCTGTAAAGGTGCAAGGTCCCAATGATGAATGGAACTGTGCCGTACACCTAAAATGGACCAGCAAACTAAACAATAAAGAAATCAAAATAAACAAACAAATAGAAGTAAGCTTAGTGTCCAGATGCAGGGAGACATTAAAAATGGACTATAATGTACACTAGTAAAATGACAGTGGCAATTTAGCGTATGCTACTATAATAAAAAATACATTAGAAAAAAGGCAGGAAGGTCACTTAAATATTAGCATACATATGTGCTAAATCATAAACATCTATGAATTATGTATTTGTGTGCATGTTATAGGAGTATGCAATACACATGCATATGTTTTTATAAAGATATATTTTAAAAGTAACTCTGAAAGAAGGTGGTAAACACCATTTTAAATGAACTCCTTTACTTTTTCCCAGTTGGAGCTGATTTTATTTTACTTCTATTGTGATAAACTAATCTAATTTCTCCTTTAAATATAGGTACTATGACACAGTTTCATACATTTAATATCTCTTTCTGAAGCTTAGGAAATGTTTTTATAAAGAACTTTGAGAAAAGACTAGCTATAATTTATATAGATTTCTTACAAACTGTATAACTTTGCACCGTTACATCTCAGTATGGCCAGCATATATAATCAGAGATTTTACACAGGAGAAACTTGGCATAAACTACCATTCCCTATTTCATTATTTTTTTTTCTTTTTTTTTTTGATACTGGGGATCGAACTCAGGATCTTGCACTTGTGAGGCAGGCGGTGGAACCACTGCGCTAAGTCCCCGACCCTCATTCCCTATTTTATACCATAGTGAAAAAATTACTTTCCAAGGTCTTAAAGTAGTGTGAGGAAGATCTAAACTTAGATTTGAGTTTAATGTACTTTCTATGACGCCATATAACCAAATAGCTAATAAAAATGTGCTAAGATGCCTTCCACAGGTTAGTGTGGATTCCAAGTCCGGGGACTGTTGGTGCCCTGACGAAGGCAGCTCGTCTCCCCTTGTAAGCAGTCCATACAAAACCACGTGTAAGGAATCTCCATGCTGACCTGTAGGAACAAAGGCTGGAGTGGGACAAACAAACCACACACATCCATATTTGCATTGTTTAATGAACGAGAACAAATAGCCTCTGTTCTCATTAAAGAGCTTTTCATGATGGCCCCAGAGTATGCTCATAAATGTCATTTACTCTGGCTCCGAAGGCTTCCTGACTAATTATTCCCTGGCCCCGTATTGTCTGGAACAACCACCGTTGACTGGTTTAAGTGATCAGGTGGCTCAAAGAAGCAGCAGTACAATGCATACTTTTCAAAATATGGAGAGTGCAACATTTGCATAAGAAAGATAACAGCTCTGGAGATCTATCAGGCTCAGTAGCAAGTTCTATCTACCAGTACCAAGAAAAGAAAACAGAAGCCCTAAAATTCATCCCCCAAATAGCCAGATGTTACATTCTCAGATTCTATGGTTTCCTTTAAATAAATATAAAAGGTAATAAAAGTTTACCTTCCTTACACTCTCTCTCTCTCTCTCCTTCGTCTTGTGCTAGGGATAAAAATGAAGGCCTCATCCATATTAGGCAAGTGCTTTACCACTACGATAAATTTTCAACCAAAAGTTTACTTATTTACATGATAAATATTATATATCTCAAGAAGTAGCATGTGCTTTACTTTAGCGATAGCACCTCACACTTTTTATAACCCAGAGACAAGGCAGCTGCACCTGTTCTCACTATGATGAGTTTAAGTTATTCTGGAAATTTTAGCCAATGTGATAATATAAAGATTAAAGTGAGGTTTAGGTATCAGAAACAAGACTCCAAATTCTCATTATTGCAATAAAATTTCCTAATGCCTGACACAAGACCTGAAGCAATAAGCTAAAACATAGTAAATTATAAACCTAATAAATATTTTAAAATCCTTCTTATGTGCCTCTAAAAGCCAACTGGAAAACACAGGAAATGACTGTAGTTGTAATGGCAGCACAAATGAAGAAATAAGTAAAGTGAAGATACATCTAGCAATAATTATAATCTCTCTCATTTGTTGAACAGCGATTAGTATGTTAGAGGCTATATGCTAAGTGCTTTTATATACATTATCTCATTGAATTCCCAATACTTTCCTCTAAAAATAGTAATTATCGTTAATCCCAGTCAAAAGAGAAATGTTCGATTTTTAGATTAAGTGACTCGCCTGAATTTATTAGTATATAAAAGTGAAATAGGGAAATAATGTCAAAACTTCATGAAGTGGCTTAAGAAAAGTTTGAAACACTTGAGTTTACTTTATTTCTGGATAGGAAGATCAATGCCATAAGATATCAGTGTTGTGTGTGTGTGTGTGTGTGTGTGTGTGTATGTATGCTATATATATACATATATATGTGTGTGTGTGTGTGTGTGTATATATACACACACACACACACACACATATATATAGAAGGGGCACTGAAACTTCAATACGTGGACCTCTAAGGGACACTTTCAAACCATATCACTGATTAAGTAAGGATTGTGCACTGATTGGACAAACCGGACTTTGACTTGAGGGAAATGAGAAATGGTATTTAGCCTTATTTGTCAGAGCCAGTGACGTTGCCAAGACAAGGCTGTTCCCAAGGTCGTTGAACCAAAGATGCCTGATAATTTCAACAGGAATACAATAAGATAGGGTTTACACCTTCTCATGTCAAAACAGCAATTTGCTACAGAAGCAGAAAGAGAAATTCTCCAGGTACAGTCACACAAAGGTCACAGAAGGTCCTGCACAGCCGGGCACCAACACAGACTGCTAGGGAATTAATTCTTTGTTTTTAGTGGTCGCTTGCTAATGTTCTGTGAACCGTGTGTGTTAGTTCCTCCGTTGATATCTGAAGGAGAGAGAATCCCAGTGTCCTTTAATGAGAGGGAGGAGATTCATATATCTGAACAAAAAGGATACAGCGAAGTGCAATAAAGTACCTGCAAGCTCTGCTGAAGGTGATCAAGGCCTGTTGGGTGCCCTTGTGCCCCACTAAGTTGCATTTGGGCCAAGGGTTTTCTGTTTCTTAGTGAATACAGACCAGACTTTGGATTGCTTGCCAATGTTTGTGACCCAGTTCACAATCATGTTGGAGGCATGTTTTTCTGCGTGAGGTGTTTTTATGTGGTGGGCACTGTGCTTAGTGTTTTTCATACATTATCACGTCGAGTATTCTAAACTACTCTGAACTGTAGCCCTACTATTAGTTGCACCTTACAATTGAGATTATACTATGATAATTATTAGTGTCTAGCTTTTCAACTAGGATGAACATAACTGAAAAATAGAGATAGAAAATTGGGTGATTTCCTGTGGGGATTGGAAAATATCCTGGTAAAAAATTAAAAAATGGGGAGATACAGAAGGAGACAAAGGCTTTAGCACTAGGGTTGGAGGCTTGCAATATATCAGACTAAAGTTTGTTTCTATTGTCCTGTGACATTAAACCTCCCATTAGACCTTACCTCCTAAAAGTTCCACTATCTCACAATCATCCAAACTAAGAACTAAGCCTTCAGCACTGGGATTTGGGGGTCATTCCAGACCCAAATAGTAAGAGGGAAAATCTACTTATAATCTGAGAGAAAGACCCTGTTCCTTTTATGTACACCAGGGGGAAATTCTGGCATTTCTCACTAATACCAAAGAGCACAGTTTAAGCATGGAGTTCATTTCATATTATTCAGTTAACCCCTGGACACAGTCGACAAAGCAGCTGCCGGATGTACCCTTGATGAGTGACATTCCTTTTGCAGGCATCCAGCTACAGGATACGTTAAAAGGCCTGGCTACTAGTTTACCTCTTGTGATCCTAGAATATTGGATTGAGTTAAGCCTCGTCTTCCCTTCATTCCTCTTCTTCGACCTGTGGAAGAGATGAAATAAATACGCAGGAAACAATAGTCCCCAGGGCTCCTCCTGTCTCCACTTTCACCACCATTTACCTCTGGGAATCATAATTCTCAAAACCCAGTGCTCTGAAAACAGCTTCTTTCACTCCCTGTCTTTTTAATTTGAGAAAAATATATAGTGGAAACTTGGAAGCTTCTGTTCATGCAGATCATGAATCTTTTGCTCAAAAAAAGAGGAGCGCAAAGGTCTAGCCTTATAGAATTGCAGGAAAAAAAGCGGCTCTCTTCTTTGCCTGTATCAATACCTGCAAGCAATCATGTATCTCTTTTTGTCATCACAGGGTTCAAAAACTGATTTGGTTTGGGGGCATGTGAGCCCATGCACCCTGTGTAACAATGTTTTTGTTTCCACTTTCCAAATAGTCATAAAAATCACAGGAGAGTTAAGAATGGAAAAATTACCATCTAAAAATCAGAAATTTAATCCTTTTAGAAGAGAGTTTAAAAATATGGTAGCTACCTACATACCTACATAGATTATATTAGTAAGGCCTTTATGATATTACCGACTTAATGTTCATGCCCCTAGGTCTGAAGCTCTTCAATCCTATTTAAATAGGGAAATTGTCCACTATTGTTCAAGGACATACTTCTCATGGCCCAAATATCTGGTCCCTGACTGAAAGCCTTGTGAAGAGTTCTACAAGCCTGGCCTTAATGGATCATCGTGTCACATTCAATGACAAGAAATGTTTTCCTGAAAGAGTCTGAGAGCTCGTTTCAGAGAAGGGGCAAATCAAGGTTAATTTACGTTTGTGAAACTATTCTGGGCATTATTGTATGCTGACAAGATTGAGTCTCAAAGAGACAACCCAAATAATATAGTGAAGCACAATTTTAATGCTCTTAAAAGCCAAGAATGGCCATGATTAATTACTTGCAAAGCTGAAGGAAAGAAAGGAGGGCTCCCAGAGTCAGTTTCATTAATCACTCGGTTTAGAATTAAGACAATCTCTCCAAGCCTAGTGAGAAAAAAAAGAGTCATCCACAAAGAATGAATGTCATTTGCTGTTCCAGGAACTGACACAAGCTTTTCATCTGAAGAACATCTGAGATGCCTCTCAGTCATGTGTTTTTATTATTCTTTAATTTTAAAAAACGTAAACAAAATTACTTTTTGCTGTTTGTGGCAAACATGGTTGGTGGCGCAGTCCAAGCAATCCAGAAAGACTGCCCAGAGGCGTGGCCCCCACTTTCTGCGCTTGCACCTCTGTGCGGTGCATGTGCTCGCCCTCCTCTTGACGCCGGGAAATGAGAATCCTACCAAGCCCGGCCACAGCTAGAGAGCATGGGGTGTGAGGAAGAATTTGGCAGTTATACAATGCCTCTGATCAGTGGGCACAGCCACACCAGGCAGCTCATTTCGGCTCGAGTGATCTGCCTCAGCCAGCTGGCACCGAGATTAGCTGTGTGGTTGAAAACTCTGTCCTCTGTTATGCGATGGCAGAAAGCATCTGAGAGACCAAGTTTATGTTATTGGGGAACAGATGACATATATTTGGAGCAGCTTTTATTACTCAAAAATACATTGAGCAAAGCAAGCACAGGTCTGTCCGCATAGGTCCAGCAGAATTCCGCAGAGCCCCGTGGGCTGTGGCATGAGCCCTTCCCGCTGAAGCCTCTTCACGGATTCCTTGCACTCAGGGAAGGACACCAAGATGCACCACCACAGCAGTAGTCAGAGCTTGCTGAAAGTTATGCATTTTCAAGCATGGTATATTCCCGTACTGTGTCATTTAGTTCTTCACGTTGTCACAGTAATTAATCCTTTGAACTTCTACAGACAGAAATGGGTCGGGCCGGGATTGGATCCAGGCTTACCTGACTCTAGAACACATCACCAAGAAGGGGGGAAAATAACTTTATTTACAATGAATGATGGGTAATTATCTTTCTCATTGGAAGTCTCACCAAATAAAGTTCATTTGTTCACTGATGCTAACTCCCCTTCCCCAAACGTTTTTCAAAAACAGATTTGATCATTTTGCTGCAGACATTGTTCATATAAATCAACAACAAAATGAACGAACGTGTTTTCTGTGCAACAGCTATGTATCAAGCCTCGTTTTGTAAAAGGAGTCTTTAAGCAAAACCCCCAGGGTGCCACAGAATTTCTAAGGTGCAACTAAAGTTAGTATGGAGTGAAATCACATTTAAGAGAGGTGGATTTCTAGTATCATCTCCTAAAACAAAAATAATACATATCAAACATTACCTGTACCATTTCAGTATACCAGCACTGAATGAGACAGCTCTGTCTTCATTTGCACACAGAGGGAGTTCATTTGTGCTTAGAAACAGGTGTCTAAGTCGTTCCTCTAAGCACCAAATGCTACTGTGTATAGCTAAACACTCAATTCTTAACCCAGTCCTGAGGCACACGCTTTCTGTGTGGATTCCTTAAGCTCCTCCCCTTGAATTGGCCTCTCTTCTTGTTTCTCTTCACCTCCTTGTTTTCCTTACCTTTATTTCTCCCTTGGAGAAGAATGTTTAACTGAATTCATTAAGGACAAAAGTGCATATGAAGCCAGTTCTTTCCACCTTGCTGATTTTTCCCGTACAGTACAAGCAAGCAAGTAAATGATAGCGGCACTAGAGGGATCCAATGAGATTATTTGAACAGGCAAATGATCGGATTATACTGGGAAGGTGCTACCCTGATTCTCTCCTGTGCCTCTCACTACATTGCTTTCCTTAGAGAATACTTCCACCACCTGGCCACTGAGCCGGAATCATTTCATGATAATGATGACGATCGTGATCACGCTGGAGTTGGCTAAGGCGATAAATACAATAGGAAGAAGGAGTGGAGGAGGGTTAAGATTGGAACTCCCTTGGGTGCCAAGCACTGCAGTAAGTATTTTTCTTGGATTATCTTCTACAACAACCAGGAGAACCAGTACTATTTTTATCACTCCCAGTTTAAAAGGAAGTGCACTGAGGCTTGGCAGCTTGTTGGACCAGGTACAGATCCGTGCCCTTTGATGCTAGAGCCTGTGGTAATTAATGATCATACTGTGCACCTGCATCACCCTCAGTTCTGATCTCTCACCAACTTTGTTTCTATCTGTCGGACAAATGCTGCTGCCTGAAAACTCAGTTCCTTCTGCTGTTTTCTGGCCAGCTCTGCTAGGTCCAGCCTTTCCTCTTTTCAAACCCAGATCAAACATCATCACCTCCTGAAAATTGTTTTCTAACCAGAAATGGCCTCTTCCCTTCGCAACCGTGACAGAGCTCTCTGAATATGGTCTTCCTTCCCTGACACTATCATTTCCAGTTTGATAGCAAGCAGCTCTGTCCAGGGTTGAGTCCTCTCACTCTAAATCTGTACTTTAAGACTGGGAAACCTTTCTTCACCCTCATCCCCAGTACACCCACCCTCACTTCCTTTCCTCCTGCTCCAAGTCCAGCAGGCGGGCTGCAGGAAGGCATAAATCTTAGTGATGTGTCTTGTTGCATGACCTACTCTTACCCTTCATATTCCCTTGCTGCAACAGATGGGGATCAAGGAAGCAACAATGGGGTAAGACATAGTAAGTTCCAGAAAATGGGTTGAGAGTTGTCCTTTGGTTTATGGATTGGGACCTGGCTTGTATGAAGACTTACTTTTGTCTGATTTAAGTCTATTGAATTAAAAGTTGATAAAGCTCTTGATGAAGAATTACAATCACCATAGCTAATATGTGCTTCTGTGCATTTGCTTGTTTAGAAGCAAGGTTTCCTATGCTGTTCAGGCTGGCAATCCTCCTAAGTGCTGAGACGGTAGGCGAGCACCACCCTCCCCAGCCCACGTGCTGGTATTTGCTAGGTTTTCTGCTCAGCATTTGTACGCACTTGCGCATTCTTCTCAGCAGCCTGCTAAAGTAGTACTGTCGATATAGGAGAAATAGAACTCCCAGCCTGCTACATGGTGTGTGGCTGAGTTTGTGTCCCCTGAAATCAGAGAATGAATTTGAAGGAACAGCGGAGGTTAAGAATAGGAAAAGTTTATGGAGCGATAGCTCCTGAGACACAGGAGGGGTCTCTAGTGGTTTGACACTGAGGCCTTTTGTCATAGCAAAATCACAATGTGGGTATAACATGGGTCAAACTATAACTGACAAATAAGATCACAAGTACAGCTGCTTAGCTAATATTGGTCTAATAGGGAAATGAGTCACACGGCAAGTGTACATGGAAAGAACAAAGACATTTTTGGGAAGGGATTGGGCCAGAGGCTCTGGTCACCCACCTGGGCATCTGATCCCTATCTGGACTTACTGGTCTAGGTCATAGCTGGCTGTTTGCACCACTGACAGTTCTGAAGGGTTTGCCACCTGATCTAGGTGGTACTAACTACAATGTAATCTCAAGCTACTGCTTATCACTTAGGGAGGCATGCAGAACTGCCCATGAAAACTCTGTCTTGAGGCCTGGCCTTCTTCGGATGCACCTCAGCCGCAATTCTGATCTCTTCATTTTTTTCTGCTGGCTTTTTTGAGAGCCCAGTCCCGCTATGACTACATACTTATTTCTACTAATTTAGCTGTCTATAATATGATGGCTAATTTTATAGTGAAGAAAACAAGGTTGAGAAAGGGTTATGTAATTTATGTAAAAATCACAGGCATTAGGAGAGGCAGATCTGGATGTGACATTTGAAATATATATATTTTTCCTCTGTTTCCTTGTTCCTATTTCTTTATTCTAACTCCTAAAATCCATGGAGTCTTCAAAGTCATAAGCATCTCTTTGTATGTCAAAGAGTACCCATTGTAGGCCATCTTAGGTAGCTTCAGGATGGGGGCTACTGACCAGAAGGACCAAGACGGGAGAAGGTCGGGACTTACAGACCCACTGCCCAAACTGCAAGGAGGTGAGAGGCTCTAAAAACAGGCTGATGACTTAATGAAGCATTTCCCTATTGTTGTCTTTGTCCACAAGTTGGCTTGCGGAACAAAGGTTCAGGGACTCGGACCAGGAGGGCAAGGTGCAGAATCACCAAGCAGACTCTGGGGAGGTTTCTGGAACTCTTCCACTTTGAATAAGTTCAGCCAGCAATTTATAAAGTTTTGAAAGAGGGTGTGGCAAAGGTGGAGTAATGTATTTGGTTTAACAGGATTGGTTACTGTAGTGTCCTTGGACGGGCCATGGAGGCCTCCAACTAGGGGGGATGGGTGAGACCATAACCAGACATAGACAAGGCTCAACGCACGAACGAGGCCTCTGCTAGTGTGCTAGGAGACACGTGCAGTGCACTTGCCCCAGCCAGACTTGTATCTCGCCTACACTCTATAGTGAAGCTTCCATAAAACCCTAAAAGGACAATGTTGGATGAGCTTCAGGAAGTTCCTGGGGGATGATGCAGCCTTCATGTGGAGGGAGGATTTGGAGCCCCCAGCCCTTCATGCACATCCTACTTTGTCCATCACTGACCCGATGCTCGTGGGCATTCCTTGTAATAACATTTGTAATAGATCAGAAAATGTAAGTTATCTCACCTCTGTGAGTTCTGAGTCTCCCCAGCTTATTAATTAAATCTGACAAGGGATTGTAAGGACCTATAACCTATTGGTTAGAAGTAACCAAACAGAACGCAAACAGGTTTGCTTGTGATTGGCATCTAGGGTGTCAGCGGGTAGCAATCTTGGGGACTGAGTCCTCAATCTGTGAGATCTAGAGTTATCTCCAGTTAACAGAACTGGGTGGAGGGCAGACACCTGCTGTCGGCTTCAGAGTAAATTGCTTGCTTGCTGGTGTGGAAGAATCCCCACACATTTAGGGGCACTGAAGCGATTTATGCCGTGAGAGTGAGAGTAGAGTGGGAGAAACAGAGCCTGCTTATTACTATGGCACCAAATGGAGTACAATCTATTTCTGCCTGACTTGATGTTCAAATTCTTAACAATGCTTCTTTCTTTAGAAATTTTCCAAACTTACCATAGCAGAAAAAAGACAGCAGGACTCTATTTATTAAAAGCAAGTTTTATCAATCTGGACAGAACAGATATTTGGGGCTGGATAATTCTTTGTAGTAGGCTCTGTCTCGTGCATTTCAGAATACTTGCAGTATCTGTCCTCTTCCTGCTGCATGCCCAAAACATTCCTGCCCTTCCATTGTTGTGACCTTCAAAAATGTCTCCATTACCACAAGACTAGTTGAGAATCACTTGGTTTAAAACGGAAAGGAAAGCCTGCTTGGTTGAGTAGCACTTCTATTCTTTAATGTTCATAACTATACTAGTAAATTCTGTCAGCACCTTGAACAGGGCTTAAGGCAACCTAGAGAGGAACACTACTTTTCCTGAGGCGGGAATGGGACCAGAAGCATTCCTACTTATTCCATCCTGGGAGCCCCATTTAGTTCATTTGGAGCCAATTTCCAATGTTCTCACCCTGATGAAATCTGGTTAAAATAATAATTGAGGGCTGTGGATGTGGCCTGGTGGTAGAGTGGTTGCCTATCTTTAAGACCCCTAGTTTTATTACCATGGTAAATTTGGGGCTTGATGCCCAGCACTGAAAGTAAAAAGAAATTTTTGCAAGCATTCATGGCTATCAGAAAGTACTTTGAGGGTCGGAGATTTAGCTCAGTGGTTCTGCTGCTGCCTTCCTTGCAAGCACAAGGTCCTGAGTTCGGTCCCTGGTCCAAAAAAAAAAAAAAAAAAAAAAGTACTTTAAGAGAATATACATGAAAAAAGGAGTTGCCTCAAGATTTGTTGTGATAATAGGACTACATGTTTTAGTGGATCATTCACATGTGAACTTACATCTTCAAAAACTGATACCTAATGAGCTCCCTTTCAACCCCATCCCTCTTCTGCACCGCTACAGAAAAGATCCTAGTGTTGGACACTTCCATTACAGTCCCTCATAAAAGACTGTGTAAAGTCTGAACAAAGGATTAATTAACTGGACTTACCAGTCAACCTTTGCAGTTTTAAAAGACACAAAGCTGAAAAATCAAGGTTTTTTTATCTTCTGCACCGCCAGAAAAGATCCTAGTGTTGGACACTTCCATTACAGTCCCTCATAAAAGACTGTGTAAAGTCTGAACAAAGGATTAATTAACTGGACTTACCAGTCAACCTTTGCAGTTTTAAAAGACACAAAGCTGAAAAATCAAGGT
>NW_022900930.1:5380469-5385725 GCF_012274545.1 Fukomys damarensis | reverse complement strand
TATTTCACAGAACTAGAAAAAAGAATCCAAAAATTCATTTGGAACCACAAGAGACCTAGAATAGCAAAAGCCATTATAGGCAACAGTCACATGGCACCAGGTGTAACAATTCCCAATTTGAAACTATACTACAAAGCCACTGTGATAAAATCAGCATGGTACTGGCAAAGAAATAGGCCTGAGGATCAATGGAACAGACTGGAAGACACAAAAACAAATGCAGATGTACTCAGCTACCTCATCTTCGACAAAGGAGCTCACCATCCTCAGTGGAGGAAAGATAGCCTCTTTAATAAATGGTGAAGGTTTTTTTTTTTAATAAAACTTTTAGGATGGAAACAGAGTCAGTGAGATTGGAACCTTAGCTTAGAGCTGGTGGAGATCAATTCGCCCTTCTAGCTATTGCCTCAGAGTTTTCCTTGTAGCAGCCTTGGTCTCCATGCTCACTAGCTGAGATGTCATGAAAATGAAACCTTAAGATGAGCCAAGTTTCTATCAATAAACATGATGAAACCATTGACAATACTATTTCTGTGGCTTACTGTGTAAATGAAGGAAAGTCAGCCCCTTTTCACCCACGGGAAGGTCTTCTTAGCTACATTCCTAAGGAAGTGTATTTTCTAAAGTTGCTGTTGTCATAACATCTTGGAAATAAGATGAGGAAAGAATCCTAATGTCTCCTTGTCCCAGCTCTACCACCTGAGACAAGTCACGTGAATGCCTTGCACCTCAGGTTTTTAACTACCAGATGAGGGTAGGTGTATTGTAAAGTTTCTGGTGAGTTTTGTGATTTATTTTCTTTTTCTTCTCCTGGGTTTTTCTGTGCTTGCCAAGGAGGGTACAGACCATTAAGGACATTTCATGTACTATTATTCCAGTACAAGGGGTTTCCTCTCCTCTACTTATTTGGGCCTAATTCATTCACCCAGCAGATTGATTTTCTCTGCTGCTAGCCAGCAGTTTAGACAGAAAGAAGGTCCAGATGCTCAGTTCCATTCACTTCGGGCAGCTCTTTCATGCACTCTGCTGCACAAATGTCTGTTATTTTCTATTATTTATGTGCCTGTCATTTCTGTAAGATCCCATGTAGCTTATATTTTGTCAAAACAGGGAATTTATTCAGATCCAGTTGGCTGACATGCTTTAGCGCTCTCAGAGAGATTGGGAGGCGATGCACCACACAGTCCACAGAAAAGCCCAGGATGCCCTTGCCCTCACCACCCTCCCATCCCCTGACCCGGCCCTCACAGACCCTGCAGAGAAACAGCCACACTGTGGAACAACAGAGCAATCTTGTCTAAAGAGGCACTGTTTACTAAGAGGCTATTTTTGAGATCAAGGTGTCATTTAAGTGATGTTTTGCTGAATTTGAACTTCACTAGTATCTCTAATATCTTAAAAGTCTGTTATTTGATTCTATCCCAGGACATTTGCCAACAGTGAATGGCTTTCTTAATAACTGCCCAGGAGACTGTGAGGGGAAACCTCCGAAGCCGTAGGCGGATGGTCAGTGTTTTCCAGCCCAAAGAGCCTATGAAGGAGTGGGTGATTTTAGACATGCATTCCAAGGCCCACAGGACTCTGCACAAGTACTTAGGAGGACTACCTTGGAAAATCAGGTAGGGACCTGAATCGGGGCTCCAGGCCCTCCGTACTTATTTAGATCAGAGCAGCTCAGAGTTAATCTATTTTTAATGTATTAGAATCATTCATGAGATTTGTTTAAAAAACAGTTGTATTACTGAAAAGATGTTTGAACATATCTGCAATGGTGCCTTTGGGGCCTTGTGTGGAAACTCCAATCCCTCTCTAGAAGGAAAGTGATTATGGCTTTGAAAATCGGTGACTCAGGAGTTACAGAAATGTTCAGCAGAAACACTGAAGGTGGTCAGAACTGGGAGGGAAGCGAAACACTTCAGAAAACCAACACTCACTTCCTGTCTTGGTCTTCAGGACTCAGCTTCTCCAAAACAGCCTATTATTTCCTTCACTTTCAAGGCTCCCGTTCACAAGGGATCCACGTTTGCCTGACTTCTCTCTGCATTGCCCTCCAAAACCAGATTCCTCCGTATGACCCAGTGAACGTGCATCTACATAGACCCTTCTCCCACACCACATCTATGTGGCATTTGAAGCTGGTGGCTGCTGTCTTCTTTGTGAAACCGTGCTGATCATTCAAATTGAAGGCGCTCAGAAGCTTCTGGCTGTCCTCCCACCTCTCGTCTGTCTTGGTTCAGGATGTGTTTGCCTCCCTCAGTCTGGCCAAGGTTTTCTTGTGTGATGAATGTCCTGTCTTCTTTGTCAAACTCATGTACCCCCCAAGATCTCAATCATACCCAAGGGCTCGTGACTCTTAAAAGTTTCTCCAAGTCTCGTGCTGTGGACTCACACATGCTCTTTGGTGTAGCCCAAAGACACTTCGTCTCAAAATATCAAAATCCTGCTTACTCAGCTTCTCCATAACCTTGTCTTATGCATTCAGTTAACATAGCGATCATTTCTACAAGCTGCATTTCACCCAAATGGAAACCTGGGCATCGTCCTTAACTCCAAAGCCTTCAGCTACTTTTCCCATCCATCTCCTCCTCTGGATTAGGTCGGACATAAGAGAAACATTGCGACTTCTTGTTATCTTTTTACTTTTCTTCTTCCTTCATTTCAGCCACCTCCATCTACCATCTCAATGGCAGCCTTGATCTCCTAGCTGGTTTTCCAGCATTGCCTATATTTCCCCAACCCCATCTCCATATTTCTGGCCAATCATTTTTCCTAATCTCTAACTTTAACCTTTTATACCTGGTAGATGTTTCTCACTCTCCGCTAGGAAATCCAAATTACTCTGGTGACGTATAAGACAGTGCGTGATGTTACCCACCCCTGTTTGGCTGTATACTTTGTCTCTTGCCATTTTGTCGAGATCTGAGTCTGTACATTCTCCGCCTCCTGTGTTCTTTCTGTGCACTGCTCTTGCCCTTAGACAGAGTGCTCACGGTTCTCTATCCCACTTGTCATATCTTAGTCTTCAGATTTCAGGGTGTGCTTTGCTTCCTGCAGAAAGTGTTTGCTGATTCCCCAAGTTAAGAAAAGCTCATCACATGCACAGCCGTACTTAATCTTGTCCTTCCCCAGCCTGGTCCTGGGGATCGAATCAGGCTGTTTGCTCTGAACTATGACTCCAACCCCCCTTTCATTTTTTTGTGTTGAGACGAGGTCTCGCTGCATCTCTCAGTTGTCCAACTGGGACTCAAACTTGTGGCCCTCCTATCTCAACCTCCCTCCATGCGGGGACTGCAGTCAAGGGCCACCAGAGCCACCTTTTATTTTCTTTTGTTTTAATTTCAAAAAACTCTTTGGATTCTTCAACATAGCACAAAAGCACATTGCAGTGCAGTAGTACTGAGTCACAGGGTGACTCTAAGTAGGTGAATGGATGCTACGCTCTCAAAACCAAGAGAAATTGAAGGGTGGGGACCCAGGAGAGGAGGAGGGACAAAACAGCGAGACTAGGTGACTTGGAGAGGGCTCTAAGGTGACTAAACACGACATTTTCCCCAGCCAGATCTACCACAGTGCAACAACCCAGAGGCCAGGAAGGTGCAGGCCACAGGCAGGGACTCGTCTCAGTGCCCCCACCCCTCCAGCCAGAGCTGGAGACACTGGAGACTGCCACTCTCCTGAGCTTGGAAGGGACGCACCTGCAAACTTTGCTCAAGGCCTACATTTTGAGTGGGGGACAGAGCAATCCAAACAGCACCGCAGACCTAGAGCTGGCCCTCACAGGGAGGGCAGACCCACCCTAGGGACATGCTGCAAAGCTCATACAGCCAGTGGCTGGTGGTAGCCTGAGTCTCCCTGTGAGTGACAAGGTGCACCTGCCCAAGCCACCTGCTTCTGTCCTCCGGTCCTTCAGTGAGACTGGCACCTGGTGCTCTCTCAAGCCCGACCCTCCAGGTGGGTGTGGGCACTTATTGCATCGTATCGCTGTCATTTATTTACTTTTTCTGTCTCCCATCTAGACTCTAAATCTGAAGCACACCAAAACCTGTTATAGCCCTAGCACTTAGGAATTTGCTGAGCATTCAGTGAAGAATCCCAGGGAATAAACACGTGAAAGTGCTCCGAAGAACAAAGGAGAATCTGTCTGAGATGGAGGACTCCAGACAGCTGGCATTTGAGATGTATAAAAAGGTAGAAAGAAAAAGAGCTAAGCAGTGGGAAGTTTGGTTCTGTGTTAATGGAATTATTTCCCAGCATTTGAAGGAAGAGTCATGTAAGTTATGTAAGTTAGAATATGTGGAATTTAAGGATTTCTAGAATTGTGCACATAGATACAAGGCCAACTTCATCTGTCTAGCTGGATATCTTGGATTCTGATACAGGGGAGAATACACAGTAGAAAAGAAAACCTAAAAGCTTAGAAAGGCTTTCAAATACAAACCCCAAGTCTTTGGTGGAGCTGGGCTCAATCAATAAACACTCAAAAAATTCCTCTCGAGTAAGGGCTTTGCTAGGCCCTAAGGATTCAGAAGTGAGTAAACTATCTTTCTTGATTTAATGAGTTCACAACAGACACACACACACACACACACACACACACACAAATCATGAACAACAATAGAAAGAAATTGCTGTACAGAGTGCTAAGCACAGAAGTTAAAAACGAAGGGAAATACCATGACTGCATATGGAATGGAGCTACTGACTCTGCTTTTCAGAAGACATCAACAAGAGGGAACCATTGCACTCAGCCATGAGAAGCAAATAGTAGGATTTGATCCAACTAAGAAAAGAGACAGTAGAACTTAAGGACAAGGAAAGCAGCCATGGCAAGCCAGAATCATCAAGGGAAAATGTGGTATGTTGAAAAATGGCTAGTGCGGCCATGAAGCACACGTAGCGGGGTGAAGGTTCACAGGGGGGAAAAGGCCAGCAGAGTGAGGCCTGACCACCAACCACCAGGCTAGGGTGATGAAAGCCAATAAGTAGCCACCAGGCATGTAAGAGAATGCAGTAGTGCCATGGTGTGTAACTGAGGAAATCTACTCAACTGACTGGAAAGTGCAGAGGCCAAGAGAGGCAGAGATGAGTGCTAAGGCAACAATCCAGGGAACTCTGGGTAACTTTAAACCATAAAGGGCTTATTCGTAGAGATGTGGGAGTGTGAGGTTCTGGGAGAGGCAGGGAGGGAGAGAGGAAGGGAGGGAGGAGGAGGGGGGAGAGAGGGAGGGACGGAGAGAGGGAGAGAGAGAGACAGAG
>NW_022900930.1:5290257-5379999 GCF_012274545.1 Fukomys damarensis | reverse complement strand
GAGGGAGAAGGAGGGAGGGAGGGAGGGAGAGGAGAGAGATAGGGAGAGAGGAAGAGGGAGGGAGAGAGGGAGGGAGGGAGGGAGCCTCTATGATTAAAAGGAAGGAGACCAAAGGACAACTTCTGCTTCTTTAAATCTTCAAATGCTGGAATTTTCTCACAACTTGTGTCTTAGCAATCTTATTCTTTCCTCACAGTTTGAAAAGGTCAGATTTCTGAATTCATTCCATAAGGTGAAGAGCAACTCAGAGAAAAGATAATGAAGCATATCACAGGAGATAAAACAAGGTGTTTGCTAATTTGTAAAATGACTTTGTGCTGCTCAAGTACATCCACCTGCCAGGTGCATCTTGCGTCTAGGTGGTAGGGCAGTGTTTTTTCCTCAACATATTGTATATAAAATATTAAATAATAACGTGTAAAATATTAAATTCCCAGGTACATTCAGAACATTAGATCGATGTATTTGTTAAAAGTATCAATACGAGAACAGCTGGCTTGTGCCCTTCCCTGGAAAACAAAAGAAATGCCTGTCTGAATGTCCCTGTCTGAATGTCCCTGGCAAATCTGTCGTCTCTTTCTCAAGCCCAGTGACAAGTGAGTTATGCAGTGGGGACCTCACAGGTTCAAACCATATTGCACAGCAGATGCTCTGAAATCATTACTCAGAGTCCGCCTGGGCCCCCACTGCCCTCTGATTCCCCTGAAGCAATTTCTGACCTAGTCTCTCTTTGCATCCGTTACACTGTGACCACATTAATCCAAGGGATGCATTAACCTCACCTCTACTTCATTTTTTCTGAGCCCCAGCCCACCCCCTCACCTCTCACCACCATCTATACACATTACACTCTTTCCTACATCATCCAAAGCAGGATTATTCCAGGAATGTATTACTGCAAGGTGACCACTCTGATATATACTGAACTTTTACCTAATTCTCTAGTTCTGGTCCTTTCTGCTTTTTGTTCCACCGTAAATCCACTAGCAGCTTTCATGTTTGAAGATAATGATTTTTTTCTATTTCTATTTCCTCTTATTTCCCAATCAATCTCACCTTAAAATTAACCCGGGTAGCATTTCAAATGGTGCTCACTCTATATGAAACTCTATAGATCGTCCTTAGGTCCACATTTTAGAAATACTCAGTGATGCTCATTATAATGTTACTTTCAACAATCTCTTATCTTTGACATATTGAGACTACAAACTATTTTGCACTTATAGATCTTGTTGAATTCATGACTATTACCTCCACCATGGCAAATCAAGAGAATTAGAGCTGGAAAAGCCTTATTAAGACTGAGAGCCCGTCCCTAGAGGCAATGTTAGAATGTTACTTATAATTCAACATGTATTAAGCTCTCAAATGGACTAGGCTCCTTATGGAACAAAGAGCTGGATGAACTTTCAGTGTGGATTAGTTATTTTCATCCTGTCCATTTTTCTCTTTAAAGCACTCCAGAAATCGTGCTTCTAATGTTTTCCACAAATCAAGATTGAATGGTTTGATAAATTTTTCTGATGAGAAGTATTTTCTAGTATCTAACCTGTACACCGGTTTGAAGAGAAGATTCATTTCCCTTGCACTAGCTAAAGAATGTGGACCAAAATAGATGTATAAAATATGAATACAAGGAGTGATTCCCTTCACAGTTTCATGCAGTTTTCTTTCTGAGCTTTAAGCAGAACAGAAGAAAACCAGTTCACATTTTACATTGTTTTATACTTTGTAATAACTGAATAGTTGGCTAATATCCTCAACGTTTCTTCTTTCTTCCTTTCTTTTTGGACAAAAATACATTTGCAAATATGCCTGTCATGTAATAAAAGTTATGGAATATCTCCCCATACACAGCAGGCTTGCAATGTATTTCAGGTAGATGCACACACAACCCGCACATGCTTTCTTGAGTAAGGTGTGTTGCGCTGTCCTTGTCCTGTCTCTGCACGGCTATATTGAAAGCCCTGGGAAAAGCAGACTAGCACTGTGGATGTTCATTCTGCTGTAAAGAACTCACTAATTCACTTGGACAGTTCTTCAGTACACCCGTAAGCCAGGTAGCTCCGCAAACCAGAGAACTGAAGTTGGCTGACAGCCACACCAGCCTTCTGCCTACCATTCAAAATTCACTTTGAATAAAATGCAGCATTGTTTGCTGAGTGAGAAATTTCAAAATAAAATAAAATTGGACTTCTGGGAGGACGGATAGTGAGAACAATCAAGATAATAATGCTATCTCTTTTCTTTCACCGGGTTGATCGAAGTAAACTACTTAGGTCTAGACTTATTATTCAAATAAATAGTCACTGTAGAAGTTATATAGCCAGCTGATGAACTGAATATATTGCTCTGTCCCCTCACTTATTTCAGAGCCAAGATCTATGCATTCAATGCAAATACCTCAGACTGAAATTTGTAACCCCTTCTTTCACGTTGGCTCTGGGAGTAAAACAACACTGCCTTTCTCAGACTTTTTTGAAATTGCAGTGGTATTTGCCACACCATAAGTGAAATCGTACACGGATCCTCTCTTCTCCTGTCACAGGGGAGCGGACACCGGGCCGGACAGCTTTTGCCAAGCACCTGGCTTCTCTACCGCCTTTGCAACGGCCCCTCTCAGACACCGCATCTCGACGTCAGCCAAGCAGGGGACACAGGGATGCACCTCTATGGTATTCTCCTGAAGACAAAACAAAACAAAATTCACCTTTAATATTCTTAAGCCCGTGTCACTGCAGGTGAAGAATCAAAGTATTAAAATATTTACAGTTGGAAGTACAGACTCTTCACTGTTTTGACTAAATGGTAAGCAGCTGCAATAAACCTTAGCTCTGTAGGCGGCTCCTTAGGAATCTAGCTACGAAAGCAATTTTTAATAGCCCCCTACCCTAGGAAGCTGTGTCTGCAGACGACACGAATGAGCTCCGCCACCATCAGAACCTCTCTGGCCCGTTTCTTTTATCTTGCTTTATTTTTATTTACTTTTAAAATAGGAGCGTCAAGTTAAATGAGTTTCAGAGATTTCATACTTTCAAAACTGCCTACTTTCAAAAAATGCTTCACAGATCTTAAAATGAGGTGGTAGGTGAGACTCGACTCTGGGGAATAGTAACTATGCATACAACAAAAATCTGATCCGACAGGAGACAGTTACAAGGTAGCTGCGAGGAATCCCTTCAGGCCCCCTGGCATTTCATCCTGGAAACTTCGTCACCGCCTCACAAGAAAGACTTCAGAGTGCAAATGAGGAAAGAGAAGCTCAAAGAAGGTGCAGGACTTCCCCAAAGATACCGCAGTAAGGGGGAAGCTGGGCTGAAACCGGGCCTGAGTGCAAAGCTTGAGCTGTGTGTATCAGATCTAAACTTATAATTTTTAATATTTTATTTCAGAAATGACTAAAATAGGATAATGATAAGAAATATACTCAAAGTCTTTCCATTGTTCCGGACACTCTTCTGAGCACTTCCTGGATACTATATGACTTAATTTTACAAGAAGAGTAAGCAGAGACAGAGGGAGGTAAAGCGATACAGAGGCCAAGGTCATCCCAGAACGAAGTATGAGATTAAGACTTGAATCCCCGTGACTGATGTCGCACTTGTTACCCCCTGATGCCCCTACAGGTTGGATCGCATCCCAAAGTGCTTTCTTAAGCTAAATGGAGGAAATGCTTGCAAAGCTGGGTCCCTGTATAGTTATCTCAAGGGAAAGCATTTTTTGGGGGAGGAGGGTCTCATTGTGGTTGCTAACTTCTGATCATGCTTAAAAACACAGCATTTGGGCAAATCACTACTCCAGTGTGCTTCAAAATATTTCCAGGATTCATCAGTTCCATGATGTTCCCGCTAGCTCCGCACCAATTTCAAACCTGTCCCCATTCCATGTGGAACCTGTGAAAGGTGCCTGGCTGCTCTCATAAATTAACGTGACCATCACAATAATGGCCATTTGCTTTTCTACTTCACATATGATTTAATGAGTATACGGCTATGTGAAAAATGAATTATACATGAATTATAGCAATGGGCTATTATGCTTGTTAATTTGTGGAAACTGGAAACCAAGATAATCTCTGAAAGAAGTGTTTATTGAGTCATGACAGATGTTATCCAGGAAAAGAAACAACCAAGTCCAGGGAGAAGTTCTCACAACAACTCAAGGGCTAGGTGGCAGCTGAAAAATGTCCACAGGACCAGAGCTCAAAGCTTTTTAAAATAAACTCTGGGGAAGGAAGATCCTGTGATTTACATTCGCTATAAATAAAAGGGGTCCAATAACACAAAGCATCAGAAGTCTTGGGACGAGAGGGCAGTGTTTATGGAGAGTACGTGGTCCTTCTGGGATGGCTGGGTGTACAGCTTGGAACATTCACGTGTAGAACAGTAGCCCTGGTGGTAAGGCATGATTCAGTCTGGGTTGAAACGCAGATAGTCTTTCTGTTGGGGTCCTGCCTCACCCTCAACCCTTGTTAACTGGTTACCATTCCTTGTCTCTCTCTTCTCCCCTGCATCTTATGGCCTTTGCAATTAAATTCAGGGCATTTCAGAATTTTTCTTATATGATGTAAAAGAGAGACTCGTCTTGTATATGTGTGTGTGTGTGTGTGTGTTTCTTTTTGGATTTCCTATTTTTCATATATCAAGTAATTACAAGCGATAGCATAATAGAATAATTGAATGCTTGGAAAACATCAATTCTTAGGCTCACTTATGAAGTAAAGAAAATCCTGCTGACAGTTCACTCTTTGCTAAGATTTGCATTCATACTACACATGCCTAAAGTGTTTTTAGTGGCCTACTTCATATACCTTCATATTATCCTGAGGCTTCGACATGCTATGTTGTTCAAAGGGCTGTGCTTCTGGCTGTGACACATTGCACATATTCATTATATTTTTGTCAGAAGGTAATACCCCATTTTAGATTCTTTAGCCCAAACTATCATACTGAGTCCACAAATAAAACTGACATGAAAGAAAGCAACTTGAGGTGGACAATTCAGAAAAGGTTCTCTTTACCATCTTCAAACAACTAGCTCATTAAATCTCTCCACTCTCCCAAGCCAGTCGGCACATCGGGGCATTACAGTATTTTCAAGGTCACATTGAGCTTCTAAGAATATTTTTCACCTTAGATGACAAAGAGAACAAATGTCATTAACTCTAAGCCTCCCTTAATTTGATAAGTATTGACAATCAATCTTGATTAATTAGGTTTCAAAAAATGAAAATCTGGGAAGATTTCTCATCTCCACAAATCAGCTGCCTCTTCTGTCTGAGCGCTCCCACCCCAGCAGTCTGCATACCACACCCTTCCCTGTTCTCAGCTCTGCAAAACATCGCATTATATGGAAAGCATCTTCTGATCAGCTAATCTGGGGGGGCGGGGATCGAACCCGGGTCCTTGCACTTGTGAGGCAGGGGCCAGGACCACTGAGCTAAATCCCCAGCCCTTGACCTGCTAATGTTAACCTACTGCCTCACTCCTTCTCTGTCTCCATTTGATGTTCCCGACACACTATTCCATCTGTTTGCATGTAGGGCCCAGATGCGGGGATTCCGTGAGCACAGTTTTACCTATTGTTCTCACTATCATCCCCCTAAGCCTGTGGCCTGGAGTAAATGCTCAGTACCTATCTGTTCACTGAGTGAGGAATGTTATGCTCCAGGGGCAGGCTTGTGACACTTTTAGAATATACTATAAAAATCCCAATTTTACAACCAATGTCACTTCTTATAGAGATATTGGCTACTCAAAGATTCCTTTTCCTAATAATGACAAAATTTTTCTGAAGATCCGAAAGGTGTAGGAAATTGGTGGTTGCAAGATTTGTGTTCTAGTGCTGATCTTATGCTTTTTCCAGCAGGATAACAGTGTTCAAACTTATGCTCTGGGAATCTCAGTCTCCCAGTCATGTAAAATAAAGAACACAAACTATATGCCCTCCTGCCTCTATTTCACGCTCTGAAATTCTGTAATTCTTTCCCTTTTTTGTATATATGAAAGTTTGTAAAATACAGTTTTATTTTATTTTAACTGACAAATAATAACAAATACTACAGCAGTGTGTGGCGGCACTTGCCTGTAATCCCAGCACTCGGGAGGCTGAGGCAGGAGGATCGCTGTGAGTTGAGACCAGCCTGGGCTACACAGTGAGTTCCAGGTCAGTCTCAACTCCGTAGTGAGACCCTGTCTCAAAAAACCAAAGGAATAAAAAATAAATAAATAAATAAATATAGTACAGTGCATTGTTCTGCTACTTGTAAACGCTACATTACAGACAAATCAGGCTAATTAACCTACACCTCTCATTTATCATTTCTTTGTGGTAAGAACACTCGAATTCTATTCTTTTAGCAATTTTACAATACACATTATGTTATTCCTCACTTTAGTCCTCTTGCTGTACAACAGATCACTATGACTTATTTTTCCTATTTATAAAACTTTATACCCTTCTCTGGCAAATATATTGAACTTTACATATGTTGGACATGCAATGGTTGATAAAAATGATATAGGAAAGTAGGAGATTTAGTGCTAACTTTGTGGTCATAAACCACAAGGAATCAGAGCTTTTATTAAGCATTTTATATATGAATTTTATATGAAATTATTTCAAAGCTATATGCTTTAGCTTTCTTGTCCTTAACTCCTGCACAGACAGTTCCAAACGTGAATTACACCCTACATAGTATGGCTCTAAAGCTTTCTCTTAAAAATCCAGATTACAAAGTCACTGAACTGTCTTTCATCTTGGATGTTCCACTGAGCATAGCATCCAGTTTTGCAGCACCATATTTCGATCTGAGAACATCTGCAAGCAATCTGGAGCACATTTTTACCTCTTCTCAGCGCTTGACTTCCAGCCTCACATTTCAGACACTCTTCCACACTTTCTGCGACATATTATTGAGCAAGCTATCAACTCTGCTTCTGTTTTGCTAAGTATCAACAGGAACAGAAAACAAGACAAATTAACATCATCATTAATGGAATTTTTAATCACCTGCTTATGCTGCAGATACACCTGTTCTTTCAGAAATAAAAATCTGTGGTGTTTTCTCCACTGGCATTTTTATTTTAAATTGCTTCTTATACACAAGTGAGTTTATTTCAAGCATATATTTACTTTTTCAAATAATGTAAATGTCCTAGAAAGAAGTGCAAGGATTTCTCCCCGGTCAGTGCTTCAAGAGGCAAAGGCATTCAATGAACTATTCAGGTGTTGCCTCAGTTACACAAACAGCCAAATATTATTGTCTCTCACTGCATCCTTTCATCCCGTGCTTAATACTCTTCTGGGTCTCATTTTCTTCTTCATACAAAAATTCAACAAAAAAGCCACTATGTTCTTTGATTCTACATTCCTTAGTTCCCATCTGTTTTTGCTTACTTGCGTCTTATTTTTACTATTTATTTATTTATTCATTCATTTTACATTTTACAGTACTGAATATCGAACCCAAGGCCTTGAGTATGAGCTGCAGCCCTGGCCCTTTTTTAGTTTTCATTTTGAGATGGAATCTCATTAAGTCACGAAGTTGCTTAGGCTTGGCTAGAATTTGATTTTATTTTCATGTTATTGAGTTCTACCTATCCGCTGCTTTCCTCCATTATTTATTTTTGTCCTTGGAGTTTTTTCTTTCCCCGGTACTGTATTGCTTTACCAGGGCTGCCATTACAAACCACCGCAGACTGGATGGCTTACACACAGAAATTTCTTTTTCACTGTGTTGCAAGACACAGTTGGTTTCCTTGGGAGCCTCTCTCCTTAGCTGGTGGACTGATCAGCTTCTTGCAGTGTCTCTACAAATTTTTTTCTCTGCAACTGTGTCCTAATTTCCTCTTCTTTAAGGACACTGGTCCTATTGGCTCAGGACCCACCCACATGACCTCATTTTATCTCAATCATTTCTTTAGGCCTTATTTTTCAGATAAGGTCACAGTGTGAGGTACTAGGGCTTAGGATTTCAAAACGGGAATTTTGAGAGGACACAACTCAGTTCATAACTTGTTCCTTCCCTCTTTGTATATTCAGTTCCTATTCTTCTATGCATTCCTTTTTATTTGTATTTCTTTCCTTTTTTTTTACACTCTCCCATAGAGCTACACTCTGGCTGTAGTTCTTCAATTTTACAACTCATTTTTACCTTGGTCTTGGGGTCCATCTCCTTCCATGCCTCAGAGACAGTCTCATGCTCACCACTCTCCAGGGCCGCTAACCCCAGCAAAGAATCTCAGCAAATAGCAGACCCCTTTGGACTTTGGGGAGGAGAATGAGGAGGGGATTTAGAAGATGAGATGAGAGCAAACCTGTACTCTGTTTCCACCTTGAACCAGACCCTGTGTCATCCTGTGCAGGCAGCAGACTTTCATACTCAAAGACGGGAAGGGAGAGAAGAGGCTGAGATGCCAATTTCCACCTTTCTGTTTGCTGTCAAGAATGATCAGCATTATGTTATCTACTTTGTTCCCTTGAATTTGCTGGTGCCTCTTCCCATGTAATAACTGAGCAGAGATAAATATATTCTTTAACTTCCACCATCTTTCTAAGAGAAGATGTCATCAATCTTATCAACTGCCTACTGAAACATTGCTATATGATGATGAATCTTGGGCTACAAATTGCGCAGCTAAAGATCCTGGTGACACGCTCTGGGTTTTCCTTGGCTGGGCCCTGGCCAGCCTTTTCCTTCTTGTCTTTCTTGATCCCTGCTGTTTGCTGGGTCTGGGCCCTTGTTCAAGTCCCTCGTCTAGAGGGAGAGCAATGCTTCTGCTCTGGAGCTAGGAAGTGATGTCCAGTTCCCCCCGAGTGTCCCAGAAGACAGGGAAAGCAGACTCCTGATGCCCTTTGGAGAGCAGCAACACCTAAAAGTTGTTTGAAAGGCTTTTATGTTTATTAATGATATTTTTAAAAGCACTAAGTGAGGCTTCTTTGGGGAAGAAATAAGATCTTCACCGAACTGACTTTCTCACTTTTACTTTACGCCTTGGGATCATCATCATGTAATCTTCACTATATGTGAATCATGGGCCACCTTAGGAGCTTTAGTGCTCTTTTCCCCTATTTGCATTTAGCTTATCTTATATTTAAAGTGCACTGAAGAATGATAAATTCTGTACTTTAAATAACTTAAATAGAGCCAGTCTTTTAACCAGTCTTGAACAGTTTTACCTTTAAAAGGCATTGAGGTAAAGACACTGATAAAAGGCATGATCGGGAATATTTACTGGCCTGGGCTTGTGGCATTTTATTTCATTGTCAATTGTACATGTATTTTTCAAAGTCCCTTAAATTCTCACCTATCGATGTCCGTGAGCATTTCGTTCATGGAAATCAATGCAACATAAGCTCCGGGACATGTCCTGAAGGAGGATGAGAGCCACACAGGGAGTTATGGCTCAATCTGTGGCCTGACCCTCAGTGTGCAGGCTTCAGCTCCATCTAAGCAGTGAGACATATACTCTTGGGGAGAAACTAAAGAACCATACGTCAACAATAAAAGAGAAAATATCCAGTTAGCCTCTTTGCCCTGTGTGGTCTCAAGATTCAGAAACTGGACCTCGGTAGGAGTGAGCTGGCAGCCTCCAGGGCACTCACTCTTAGGCCCAGACCAGTTTTCTGTTCTTTCTGTGCAGTGTCTTCTTACCAACAATTGAATCTAAAGACAGTATTAGGAAGGAAGCATGTGGGTTACCTATTAGCCCCATTTCAATAAGTAGTTCCTACCAGTTCTGTCAGTGAGGATGTTAAATTCCAGGGCCCTGCCCAGGGCCCCACTTCAATAAGCCAGGCTGTATATATTGTCCTTCCCTCAGCCCCATGCTGTCACCACTCAGTAGTATGCTTCTGCTTTTCCACAACAAATCTGACACACGATTAAAGCAGAGAATTCTAAAAGGGAGTTAGACACGAGATTATTCAAGAGCAAAAAATGTAAAGAAGGATCAAAGAATCTAGTCTAGACCAATCTCTTACTCTACTGTTGATGGCTGTGGGCCCATTGGTTAAACCTTTAAGTCTTTGTTTCCTCATCTATGAAATCAGGGAGATAATCTGCACAGGGTTGCTCAAAATGTAGCCCAATGTCATAAGCATCCTATCATCTGAGGTCTTGTCCCAGTACAGTATAAGCTCTCAAACACCATCTCCAACCTCTTGAATCAGATAATACTCTGAGCGTGGAACCAGCAGCCTACGCTTCTTCGAGTCCTCTTCATAATTCTGTTAGGCACTGAGTTTGAGGGATGCTCATTGACCTAGACCAGGAGTCAGAAGTCATCTGTCTCCTGATTGCTGAACAGTGCATTTGGTCTTCTCTTGTCATCACTATGATGCACACCTGAGAAAATCAACCTAAGGAGAAAAGGTTTGTTTTGTCTCGCGATCTCAAAGGTTTCAGTCCTTGGCCCAGTGGCTCCATGGCTCTTAGGCCTTTAGCGAGCCAGATAGGTGGCAGTGGTCATGGAAGAGCAAAGCTGCTCACCTCCTGGGGATGAACTCGGGACGGGGAGAGGAGAGAGGGGCAGCAGCAGGCCAGGTATACTCTTCCAGAGCACCTTCTCCGGGACCTGCTTCCTCCAACTAGGACCCAACTCCCAAAGTTTCCACAATCTCCTGATAATGCCATTTAGTGTGGGGTGATTTTACATTGTGTTGGCAGTATTGAGTAGTTGCATCAAAGACCATTTGGCACTAGGGTCTGAATACTTACAATCTGAGATTTTTCAGGAAAAAAAAGATGCTGTCAGTCTCTGGGCTAGATCATCCCTCAGTTCAACTGCACACTAAAATTATAGTGTTTAAGGGGTTGGGCATCAATAATTGACCAAATGTAAGATCTTATTGAAAAGAATCAGTGGGAAGAGTAGGGGAAAGGAAATAAGGGACAAGGTAAAATATGAGAAAAGAAAAAAATGGAAACAAAGTCTTTGCAATTAGGGGAAGGTGGAGGGGGTGAAGGGAGGGCAGGGACAAGGGGAAAAAAATGAGAACCAAGACCTGTCATGTAAAGGTACAAGATCCCAATGAAGAATATAACTGTACTATACACCTAAAATGTACCAATAAATTCAATGAGGAAAAAAATCATTCAAATAATAAATGGGATTAAATCAGTGAAAACTCCAGGAAGACTCCAAAATGAAGGGCTTGGAGCAGTTGGTACCCAGCAGACCAACACATCCTCTGCTTGTTCTTTGTGCTTCTGGAGCGGAGGAAGTGAGGACTGGCACACGCTCCTGACCGCTCTCACGGCCTTTCTCACAAAAGGCTGACTAGAGAGCATGATGCCGGCTCCAGTCCGTACAAATTGAAGCTATCTTTTTTTTTTTCAACTTCTCTTGCTTAGCAATTTGCAGTACAGTTTTTCTCTGCTGAAAGCTTCCATGTTCAGAAAGTAAGGTAAATACAATTAGGGGAATGGAGGGGGTGAAGGGAGGGCAGGGACAAGGGGAAAAAAATGAGAACCAAGACCTGTCATGTAAAGGTACAAGATCCCAATGAAGAATATAACTGTACTATACACCTAAAATGTACCAATAAATTCAATGAGGAAAAAAATCATTCAAATAATAAATGGGATTAAATCAGTGAAAACTCCAGGAAGACTCCAAAATGAAGGGCTTGGAGCAGTTGGTACCCAGCAGACCAACACATCCTCTGCTTGTTCTTTGTGCTTCTGGAGCGGAGGAAGTGAGGACTGGCACACGCTCCTGACCGATACACCTAAAATGTACCAATAAATTCAATGAGGAAAAAAATCATTCAAATAATAAATGGGATTAAATCAGTGAAAACTCCAGGAAGACTCCAAAATGAAGGGCTTGGAGCAGTTGGTACCCAGCAGACCAACACATCCTCTGCTTGTTCTTTGTGCTTCTGGAGCGGAGGAAGTGAGGACTGGCACACGCTCCTGACCGCTCTCACGGCCTTTCTCACAAAAGGCTGACTAGAGAGCATGATGCCGGCTCCAGTCCGTACAAATTGAAGCTATCTTTTTTTTTTTCAACTTCTCTTGCTTAGCAATTTGCAGTACAGTTTTTCTCTGCTGAAAGCTTCCATGTTCAGAAAGTAAGGTAAATACTAGAATAATTTCAGAATCAGTGTTGCAGTTGCTAGAATTGTGCTTTTGGTTTATCTAAATATTTTCTACCCAAATGAACTTTAAATGACTTATGTTAAGCGCATATCCTCATCACTAGAACCACCACTGGAAAAATGCTGTTAGCAACACGCACGGTCTCACCAATTTGCCTAGTGAATATAAATACACTCTCTACGTAATGTACCTCCATTTGTACTTATTCTCTAAAATAAACATCTCTCTTCTTAAGTGGAGTGATATGCACAGTCTGCTGCAACTATGGAGCATGCAGGATGTTCCAAAAAGATGCACGTGATGGGCCTGCATGAAGCAGGTAGCAGCAGCACGACGGATCGGAGTCCCCTACGGTGCAGCCCACTGAGCAGGGAACACCCTGACTGTTACACAGGGTAATGTGTGAAAGTTCACAGTATAGCAGATGTAGATGCAAATGACTTGAATTAGGCTCTATTCAAACCTCCAGAGAGATGCGACTACTTTGTAGTTGTAGTTTTCTTTTAAATCAGAGTAAAGCAATAACAATTTAAATAGCCTTTTCAAGGCAGAGATTTTTTTTTTCTCTGCTAAATGCATCGTTGGCTTGGAAAAGAGCTGAATCAGAACATCTCTAGGGTGCCCTTTCCTAGAAGTCTCTCACACAGAGGAAGGACAAGGATTCATGAGTGGTTTGGGGATCTGGTCTTTTGTGCAGTGTTGCCTTGGGCAGATGGAAAGGGACTTGTGCAATGTATTAGAAAATAGGAACAAAAACCTTGGAGCATTTTCTCTCAAGTAACTTCATTTTAGAGATGTGCGATTTGAGATCGAGAAATGCAGTGTTGCCGACTTTAATGTCACTTGAGTAGCTGATGAAAAAGCCAGGACCATATCCAAACTTCTAAATTTCTTGTCTCTATTCAGTTGGTATTTGGAGATGAAGTCGGAGCTGAAGATAGTCAATTCATAGTCAGTATTGGGGGCTATAAAACAAGCCACATCTATAAAATCCTTCCTTTTTATATCAACAGAATAACCTCTAACATTGAGGCAGAAAGTGGGCACTGATATCAAAGGGACTTATTACACTTAGAAAGTCTAGTCTATTTCCCTACTATCTTGAATGTACCCTATTTTGTCTGATCTCAGAAACTCACCAGGATAGAGGCTGATTACTATTTGAATAAGGGACAGAAGAGGCAGTTTGGGACTACCAGGTGTCCTATGCTATAGGTTTAATGCCCAGCACTGCAAAAACAGAATGAAAAAAAAAAAAAAAAGAAAAGAAAAACTTTGTCCTTTTTGTTGGCTGCAAACGTTACCTGCACCTGAGTTCACTTACCCATAGCCCTTTCATCAAGTGGTAGGTGGCTAAATATATCTGCCACAGCAGTCTAGGAAGACATGAAACAGAGGCTGGGCTTTGTAGTCAAGAATCCAAAATGCTGCCTTTCCCACTGTCCCAGCCACCCGAGAGCTCTTACCTGTCATGTTACTGCAGGTTCTAGACAATTCAGCCTGCGCCCCAGCATTTCCAATGTCAGAAGTTCACTGTATTCTGGAGCAAATGCAGGGGTTGCCTCCCTGATAATACGTGGAATGCTTCTAGACATCGAGGGAGACCAGAGAAAGAAAGGGCTGCCAGAGTCCTGGCCGGGAGCTCAAGCCCAGCGTGACTTCTAGATACACCATCATAACTAGAAAAACCAAACCTTTGGTTTTGCACTGCTTGCAAACTTCTGCATTCAACAGGAGTTAAAGCGGTTGTACTCTTTATATGATAAAAATAAGAAGCGCCTGGAAATTCTCGCTGGACAAGTAAAAACTGCACGGGCCACTATTCAAGATGGTCTCAGAATTCAGAAACCTAAGAGAGTCTTTCAACATCTAGCTCCAGCCTAACTTCCCTTCTCTTGCCGTCCCAACCCTTCACCAGACTGACAGCACCGATGCCTCAGCTGTAATATACTTTTGCCATTTCACAAACCAGATTCTCCATCGCTCCATCCCTCTGCACTGATCTCTCCCCTCAGCTTTGCCTAAGCTGGTGATGGTGCCAAGCTGCAACCCCAAACCCACTTGTCAGAAAGTGTCAACACTGCAATTAAACCCGAACGCTGAGGTTTTAGTTTAGGAAAAGCAACTTATGCCTGAACATTTTTGTCTTAAAAGACAAACACAAAAGCACTCACACACGTGTCACTGGTTCACCACCCGTGGTCCACCCTCCTCCCCGAGGCTGACCTCCCACGCTCTCAGACACCATTCTGACTCAGCACAGAGGTTTGTGCCTTTGGGAAGCACCTTCTTCTGAAGCATGGAGTCAGCTGTTTGCCTAACACTTCATGTTTCTGTCTTACTGTTCTGTGCTTGATACACAGAATAAATCAATAAGTCAGCGTATCAGTGTCTAAATCAGAGATATCTGAAGCAGTCATTCACTAGATTTTGCTTTTTGTTGTGGTGAGGTGTGTTCATCAACTTTCTGTGACTGTAACCAATACCTTGGATAATCAACTTATAAAAAGAAAAGATTTATTTTGGCACATCTCTTCGGTTGGTCCAGTCCACAATCAGTTGGTCCCATTCTTTTGACTTTGTGGTTAGATAGCACACCCAGGCAGGAAGGCGTGTCGGAGGAAAATGGCCTAGTTCTCCACCAAGAAGTGAAAAGGGAAAGAGGAGGTCTCCAGGTTCCCACAAACCCCTTCAAGAACACAGCCTCATGACCTGAAGACCTCAGGCAGGCCTCATCCTCTAAAGCTTCAGACACTCCTAGGAGCACCACCCTGGGGCCAACACCTTCAACACATGGGCCTTTGGAGAGATTCACTTCCAAAATATAGCTTAGGGTTATAATTTTCCTACACCATACCTTCTCTTTGTTTGATTTCCAAATTCTAGAGATTGTGAATCTACATGATCTGAAGCAAATGATTGACTTTTCGTACACTGCACTGAGTCAAGGATGCAAAATACCTTACAGGTTTACAAGGTTGACTAAGAGAATACTTAGCAAAGTACCTGGCGCAATAACATGGCTAAAGCATCATTGGTTTTTATTCTATTCCTATGATCACTATCCCTTTTTATCATCCTGGGTTGGAGGATTTCAAGATGGTAAAAAAGACTAACCTTCTACAATAAAATCAAGAAACCATTGCCATCAAACTAAAAGAAAATAAATGTGAAGTCAAAGAATGTGAAATTTTCTCTAAATTGCAACCAACCCACATCTATCTCAAGCAGATACTTAATTTCTTTGACATTTTTGGACACTCACTTCCGGTTCTAAAGTTCCCAGAATTTCCTGAACAGCTTTCAAAGACATCATACTCCTAACTTTAGTTAGACGTGAGGCACACAGGGTAGGTAGGGTCAAATAGCTTCTCAACTCTTCATCCATTTCCTTTCATGGCTTCTTGAATAAGCTAAATATCTGCACTATGGGTAAAGCCTTACCTATTCACAGTGTAAATATTTCAGTTGGTATTGGAAATCTATTTTCATTGCTCTGGATTTAGTTGGTGTTAGACCAGCCTATCATCCTCTTCTACATAAAATCCGTTTTATTCTCAATTCAAGTCACAGGTCATGATTTAAGCTTTTCCTTCATGAAGCAGGAAGCACATTTATCCCAATCCTCCTAGACCTCATTTGCATTACATTTTAAAATTCTAGCTTGTTCATTTTAAAATCACCCTAAACACAAATCAAAAAAAAAAAGTGCCTTGGACGTGTTTTATAGTTAATGAAAAACAGTGTCATGGCCAGATCCATACATCTTTAAAAACAAGTTTAGTCTTATACAGATCTATTGTAATTATTAGTTAGGCTGAAAACTATTGATTATTAACGGTAATTATTTGTTTCAAGAGTCCCCTCTGAGGTTCGAATATTCAAACCACAGCACCTCCGGTTTTGCTGGGGGTCCACTGCCCAGCTTGGCAACAGAAGAGAGGCGGGAGCTGAAACCACCCAGTCTTTTCCTGCGGGCTGCCTTGAAGGAGATTGATGCAATCACAGATAGTCTTTAAAAAGTACCAAACCCACCTGACAGAAACCAAACAGCAATTCAAAGGGTTCAGGAGCAAGAGTGATGCATTTTAAACACACTCCCAGCCGTGGGTATGTCAGTAACAAATAGGACATGTCACTTTCTCCAAGCAGATGTAGTGAGGCTATTACCAGTGTTAATGATCTGTGCTTGTCACAGGGGGAAGGAGCTGGAATCAGAGTCGAGTCTAGAGGAGCCCAGGGAAAGCTTTCACTTTCTTTTCATTTCTGTTCTTTGGGTTGTGTGTTAATATGACAAAAGCTACTTTTCTAGCCATCCTTCTCTAGAGTCGGGGAAACATCAGATGGCGTAAAATCTCTCGTATGTTCTACTTCTCCGTGGACCAACCGACATTTACTCGCTCCCAGGCAAGTGTTCAATACAGAAAAGTCAGGGAGATTGCCCTCCAAGAACAGTGTGTGTGTGTGTGTGTGTGTGTGTGTGTGAAGGTGGATTTACCTTACACGATGCAGGCTTTCAAAGGGTGTGTGTGGAGAGACAGTGTTTTGAGAATAGTATATTTAAACAAGATCCAAACTGCCACTCTCTGGAATTCCTACTGAATCTCACTGTTTTCCAGAGAAAGAGGTTTGAGCTGAAGGTCAGGTGGGAGCTTTGTGTCGTTACAATAAACTGTTCTCATGCAGTAGTTCCAACTCCAGGAGCTCCTTCAATTCATCCCCAGTACTTAAAGTGCTCCTCTAAGCATACATGCAATGCCGTTGATACACACAGCTCACTTTCTAAGGCTTTTCTCTCCCAAACTTCCTCAGAGCAGCAAATAATAAAAACAGCATTTCCTCCTGTCCTCCTTGTCACCATTTGCTCTGTAGTAGATAAGTCATGGAAATAATTCCATCCAAACCTTCTAAACTCTAGCAATTACTCCAATGACCTAAACTTCAAAATAGAAACAAACAAAAAAATCTTAGTGTTGATAGCTTGGGTTGAAACTGGTTGAAAATTTAATTTACCCAGCACCCACAGAGATTGCTAAAAATAAAAGGCTAAATGTTGCATTACATTTAAGGATATAATGGGTTTCAAAGAGAAGACTATTAAGTGGAGTATATTGAAATCAGGCTATTTATAGACGGAACTCTCCTGAGTTTGTCAATAGCTTTTCATTTGCCTTTGAAATCAAACAACCTTTACAAGTCTCAGGTCTGGGCCCAGCTAGTCACAAAGGGTTAATAAAAACTATAATGAAAGATGGTTTAGGAGGGGAATGCATTTCATATGCTTGATACCATGGGTTGTTCACTAACTGTTATGATGTCCAGGGTTTTCTGGGGTTGGGGACTGGAAGTCAATGGCAAAAACAGCATGAATCAAAGAGGCCCTTTTACTTAGAACTCACAGTTTGATTTGCTTTCAAGACCTGCATGTGAACTGGCCTGTGAGCTGGAAAAGTATCACAAACAAAGGGGAAGACAGACAAACCCCCAAATGTGCAACATCAGGGAAGGATTTTGAAAGGAGCTTGGGTTTATTTTCCCCCATCATCTGTCCAAGTCAACAGCTGTTCCTCACACTCATCCCTACTATAGGCTAACACTGACTTTGCTTTGATTCCTTCGTCTTTGAAGTACCACGTGCACGCACGCGCACACACACACACACACGCACGCACACACACCAAGTTGAATTTCGGCAGGGAAAATTTTAATTGTTATTTTTTCACAATTCCATCACTCTTTCCCTTTTGTTGTCATCTTGCCTCTTTTCCACATACATTTCTTCTCCATCCTCTCTTCTCTTTCTGGAGCTCTCGTCCTTAAGGAGCCATTCTTAGGCAAGAGATGAAGCATCTCGCACTGGGAACCTGGCCGCGGTGTGAGCAGGTTTGCATTGCCAGCTGGCTGTGTTTTCATGAGGCCTGAACATAGCATGTGATCAACCAGGGGTGGATGAAGCTAGTGGCATTTGACTGAGCGGCTCAAGGAGCACATTCTTCAGCTGTATTGGATTTTACAAAGTCTGCATTGGATTTTGCCCCACAGGTGTGCTACTTATTTCTACTTATTTATTCCTTTAATTTCCAGGCCTTTGTGGATTTAAGAGGGCCTGAATCCATAGGAACAAATTACACTGAAGCCTTTTTAAGTTTAGTTTAAAGTCAAGATAGAAGGGGGAAGTAAA
The DNA here is from genome assembly GCF_012274545.1 of Fukomys damarensis. Taxonomy (NCBI): domain Eukaryota; kingdom Metazoa; phylum Chordata; class Mammalia; order Rodentia; family Bathyergidae; genus Fukomys; species Fukomys damarensis. The sequence continues at coordinate 5,361,712 of NW_022900930.1, read as the reverse complement.
ATCAATGGTAATTCTGAAATTAGTGAGAAGTGCTTTCTTTCCAGCATATTGAACAACTGTGTTCAAAATCTAACAGTAGGCAATTGATAAGCATGAAGTAATATAGGGTGAAACATGCATATGTCAGCTTTTGCTGTGGCAGTAGCCAAGTCTGAAATGTTAGTAGTTCATAAGACACATTTTTTTTTCTATTCATGGGTCCATGGATTGACTGTGGTCTGAGCCTGGCTTAGCTTGGCTCAGCTTGGCTGAATTTGGCTTCAGGTTGGGTTAAGGCCTGCTCCATCAGGCCTCATTCTGGAAAGCAAGCTCAAGCAGTACCCATGGACTGGGACATGCTGTTCCAGTGACAGAGGACCAATGCTGGAGAGAGTGTGATTCTCAAATCCTTCAAGGAGAGTTTGTACACTGTCACTGTCATCCACATTTCATTGTTTCAAGCAACTCACAAAGACCAAGATCAGTCAGTGGGGTGAGGAAGGCATAATATAAAAAGTAAATATTTGGACTTTATCCTTGATTCCTGGTTAAACCCTTGGCATTTAGATTTTTGTATGTTAATGAGACATCTTGTGGGGAGGCGACCAGTCACCTCCAAGATGGAGGTGTTCATCCAGAAAAAAAAAAAAAAAACTGAACAAAGTTAGATCTTTCGGCCTCCTCGAGAAAGGGAAAAGGGGCTGGTGATGGACCTCAGGTGCCAATACCTGAGACTTTAGTCAGTCAACCTGCACACAAACCCCTAAGCAGTAGTTTTTGGGTTTCCAGTATGAAGAACTCATCAGTGTGCTAGGGCGCCTGTGGGAAGCCAGCCATGGCCCATTGGCTTTTTGAAAGATAACATTTGTTCCTCTTTAAGGACTGCACGTGTTAAACTTGTTTCTGACCCTGCATGAGAGAAACTCCAATAGCCAAAGATCTGTAGGAGTCAGGTACTTCCTGTTAAAGATCTGACGTCAGCTGTAGGAGTCAGGTGTTTCCTGTTGATGTGCCTTTAAAAGGCTGATGCTTGTTTGCAATAAACGTCGCCTTGATCAGACTCTTGTCTTGGCGTCCTTCCTTTCTCTCTGCCCCATCTCCACCCCGCTGCTCTTCCAGGTTTACTCCACCCCGGCTCTTCCAGGTTTGAGGCACTGCTGGACAGTGCTCTGCATCGCCGGTTAGGTTTGGAAGCTCTACGCCATCCCACCCTTACCTGGGGGCTCTTTCATTTGGCTGTTCCTGAATTACATCTTTAATGATAAACCAGTAATGGTAAGTAAAGCACCGGCCCAAGTTCTGTGAGTCATTCTAGCAATTAAAGCTGATTCACTGGAGTCGAGGGGAGATACTTGTTTTAACCGTTGAACAGTCAGTTATGAAGCAGAAGAGTGGGTAGCATTGGGACTGTATTTGAAGGTGGTATCTAAAAGGTTAGCATTTTTGTGGGGCTTGGTCCTTAACCTGTGGGATTGGCACTACGAAAAAATATCTGAGAAAACAAAAAGATGGAAATAAAGTCTTTGTAAATAGGGAAGGGAGGAGGGGCTGAAGGGAGGGCAGGGGTAAGGGGAGAAAATGAGAACCAAGACCTGTCATGTAACAGTACAAGATCCCAGTGATGAATGGAACTATACTGTATACCTAAAATGTACCAATAAACTCAATGAGAAAAAAAAGTTAATTCATTGAATCAGATTTTGTAGAAATCTGATATATTTTAATAAAATATCACAAATTGAACATATCTGTTAACTAACCCCCACATCAAAAAATAGAGAATTACCTTCCCCCTAGTAGTCTTCCTTATGTCCTATACTAGTAAATACATTTTGGCAAATGAACCACTATTTTAACAATATCATAAATTAGTTTGTGCTCACTCTTGAACTTATCTGAAAGAAGTACATGCCGTATGCACAATCGTCTTCTTCCACTCGCATATTTGTTAGATTCTGACATGTCGTACATGTGAAATAGTTACTTCACTCTACTCACATAATATTTTATCGCATCAATACAGTGCCATCGCTTATTCATCTGTTTTATCTCTAATAGACATATTTGTAGCTCAGAAATATTGCAAAAAACATCTACTGCGAATATTCACGCACATGCGCAGTCTCTCAGGTACACAGCTAAGGGAGAGAGATGGAAGTCTGGGTACCTATGTATTCAGCTCTACTGAAAGTCGCCAGGTTCCTAAACCCATTGTTTCAATTTCTACCTTCTGCCAGCTGTGCACGAGAGCTCCATCTACTTCTCAATTTTGACAACACTTGAAAATTTCAAGCTTTTTCATTCGATCAATCTTATTAATGTGTTATTGTAGTTTAATTTGCATATCCATGATAAGTAATGAAATTAAGTGCATATATATATATTTATATATGCCACATGGATAACCTTTTCATGAATTGCTTCCTCAAGATTGTTGCCTTACTTTCCTATTGAATTGTTGTCATATTGATTTTTTTAAGAATTTTTACATATCCTGGGTATGAATCCTGTGAGAAAATTACACATTGCAAATACCTTGCTCCACTCTGGCTTGCCTTTTCATTTAAAATACATGGTCAATAATAGCCTTAGTAGGTTTAATTTTAATGATTTCTTTTTAAATCTTTTTTATGATTAGTACTTTTTCTGACCTACTTAAGTCATCTTTGCCAACCCTGAGGTCCTGTAGTCATTCCCCTGTGTTTTCTCAAAAGAATTAATCTTTAGAACTGAGATTTGTGTATGGTGTGGTGTAGGAGTTAAGATGTAGTTTTCTAACTTTGATATATGTGGTGCCGAAGTGAGCACAAGATATAATTTTCCCATATGAATTTCTAATCAATTGTATACAATTACTGAAAAATATAAAAGACCCCTTCACACCCATTTCTTTGGGGTTTCAGTTTTTCATAAGGCACATGATCACATACTTAGGAGTCTCTTTTTGAACTTTTATTTTTTCTATCAGTCTCTGTGCTTGAAGTAATTTCATACTATTTTCATTTTCAGTGGTTATGAATATTTGTTTCTTTAATTTGCTAAAGTTTTATGGATGATTGTATCAAATACATTTTCTACATTTAAAAATGAGTATTTTTTATTTGTGCTCTTTTTGTATTGGAATTTGATTTTTAATGTTAAAGAAAATCTATAATATAAAATAATTGAAATTAAACTGTTTTTAAAACATTGCATATAAATATATGCAAATGGGTAATATATTGTTTTTATATTTATTCTTATGATTTATTGATCTATACTGTTATTCCTGTCAGAATTTGGTATCAAAATTATTAAAATACCATGCTATATTTTATTCATTCATTTGTTTATTCAGGATTCCTATTTTTCAGAAATATTAAAATTCCCGTTTTTGTACATTTTGTCCATTTAATCTACTTTTTTAAAAAAATTTTTTTGTACTGGGCATCAGAGTCAGGACCTTGTATCTACAAGGCGGGCACAGCACCACCGAGCTAAATCCTCAGCCCTAATCTGCATTTTAATACGTTAGCATTATGTTTTCTAAAATGTTTTTAAAATATTTCTATGTTCCACAGTAATGTCCCTCTTCCTGTTCCTTATATTGGTGATGTGTACTGCTCTTTTTCTTTAATTATCTTGCTAAGACTTTATTTATTTTATTAATATTTTAAAAGAATTCACATTTTGTGTTGCTGCTTTAATGTTTTCTGTCATTAATTTTTAACCTTCCTTGATTGCTCACTTTTTTCTCTTTATTGAGTATCACAACATTGTCGTTTCCCTAACCTCTTGATTTGATTCTCAAATAACTGATTTTAAGCCTTTCTTTAAAAAAAAAATCATACCATATAGTATGTTCTACGAACAGCTTTAGTGTCATTCATAAGTTTTGGCATATTGTATTTTCTTTGTCCCCTACATAGCAGGTTTTAACCTCAGAATTTCTAATTCCACATTATAATGACTTTTTTCTTCATCACTCACAAATACATGATTTTCAAACAGATACATGAAATGCTTATATCAAAGAAAACTGCCACTCTTGCCCGCCCCGCTGTAAATGTGTCATGTTTCTCTACTTTTGTTTTTTATTTAAGCTCACAACCACTTTTGGAGCTCTTTCCTCCCTTAACAAATGAGAAATCATACGAACAAAGATGTTAGATGATTGTGTCTATCCAACTAGGGCGCACAAGTAATGCAACTAAGATTTGAATTTAAACCTGTCTACCTCCAAAGTTTGTTCTGTTTTTTTTTCTTTCATACTGTCCTGCCCCGCACTATCTATCTCTACTTATCCCCCAAGTTCTGAATGCGTTCTAATTTCACCTAGAGTGAGAAGCATCTTTAGCCCTTATGTTTTGCAGGCAATAGAACTGCACTCCAGAAAAGCTGAAGGCCTTGCCCAAGAGATGTTTTAGTGAATGGTTGAACCAGAACCAAATCCAAGCCGTCCTGATTTCTAGAACAATGATCTTCTTGCCCTTTTAAGTTGCTTCACAGTTCACCTGTCAAGGGCACGCAATAGTGCCACACATGAGTGTTGCTTAGATAATCGGACTGAGAATCTTGAGACTAAGTTAGTTTGTCAGCATTACTGTAAAAGAGTATAGAGCACTGACATTAATCTCCATTCGCTCCCTAAAAATCTTTTATTAGCTTCTTCAAATTATCCAAATTTTCAACAAAACAACTTCATACAATTACCAAAAAAGTGTTATCTAGGTTTAAACTTGATTTTAGGTACCAGAATTTTGTGTGGACCTAATAGTGCTGATTTTAAGACTCTTGCAGGGCTGGGGATTTAGTTCAGTGGTGCTGCCCGCTGCCTTACACCAAGGAGGAGGACTGGAGATCAATCCCTGACAACACCCCCTCCCCCACCACACATACACAAAAAGACTCTCTCTGCCACTTTTTTTTTTTCACTTCTTAGCCTCTGGCATTATTAGAGGTTAAGTGCCTTGGTCCCTAAGAAGGTCTTTCGAGGTTACCCAGATCCTTGATACAAGGTCCCTGTGGGCCAGGAGAACAAAGCAGAGATTGCAGGGTGAATGATTTAACATTTCTTCACTATCCACACCCACTGTCAGCGAGAATCCCCAACACCCAGGCTAAAGGCAGCAATGAAGCCACTGAGAGAAACTATAAACTGTAAAACTCTATTCTGAGAAAACACATCATCCAATGAATGCCTTGTAGCTTTTGCTGAGAGACAATAAATGTTATAGCTCTCTGGTGAGGAGAAATGAGAAAGCCTTTTCCCAGGGGAGAGAAGATACATCCCCACATACGACAAGTAGTTAACATTATGGATAGCATCTGCCTGGGTTCTTATCATGATGTGTAAATTTGTTTTCTATTCACCGGCTTGAGTAGTAACACAATAATATCGAAATGTGGGTGAAGCAGCAGATACAGATTCTATTACAGCTTCCACAGTGATCTGACTGTGGGGGAAAAAGTTTAGCAGAGAACAAAGGCAGAGAGCAGGTAGTCAGCTCTGATATTTATAATCCATACTGGAAAGCCAATCTGTTTATTAATAAGCTGAATGCTTCTTGGAATGGAAAATTTTTTAAAGCTGTGGCAAAATAATATAATCAGAGTTTACATAAAGTTCCTGCACTGGTTTGTGCTAACTTCTTGACAAGATTGTTTGTCATCCTTTTTGGATAAAACATAAAATGAAGTTTTAGCCACAACTCTCATAAAAACTATGTTACACTCTATTTTTTTTTCCAGGAGTAGACGTATTAACTGTGAGGTTCTGGATGAACCTACTTCAGATTTATCCTATAGTTAGCTGCTCAGAGGCAAGGCTCATATTTCTTTCATATTTCTTTCTTTGTGTAGCACATAGGTTTCGGTGATTTGGAAGTTGTTCCATGACAAAAATAAGAACACAGCCCCTACTTGGATGAATGCTATCATTTAGAGTGGCCATGGAACCTGTTATTCCTTATTTACATAGCACCCTCAATATATGATCTAACATTAGATTCTTGCTCATTTTTACTAGAGGGCTGCTTCCATAAATAGAGATGTTTACTTCCTGCTAACTTAAAGGCATTGGACTCTTTATTTAAAGGAAGAAAGCATTCAAAATGTGAGAAAAAAACCTTAGTACTGAGGTTATAGATATGAATATAAACACTCTGAGGTTTATGTAAGAAAATAACAAAGGTGTCATGCTCTAAAGAACTGTAGAAAGCCCAGTGTTTACTGGTAAGCAATAAAATAAAATGTGACACATTTATTTCATATGATGTGGTCAATGATAAAAATAATGTTTTCAAATAAGAGTCTTTCTAATATAATAAGTAAAAAAATAAGGCCTGTAAAAATGTAACAGGTGAGCAAATATTCTGTTAGAAAAATCAATGAATTTGCTAGGAAATACACTTTAACAATCTTGGTGGTCAATTAATCCTGAGGAACCTGAGTGGTGCAGTTATTGTACTCATGAGACAGGAGGAGGGGTAAGGCTATAACGCAGAAAAGGTAAGGAAGAGGTGAGAGACAGAGATCACAGGGAAACCAGAAGGCAGTGAGCCAAGAAATGAGAAAAGGCTTTTTGTTCTACTCTATGATATCTTCCTGTAACCACCCAGGTTTTATTTCTGTTTTCAGTAAAATATTACGCAATTTGAGGAAAATGTCTTATAAGAATTACGTAATTGAGCTCCACAGACTATCCCCAAGTTTCACAAATAGTAGCAAAAATTTTAATGGAGAGGGAGGGGCTTTTTAAAAGCTGGGGAATAATAAGAGAACTTCAAAGAACAATCAGACCTGAAAGTGAAATTCAGGCCTGTTTCACAGATCTGGGAGTGATGATGGTATTGCAAGATTGCATGTATAATTTAGGGATATGTATCTAGATACATACATACATCATAGAAGCCACCAATATGCATCTGTGTGTACATGAAAGAATTACATGCATATATGAAAAGATTAGAGCAAATATGGTTTCTCTCTAGATGATGGTGTTCAATGAGTTTATTTTTATTTTGAACTTCATCTATTTTTTAATCTTTATTAAGTTTATTGGTACATTTTAGGTATACAATACAGTTACATTCATCCTTAGGATCTTGTACTTCTACATGACTTATCTCGGTTCTTATTTTTCCCCATTCCCCAGCCCTCCCTTCACCCACTCCGTCCTTCCCTGTTTAGAAAGACTTTGTTTCCATGATTTTCCTTTTCACATATTTTTTCTTTTCATTTTACCTTTCCCCTACCCCTCCCACTTCCTCTATTCTTTTAGACCTTTTCTTTCTATAATACAATATCAAGTATACATTTTGATCCTTATTTAAACGTTTCGTTTTCTATACCAGAGAAACTATTCATTATTTACATATGTGTGACTTATTAATTTCACTTAAGAGTATGACCTCAATGTGCATCCACTTAGCTATAAATATCTCTAGTTTATCATTCCTTATGAGTAGTACTCCACTTTAATTTAAAAAAGAACATCTTTTTTGTCCATTCACCAGTTGATGGGTAATTGAACCATTTCCCAATTTCAGCTATTACAAACTGTACCACTATAAATATGGGTGAGCATATATCTCTGTGGTATGATTCTTTTCATTCTTTTGGGAAGATACCCAGCAGGGGAATAGCTGGGTCAAATGGGATTTTTAATCCTAGTTGTTTGAGGTATCTCCATATTTATTACCAATCTGTACTCCCAGCAACAATGAAGAAGGATTCCTATCTCCACAACCCCACCAGCATTTATTTGTTGATTTCTTGATAGCAGCCATTCTTATTGGGGTGAGATGGAATGTCAGTGTTGTTTTCATCTGCATCTCTCGAAAGACCAGTGATGTTGAGCAATTTTTCATATATTTGCTGCTTTTACTTCTTTGTCTGCAAAATGTCTGTTCATTTCACATGCTCCTTTTTGCTTTGGATATTTATAGTTTGGGGGGGTCTGATTTTTTGAGTTCTTTATATATTCTAGATAGTAGACCTTTGTCTGAAGAATAGCTGGTAAAAATTTTTTCCCTACATTGTGGGTTGTCTCTTAGCTCTGCTTGTGATCTGATTACTACTACAGAACCTTTTTTAAAAAGATGAGGTCCCAGTTGTTGATTCTTTGTGCTAGTTCCAACACAACTGAGGATTTGTTCATAAAGTCTTTTCATATGCCAGTATCTTCAAGAGTTCTACCTAAGGTATTTTCCAGAAAATTTAGTGTTTCTGTTTTAATATTTATATCTTTAATCTACATGGATTTTAGTTTAGTGCATGATGAAAGATAGGAATCTAGTTTTTAATCTTTGGAAAGTTGAAATCCAGTTTTTCCAACACCTTTATTAAAGAGGCTATCTTTCCTCCAGTGAGGGTGTTTGGCTCCTTTGTCAAAGATGAGGTAGCTGAGTATATCAGGAGTTGTTTCTGCATCTTCCAATCTATTCCACTGATCCTCAGGTCCTTTTCTTTGCCAGTACCATGCTGTTTTTATCACAGTGGCTTTGTAGTATAGTTTCAAGTTGGGGATTGTGATACGTCCTGCCATGTCTCTGTTGCCTAGAATTGCTTTTGCTATTCTAAGTCTTTTCTGACTTCAAATGAATTTTTGGATTGTTTTCTCAAATTCTGTGAAATGTACTGTTGGGATTTCAATAGGGATTGCATTGAATCTCTACAGCAGTTTTGGAAGTATGGCCATTTTCACTATGTTGATTCTTCCTACCCATCTAGTTACTAAATTTTTTACAGTGAATATGTATCATTGTAATATATGTAATGAATTATAATTTTCCTTCAGAGTCTAAAGTTGTAACTTTCTCTTCACATATTCTACTTCTTTACAGAGTTTACTTTTACTTTTTAATGAAAATAGCACTTACCTAAGTGTATTACAATATTTTATTGCCTTTGTTGTTTCTATTTCTTTTACCCTGCTCTTTTCCTCAGCACTGATTTTTCTTTTTGCTCTGTTTTAAAACTAGGTTTAGTAAGACTTTGAGTGGTATTTACACATGTGTGACTTATTTATTTCACTTAGGAGTATATCCTCAATATGCATCCATTTTCCTACAAATGAATCTAATTTATCATTCTTTATGGCTGAGTAGTATTCCGTTTTATAGAAAAATCACATCTTCTTTATCCAGTCTCCAACTGATGGGCAATAGGGCTGTTTCCAAGTTTTTCCTACAGTTTACAAACTGTGCCACTATAAACATAGGTGTGTATATATCACTGTGATATGATTCTTTTCATTCTTTTGGAAAGATACCCAGCAGAGGGATGGCTGGGTCAAATGGAACCTCTAGTCCCAGCTCTTTGAGGTATCTCCATACTGATTTCCACAGACTGGTTGCACCAGTCTGCACACCCACCAGTAGAAAAGGGTTTCTTTCTCCCCACAACATTTTTTATTGGCTGATTTCTTGATAGCAGCCATTCCTTGTGGGGTGAGGTGGAATCTCAGTGTTATTTCCATCTGCATCTCTCGAATGACCAGTGATGTGGAACAATTTTTCATATATTTACTTGCTGCTTTTACTTCTTTGTCTGAGAAATGCCTGTTCATTTCAGATGCCCATTGTTGTATTTTTGTTTTGTTTTGCTTTGTTTTTTGTTGGTGGTGGTGGTGATGGTTGGTTGGTATCAGGGATAGAACTCGGGTCCTTGTGCTTGCGAGGCAGGCAGCAGAACCACTGAGCTAAATCCCTGGCCCAAGATGCCCATTTTTGAATGGGTTCTTTATATTTGGGGGGGCTGGTTGTTCTGAGTGCTTTATATATTCTAGATAAGAGCCCTTTGTATGAGGAGCAGCTGGTAAAAATTTCTTCCCACGTTGCAGGTTGTCTCTTAGTTCTGTTGATGGTTTCTTTTGAAGTGCAGAAACTTTTTAATAAGATGAGATCCCAGTTGTTAATTCTTTATGCCACTTCCTGTGCTACTGAGAATCTTTTCATAAAGTCTTCCTATGCCAATGTCTTCGAGAATTCTGTCTCATTTATCTTCCAGCAAGTTTAGTATTTCTTTTTTAATATTTAGCTCTTTAATCCACTTGGATTTTAGTTTAGTGCAAGGTGAAAGATAAGGGTCTAGTTTTAATCTTTGGCAGGTTGAAATCCAGTTTTTCCAACACCATTTATTAAAGAGACTATCTTGCCTCCAGTGAGGATGGTCAGCTCCTTTGTCAAAGATGACATAGCCGAGGACATCTGGAGTTGTTTTTGTATCTTCCACTCTGTTCCACTGATCCTCAGGTCTGTTTCTTTGCCGTACCATGCTGTTTTCATCACAGTGGCTTTGAATTATAGTTTCAAATTGGGAATTATTATACCCACTGCCATGCCTCTGTTGCCTAGGATGGTTTTTGCTATTCTAGTTCTCTTCTGGTGGCAAACAAATAGTTTCTCTGGTGTCAAAAACTATGATAATACATAAGATCCTAATGATATAATTGACAATGTGAAATAGGAAGAAAAGGGCTAAAGGTATAGGGAAAGTGGGAAAGGTAGGGGAAAGCTAATAAGGGAAAAGAAAAAAATATGAGAAAATTAAAAAATGGAAAAAAAGTGTTTGTAAAGCAGGTGGAGAGGAGAGGGTGAAGGGAGGGCAGGGACAAGGGGAAAAAATGAGAACCAAGACCTGTTATGTAAAGGTACAAGATCCCAATGATGAATGTAACTGTACTGTATACCTAAAATGTACCAATAAACTCAATGAAAAAAAAAGAATTTGAGTGGTAAATTTTCTAAGTATTTATTTATGCAAAAATGTGTTTTACTTTGTCCTTGAATCTATAAATGTTCTGTTTAGGTGGGTGTAGAGTCCTAAGTTGTCAGGTATAGTTCTTGTGAATCATAAAGATGTTACTTTATTGCTTTTCCACTTGTTATTACTGATGACAAAATCTCATCTAAGTCCATTTATTTCCTATAAATTTGTTATTTCTGATAGTGATTTTTTATTTTACAAAGCCCAACTACTCCTGCATGGGCACAGGTCCATTAAACATTTGTACAAGTCTTTAAGGGATAGCTGAGGAGTAAACCCCCTTATAATCACTGTCTGTGCCCAGATAAGAAGTATCCACTGTGTCATACGTAGCTACCATTTCCTCATCCCAATTTGTCTTCTTTCTCCAAGGTTATCCAATATCTTGCTATTTATTGTAATCTGTCTGATTTTTTTAATTAATAGAATCTTACCCCTTGTGTGTACCTCTAAACTGTATCGCACAGTTTTATTTGTTCATGACAATTATGATTAAATGTTACAAAATGGACAAAGTCCCTTTCCTTTCCCCGTAAGGAGAGAACAGTTTCTTCCACTTTCATCCAGTACCCTTGTAGCTTGTGAAGCCACTCTGTGTCCTCAGTGGTCTTCAATCTCCCTCCAACATCTACTTGTTATGTTATTTATCCTTCTCATTAGCCAGTGTGCAGTTTCACTCTGAATCACAAACCTTATTTTGATTTATAAAATCATTATCCCTTAGTGTTCTTTATGCATTATGTTTTCACATACAATTTCTTGCAAAGTGGCTCTCATCTTTTATTATTAAAGTCCTTTTACATCTATGTTGGTGTTCCAAACATCAGTGCTGCATGCCTCTTAATTAATTGGTTATAGATTTAAAATTTTTTTAATTTTTTTAATTTTTCTTTCTGTGACTCATATTCTACACTCTTTCTTTTGTATAATCTTTCTATTTACTAGTTTTACTCCTATATTCACTCTTGAGTTGAAAATTTTTATTTACATAGAAATAAGTGATCATATTTTTATTTCCTAGGTACGTCTTTTATTTCCCACTTATTACTGTTTTTGTACTTTTTCTCTTCTGTTAGCCTTTGCTATGATTTATCTCTATAAAGATACAAAGGTTTATAGAATTTTCTCAAAATGTTTTAATAATTTAATATCTAATGCAAATTTATTTTCTGATTTTGATATTTTGTAGTTCTCTCACTCCTTAATTCCTTTCTTTTCTGTCTTTCTCCTCCTTTTTTCTTTTTTTCCTTTGTCTCCCAAGTCTTATTTTTGCGGTCTTTCTACTTGTTTGCAGCTTCTTTTCTCACTGTATTGGGGGAAAGGGACACTGCTCATAACTCTTTCAATTTGATCTTTTAATTTTATCTTTTTACTTATTACTTCTAAGTGGACGCAAAGACAAGATTATTGCTAAAAGCCAATTATTACTCCTATAAATTCAAAAACAATAAGTCTACTTTTTTAAATGCCCTGACCTGTAAAACATACTGACCAATGCTACCAAAAGCATTAGGATAATCTAATCACACACAGATTCTAGAGAACAAACTCAGAGCAGAAAAAGTCCACAAATCTTATCAATTCCCATCTCTTTAAAGGGTGGAACTGGAACCTAGAGAGTCTGTGTGCTGCCTGTCCAACATATAGATAGCAAATACATGGGAAAAGATGCCAAGAAATGCTTCATCTCTTCCCCACAGCCAGGTCTTGGCTAGGTCTTCTTGGAGAACAGCTCTTCCTTCCTCGGGGTGCTGGTGGGGGAATGGGGTCAGGCCTACATTATGCCAGGCCAAGACAGATCTAACTAGTTCTGCACTCCACCGTGCACATGGCCAGGCTGAAGCAGAGAGGTTGATCAATATGCATGCTGTTTCATTTGGTCCTGGCTAGAGCACCATCACACACAGCCTGGATTCTGCTTTCTGCACTGTGTAGCTGTAAAAGTCTGGGGTTGCCTCTGTGAATTTTTATTGGTAGTGATCTCGCTCACAGTAGCCACTGTCAGTACTCTGTGTATGGACAAGGCGATTCATGCCTATAAACTGACTCCAAGACCCCGGTGAGAGCACTCTTAAAGTGACAAACTCCAATTAACTTCTAAGAAGCACTTTGAAAGTGCCATAAGAGGGAGAAAAATGAAGATGATTGCACTAAAACCTTTGAATTACTTATTTACTTCATTGAGGAAGAAGCCAATGACAGCAAATGTGTAGATATTAATTTTGCTTCTGCTCCGGAAACTGAATGTTCTTTAGTTAGCCACACCTAAGATTTTGCCTTTGTCTATCCCGTGGCCACCTCTGAAGAATATTCACATGGCTGATCTGGAAAATGTATTCCTTTTTCTCTACTAGAAAAGAGGCTCCCACTAAGTTGTCTTCGGTGCCATAGATGCCCTTTCTCAGGCAATAATTGATTGATATGAGGATATAAAGACTTCATTTCAGTCTTTTTTTTTTTCAGTACTGAGGATTGAATCCAGTGCCTTTGCACTCAGTTAAAACTCCTGCCCTTTTCTACTCTTTATTTTGACGTAACACCTTACTAAGTCACTTAGTTGCACAGGCTGGGCTTGAACTTGCAATCCTCCTGCCTCTGCCTCCAGAGCTGGGATGGCAGACATTTACCAGCAATCCAGTGTAGTCTCTTGCTTTGACTGGGAACAACAAAGATTCCTTGCTCTGATTAGGCCTATTTTTTCAGAAGCCTGTACAATTTCAGACTTCTGTATTGGATCAGGACAGATTTTAACTGTGCCCAAACTACACACAAACTTGTCTTTCTTCCCAATATTGCCCTTTCACTTTCTGAAAGGCATATAGTGCTTCCCAATGAATTTTCAGCCTTCAACTGTCCATCTCTGGTTATTTTCAGGAACCCAGTCTGAAATAGCTATTACCAGCCTTGATGGTGCGGCCAACATCTGAGGAGGAGATTGGCAGAACCAGGCCACTTATCCAAACATCCTAACATCAACTCCATTTCTCTAGCGCTTGTCCTGAGTTGAGCAGCACACCTGAAGAAGGACTGAGCTTCCCATTAAACAGCTTACCCAGCTGTTCTTACAGCACCAGCAGAAGCACATGTAGCAAGCTGCCTTTCAAATGCAGGGAACCAAGTACTCATCCAAACATCCCAGAAAACTTTCTTCAATGGCTGTGTTCATTCCAAATTGATGCCTGAGTTCATCATCTTCTTCTCCACCTACCAGTGTCCCGTGCAAAGTTACAACCCAGTTCAAATCCTCAAAGAAGCCTTTCCTTACTCTTCCATGGCATGCTTTCTCTTCTTTAGTAAAAGCAGCATTATACCAAATTTCAGTATTCAATAGATTCTTGGGATAAATACTGCCTCATGTTCAATCAGAAGCAGTATAGAGTAGCAGTTAGGAGGCAGGGCTCTGAGTCAGACTAAATCAGGATCAAATTTTGACTCCAGCATTTTTTAGCTATGAGCTCTTATAACTTAAGTAAATTAAGCACTTTGTATCTTAATTCCCTTGAATTGTCAGGTGAAGGTAGCCGTGGCCATGTTATACCCAATGATCGATCTTGGCATCATGATTAGCAGGATAATGAGGCACAGATATGACTCCTGGTGTGCTACACTGTAACTCACACACCACCCATGAATATGTAACCTGGATCTAACCCCGCCTGAGAACTGACTTCTACTTAAGAAATTACGAAATAGAGAAACAGCAAAGCCAACAAGAAAGGAATCAGACAATTCCAAAAGTTGATAATTCTCATAAGCAACTAATCCAATGTTTCTCCTTCTTTTTAATTAAATTTTATTTTTAGAGCATTTTTCAGTTTTGAGTAAAAAAAAATCCATTATTTCTGTTACCGCATTTCCTTTTGGTTATTTCCATTCATATTATGCATCTCGTCTTGTGTATTCTGTATATTTTTCCATCAGAGTCTTTCCCACACGAATTATATGTGTCTGAAAACCCCTATGTGACAGTTCTGTAACACATATATTACCCGAATCTGGTGCTGAGGCTTGCCTTGCCTCTTCGAACCGTGTTTCCACTCAGCCTTGTGTGTGTTTGTGTCAGTTTGTCTCACAGTTGGACTGTGTTTAATGTTTGCTGTAATTGTAGGTTTCAGATGCTTCCAATTCTCTTGCTTCATCCTCTCTGTTGTCTAGTGATTCTTTTCCTCTGTCTTCGCCTCACCGCCTCTCCAGCTGCAATGCAACCTCATCCTGGAACCCTGTGGCCAGAAGCTGGAATGAAGGAAACCCTTCAGAATCTTACAGTGAAGTTCCCATGTTTGAACGGGCCTATGTCCCAGTGCTGCTCCTTTATCCAGTGTTTCTTCCCATCCACTTTACACACCTTAGGTGAAACACGAAGCCTAGTGGGACTGTAATAGAGTAACTGACTTCCCTCCATCTCAGGTTGTTTTCATAGCCCTTTGGAAGAACGATCTGCATTTATTTTAAATGGTTTCTTTCCTGTTTCCCCTGCCAGATCCCTGAGAAAACCTTACGTGCTTGTCGATGTAATGAACTTGTGGGGCTCTTGGAGGTAAGTGCTTCTAAAGCATAGTAGCTCTCACTGAGACTGTGGCCTGCAGAAGTTTCTGAGTCTCAGATGTCAGAATCCTATCACTTCCTTTCTAAGTAACTGCTGTTCTCAGGGAGCAGGCTGAAAACCCTGTAACAAACCTGCTGCTCCTGGACAGCTAACTGAACAAACCTGTGCATGGCAAACCCATCTATCTTGCTGTGACTGTCTGAAATGTGTTTGTCTCCAAATTTTAGGGTGACAGTTCTTCCCAAGATAGCGCCCTTTGTTAGGTTCTCAAATCAACTGACTGTCACTTTTCCTGGAGCCTTTTCCAGAGCTGAAACTGGAAGTCTCTTGGCCATTTTAAAAAAGTGAATATCACAAAAAAGACAAATGCAGGGAGACTGGATCTAGAAGACAAGGACAGTTTTAAAAATGCAACTGAATACAATTTGCGTTTTAAATCTCATTTTGTCATATCCACATTCGTATACACCTACATATATAGATATTCAAACAATCGTTTAATTTATTTTAATAATTGAGGTGTGAAATCAGTGAGACCACTATCTAAAGAAGTGATAAAAGGAATCTGGACTCTTTCTCCTAGGAGAGGCCTGAGGATATTTTCTTTGCCAGAAGACACTCTTTGAGGGATTCCTTGGTCTTAGATTTGCAGGCCGCCACACACACTGGTCACCCAAGTGTTGCTCAGGGGCCTTGTCTGTCTTTAGCTTGTGTGTGTCTGAGGAGGATCTGCTTGTGTTTGAGCACACCCCCCGTCTCCTTCTGTGATGCGTGTGCAGGCAGACTGCTTAAATCCACAGCATCTTCAGCCTGGTGGATCTGCACCCTTCTCACCTGGATTCGCTTCTCCACACTGGATGTTTCCTCTTGCTTACCAGCCCTTGTCCCTACCCTTCTGAGGGGCCATGGTGTCCTTGCAGCACTCAGTCCAGGAATGGACAGTTATGGGCTTGTGGATACTCAGCACATCTTTGAGCAGGTTCTGGGTCAGCTTCTGGATTTGGCATTTGTGATTTCACTGGCCTTGCTGCGACCAACCAGTCTTTTTGCCACAATGCAAGAACGCTGGCAATGAGACTTCTGCACCCTGAGCACACCCTGCTGCAGCCACGGAGGGGCAATACTACATATTTGGGGTAAATTTTAGAACCTTTTAATATTAACCTGGCATTAGATTATATTATGGCAACAATCGCTACATCTTTGTGCATAATTGTATTGTTAATTGTTATTCTGAAAACTCCTTCAGCTTTTAGAGATACATAGTGAGGAATTTAGAAGATGTCATGGAATCTATAATTTCCTTTTAAAAGCTTAGAACAAATTAAAGTGTGGCAATGTTAATAATTAATTTACTAAATCTAGATGAAAAAATGGAGGTTCATTATGACATTGTCTAATTTTCTAGAAATTTTCCCATAATGTAACTTTAAAAAATGAAAAGTAAGCTGACCTTGCCATTTTTAATGAACAGTAAAAAGTACATATGATATCACTTCAGTACAATGCATGATACACAGAAGATGATCGATCATTTTATCCCTAAATATGAATTCTCTGTTCTAGCGTAAGGATTGGGCATTCACTTAGAATACATAATGTGATTCTCTGAAATTAGTTTCAAGTCACCTAATGCCCATCTTTTTAGAGTAATGAAGGGTGAATCAATGTTGCTTGTCAATTAAAAAACTATCAGTATGAATGCGGCACATGTTAATCGTATTGCAGCTTAATGATGAGTGATCAGTACATATGGTAGGCATCTACCATCCCTGCTAAGAGTTTCCTGATGTTTGGTGGATGTCCATTCAGTGACTGATGCTTACTGAGGGACTGATGGATCAGTAAATTCCTTAACTTTCGGTGCTTCATAGAAAGTTTCAGCCCATGAAGATCGGCATTAAGGAAGTTAACGTGTGTTTTTGTACAGTTTACCAGTGTCAAGCTATTTGTCTTCTTCATACTCCATTAGGCTTTGTGAAAATTCTACATTCTATGAGTTCATACATTGCATGTGAAATCAATTTTCTAACATCAAAGATCTTGAGCTGAAGATCAGAGAAATTAAGGGACTGTTCAAATTGGAAAACAAATCTCTTCGCTTTTCATTTCTGCTTCTAACACATATAAGATAAATGATAATGGTTTGAGGTTTGTGTTTGTGTGTGTTTTGTTGTTTTTCTACTTCTTAATGTGACTTTAACAAATAGCTTGGAAAATACTTTGTACCTTTTCTCCAAAAATTTTGACTCAAATTAAACATATATGTATTAATTGCTTACTGTGTATCAGAAAATCAAATACTAAAATAAATGAGGTAGTCGGGCATGGTGGCACACGCCTGTAATCCCAGCGCTCAAGGAGGCTGAGGCAGGAGGATCGCTGTGAGTTCGAGACCAGCCTGGGCTACATAATGAGTTCCAGGTCAGTCTGAACTACATAATGAGACCCTGTCTCAAAAAAAACAAAACAAAAATTAAGTAATTAATTAAATGAGGTGTTTTTTGCCCTTCACAAACTCACAGTCTAGCAGGGCAATGAAATGAACAACGGTAAACAAGTCAGTTGTGAGCGGTGGAGTCACCGAATCAGGAAGCATTGATTCTGTGAGACGACCGTGGGGAGACGTAGTTGCCAGGGCAGAAGTGGCCTCATCTGGGCCGCAAAGATGCTGGGTCAAACGGGGACATGGGACAGCAAGAGCAATGGCAAAAGACAAAATGTGAAAGAGCTCAGATCCTCCAGAAGAAAGTGAAGAGTGCGAGTCGTTGTTTTCTGTGCCGCGAGGAGGTGGGAAAGCAGACTAAGGTACCAGGAAATGGTCCTCGACTAAAGCTGTGTGTTCAGCCCGCAAGAGCACTTTTGTTTATTAAGTTTACTGGTGCATTTTAGATATAAAATATGCTGACTTTCATCACTGGGAATTTGTACCTAGACTTGATATATCTTGGTTCTGATTTTCTCCCCATTCCCCTGCCCTCCCTCCAACCCCTCCACCCCTCCGTTTACAAAGCCTTCGTTTCAGTTTTTTTCTTTTTTAACATATTTTCCTTTCCCTGGCCCCTCCCACTTCCCCTTCCCCTTCAGACCTTTTCTTCCTATTTCAATTATCTATTACACATTCTGATCCTCATTTACACTTTCAGTCTCTCACACCAGAGAAACTAAGCGGTATTTACACGTGTGTCCTATTTATTTCACAGTGTGGCCTCAGTGTGCATCCACTTGGTTATAAATGTCCTTAGTTTAGCTAAAAATGCCTCTAGTTTCTCATTATTTACGGCTGAGTAGTACTCCATTTTATAAAAAGTAAAGAACCACATCTTTTCTATCTGGTCTCCCATTGATGGGCAATTGGGCTGCTTCCAGGTTTAGCGATTGCCAATGGTGCCACTATAAACATGAGTGCACATATACAGCTGTGGTATGATTCTTTTAATTCTTTTGGGAAGTTACCCAGCAGGGGAACAGGTGGGTCAAATGAGTCCTCTAATCTTACTTTTTTGAGGTATCTCCATACTTATTTCCACAGTGGTTGCACCAGTCCACACTCCCACCTACTGTGGAGAAAGATCTCCATACCCCATGTCACAGACAGTTAGATCATCTACTCAAAAATAAACAACAAAACACTAGAACTTAATCAAACTTTTGAACAAATGGCCTTAACAGATGTTTATAGAGTGCTCCACCCCACAGAATCAGAATACACATTCTTTTCAGCTACATACAGATTGTTCTCCAAAATAAACTATATACTTGCTCATAGAACATGTTTAAGTAAATGCAAAGGAACTGAAGTTATCCCCTGTTTATTATCAGATCATAGTGTGGTGAAATTGAGGATCAATAGTAAAGAAACCACAAGAACTTCATAAATACATGGAAATCAAACACACTCCTGAACAACCAATAGGTTGCAGAAGAAATTAAGGAAGAAAGGAGACAGTTTCTACAATTAAATGACAAAGCCAATACCACATATGGAAATTTATAGGACACAGTGAAAGCAGTCTTGAGAGGGGAAATTAATAGCAGTGAATGCCCATATTAGGAATACAGAGCAAGCTCAAATAAATAACCTAATGTGTAACCTCAAGATTCTAGAAAAAGATGTGTACTAATTTTTAAAAAATATTATTAATATTATATGCCACTCCTTGTTCAAAATTGCCAACAGTTCCCAATGGCTTATAACAGGAAATCTGTTCTTATTTTCAAAACTTCTGCTTCTTTTCCATCCTACCTTTTCCCAAGAACCAGCATCGAGCTACTGAGATGAGTAGGATACAGCCCTCAGGTGGATGAGAATAGAGAATAAAATAAAATATAAATGTTTTGCACTTACTTGAGGGCACTCCTGACTACACATTCCCTGCTCAGCTTTTTTCACCTGTTACAGGAATGATAGAGCCCTGTTACTCACCCATCCCCTGCATCTTCTCTGACATGTTTCTCTTCAGCCTTTTTTTTTTTTCCTCACCTACAAAGGCCCCAGGATGCTTGGCCTTCACACATTCACGGCAATTAAATTTTTGCTTTCTTGAAATACTTTTCATGTTATTACTTTCATCTAAATCTCAGCATAAAAACAGAGTCTTGGGACTATATTTCATAACTATGTCACTACTCGTAGCACATAAAAGCACTGGACACAGGTTGAAAGCAAGAGCTTTGGGTTTAGAATCCAACAGATCTCAACCTAATCTAATCCAACAAATCTAAGAGCCAACATTTCCAAACTGTCATCTCTAAAATGGGAGTTGTAAGACTCTCTGTTCAGGTGGCAAATAATAAAGATAAACAGTCAGCTCTTAAAAAAAATTGGAAGTGTAAGTATAGTAACTTGTCATCAAGGGGAAAACCCCGTGATGAAATTCATTGAGTTGTATACTGGGCAGACAAAAAGAAATCAGGAGTTTCAAGTGCTAGACATGGGGAGTTAATTAATGTTGGTTATGCCAATTAAACACTAAAGACTAACACTATGGATAGAATAGAATAAGCCCATGGCCTGTCTAATTGAAATAAATAAATAAATTCACGGATTAGGACAATCTTTTCAATTAGGTTAAGTAAGGATGCAGAGTATCGATGTCATTCAAATGTTATGCCTTCCGTGTACTTTACCTTGGTAGAATCTATTACTATGAAGCAAAAATGGTGAGTTCTGGTATCACCTAGGAAAGTACTACTTCAAAAGGAAGAGTTCTGTTAGAAGAAGTTGTTTAAAATTTTTGTTATTATTAAAAGTCATTATAATATATTATCTAGTATTCCATATTTTTGTTTATCTTGTAATCTTGATGAGCTCACGTCATGTAGACATCATGTTATCTTCAGGCAAAGTTTTATTTCTTCTTTTCCAGTCTACTTGTTTTTACTTCCTTCTCATGCCTGATTACACTATCCACGGCTTCTAGGATTTTGTTTACTGAGAGTGATCAGCATGGAGATCCTTGCCTTGTATGTAGTTGGGTGAAACATTCAGTCTTTCACCGCTAACTATAATGCTACCTGCAGATTTTTCGTAGATGCTCTTTTCAAACTGAATTAAGGTGTTTCTATTTAGACCAGAATTTTTACCCTGAATGTCAGCTGAATTAGGTCAAATGCTTTTTCTGTATGGATTAATATGATTTTCTATGAATATTAGCCTGTTGATTAAGCCCACGATTCATTGCTGTAATGTAAAGGTAAAGAGATTCTGGCTCAGTCAACTCCCTCAATGCTCTCTGGCTGCATCACATCATGGTGGATGGTGTAATGGTCGGAAAGAGTGAGAGGAAGAGATAACATGGCAAGGCAGGAAGCAAGAGAACACGAAGGAGCCAGTCTTGCTCTTTGTACAACTTACAGAAGGGCTCACTGGGGACTCATGGGAAGTACTTATCCTGTCTGAGTGCAGTACTCCCAGTGACTTCTCACCAGGCCCCATCCCTTGTGACCTTGACAATGCCACACAGAGGACCAAATTCCAGCCCAGGGACACCACATCCAACCGCAACCCCTGTCTGTGCAGTGGATTGCCTTGATCGATTTTTGAACATTGAATCATGCATTCACCCTTGAAATAATTCCCATTCCTCCTTTACCTGATTTCTATTATATCTTGCTATTCTATTTGTTAACACTCAGCTAAAGATCTTGCGATCATATTCTTGGAGTATATTGGCCTAAACTGTATTGTTGTCCTTTTTGGTTTGTGCCATTTGGTTTTGTTGTCATGTTCGTGTTAGTTTTGTACAGTAATGTGGAAAGAGTCCCTTCCTCTTCTATTTTCTGAAAAACATTGAGTCACGTTGGTGTGTGTTCTTTAACATTTGGGTAGCATTCACCAAACAATATGGGACTGGAGATTATGTTTTGGGGGAGCTTTTTAAATTATGAGCTCAACTTCATAAAGATATGAGAGAATAAGATTATCTGTTTCATATCTGGAGAGTTGTGGAAGTCATTGTTGTCTGAAAATTTGTTAAATTTAACATCTAACATTTTAAATTCATGCATGTAGGATTATTTGTGCTATTCTTTTTATCACTGTAATGTCTACAAGCTCTCTAATGATGGTCCTTCTTTCACCTTTGCTCTCTCTCTCTCTCTCTCTCTCTCTCCCCCTAGATGTTTATCACCATTATTGATATTTTTAAGGATTCAGCTCTCTCATTGCTTTTCAACTGACTTTTTTTCAATTATATTTATTTCTGTTCTTTCTGTTTTTATTTCTTTCCATCTTTTGTTTTTCTATATTTTGCTCTTCGTGTTCTGAGTTCTTGAGGTGGGAGCTTAGACTATCAATTATTTTCTAATGAATGCATTCGTGCTATAAATTCCCCTCTCAGTACTTCTTTAGCTGCATGCCTACATTTTTACATACATTTTTGATATGCTAAATCTTCATTTTTCTTGAATTCAATATCTGGCTTGATTTCTCTTCAGATTCTTGCTTTCCCATGAAATATTCAAAAGCTTATATTTACTTTATAAACATTTACAGATTTCTCTGTTATCTTTCGGGCATGAGTTCTACTTTAATTTCATTGCAGTTGACCAGAATATTTACTATACATTCCTTTTCTTTAAGTTCGTTGAACTTACATTTATAACCCAGTTTGTGCTTTGTTTCAATATACATTTTGGGTCAGCATTTAACATTAATGCATAGTCTACTATTTTGGGGTAGAATATTCTATAAGTGTGGATTGATGCTATTAGTTGATGGTCTTGCCAAGTTTTCTATGTTCTTACTACTTTGGGGTCTAAATATTCTAGGAGTAGTCCAGGAAAAGCCATACATTCACTTCATTATGAAACACCTGACATTGAGGTTTAGGCCATATTTCCTTTCCTTTTCTTTTCTTTTGGTTCCAGGGATTGAACTCAAGACCTTGCTCTTGCAAGGTAGTAAGGCAAGCAGTGAAACCACTGAGCTAAATCCCCGACCCTAAATATTCTAATATTACTGAGAGAAGTACTGATGTCTTCAAGAACCATTGTGGATATTTTTATCTTTCTCTTTTCTGTCCTGTCAGTTTGTAATTCACATATTTTGCTGTTCTCATATTTGATATACCAACCTTTAGGATTTCTATGGGATCTGTTAACCCTTTTATAATATGACAATATGTATCTCTGGTAATTTTTTATCTGAACTCTAATTTATCTAATATTAATATAGCTATGTCTGCTTTCTTTTTATTAGTATTTGGATGACGTATCACTTGGTATTCTTTTATTTTCAAACTGCGTATATCTTTAAATTTGAAGTGAATTTCTTATAGAAAGCATAATGTTTGGCCACATTTTAAAATCTACTGTGCCATTCTCCATCTTACAAATACTCTATTTACAACATTTATATTTAATGCAGTTATGAATATTTTAGTGCCCAATGTGTAGTCTTACTTGATTTTGCTTTTTATTTCTTTGGTTTTCTTTCTCTGTTTCTTTTGGGTTACTATAAACATCTTAAAATATTGTCCTATAGAATGCTGAGTACATCTCTGTAGAGATTTTTTAATGGTTGCTCTCCATATTTCATTACATACACATAACTTATTGAAGTCTGTTATCGTTTGACTACCCTGAGTGACATATAAAAGCCCTATTTCTCTTTCAATTGTTGTATCTTCTCCTATTTATAATTCATTTAAATATTTCATCTTTTATACATTTAGAAAAGATTAAAAATCACATAATCAGATCAATAGGCACTGAAAAAGCATTTGACAAATCCCAACACCTATGGCAATGATGCCCGTAAGGTAGGTTCAGTGATTATAATAAAATGCTCCATGCTGAGGGGTGGGACGTAAGATGTTGATTATGAGACAAGGCTGTGTGTGAGGAAATGAAAGTAGGGGATCTGTGGGAAATCTCTGTACCTGAGATTAAATTTTGCTGTGAATCATGAATCTAAACCTATTGTTAAAAAAAAAAAACACTGCATTTTTAAAATTTTGGCTTTACACGTGGCTATCTCTAACAGTTCCTGTGGGGATCCTGGGCACTATGTGATGGCTTTCCAAGGACTTCTACTCAGTTCTGACTTAATCTTTGCTGGCCTGGGCAATAGGAGGCCACAGTTTTTCTGTGGTGTGTGAATAAAGAAGAGTAATTGTTTGTTGGGAGCAATACTACATAATTTGGGGGAAAATCATTTCATAATTAAAATTATGATTAGGCCTCATTTTCCTGCCTATAGGCCAACAATGGCAGGTCAAGACAAACTGCATTTTGGCCTCCAGGCACAGCTAAAACCTCAATGGTCCGGTGATGCTGTGTCACGCCAGGGAAGGACTACAGAATCCGGTGACATCCTGGCAGGAACAAAAGCCTTCATCTTCATAGTTCCTCATTACTCTAGGGTTTCTGGCCACCGCCACACTGCCCGCTAAGTCATTTTTTATATTTGTTACTCTGCTGATGTACTGAATGATTTGCCCTGAGTCACCTGTCACATTTGTTTCCCCCAATGTACCGAAAGAAGGGGTGGTAAGCTTGGGGTCGTTCGTCTTTGCTGCCCAGATGGCGCTCGAAGCTCAGCTTCTTCTTTAAGTCCCATTTTGTCTGTCTTTTCTGCGTACATAACGAATGAATTTGCTTGTGATTATAGCTCGCAGGAGACTAGGACTTACTGCAGAGGTTCCAGTCATGTCCCCTTTCCCTGTTCCCTAAAGCTGTTTTCTAGAAAATCAAGATTAATGTAAAAAAAAAATCAAGATGAACAGAATATCAAAATTTTGGCGAGAGTGAGCCACATTACTGAAAGTTCTTTGACTGCAATATGGCCCTGCCTAAAGTTGTTACTGATCCCGTCTGAATTTAAAATGTAGAGATTTGCCTTTTCCTATAACAAAACAGCACCAGTGTACAGCTCACCCAATACATTTCTTTCTCTTTTGTTGTTATTGCTTTTGGGGTATTGTTTGTTTGTTGGTTGGTTGTTTGTTTTTGGTATCAGAGATATGTTTTTTTCTTGCTTAGAGGAAACCCTGAGTCAGCAGCTCTGGGCTGGGCTGGGATGATATTATATATCCATGGCATTGCCAGGAATCTGGCACCTTGCCTGGCTGTTCCACCATCTTCAGCCTGATTCTGCAGTATGGTCTCCTTCTGATGAGTGTGAGCTATGTTGAGGACACAAGGAAGAGAAACAGCGGAAGTACACGGACAGGTCCTCACTTAGATGAGCCAGCTCTTTTAAAGTAGCCTTTCCAAAATTCTATGCCCTTCTGTTCACATCTTCCTGGTAAAAGATGTACTCCTTTGTCATTCTTAGATGGAAAGGAGAGTTGGATATAGTTTTTCATTCTGAGCTTGAATAAGCCCAGCTGAAAATCAGCATGCTGTAAGCAAGAAGCGGCAACTAGATGTTGGAGGAAAGGGAATTAGCAACCACTGAAATACATACCTTATGAATTTCCCAAATCTGAAGAGATCTAACCCAGTCCCTATTTATTGCATGATTTTCTAAATGTGGGTAAATGGGAATAATATTCTCTGGAGTACAAGGCAATTAATAGAATGCAAGACCTTTTTAAATCCATGCATATGAAAACTGTTGGAAAACTAACCCTTCCTCTGAGCTGACCTAGAAGTTCTCACTTCACATTCTGACCAGAGAAAATGGATGTTATTTAGGATCCAAGAGGTGATATGTCCTGTTCACTGATACAAAGCGTGTGCTTTTATTTCCTCCTCTCTGTCCCGTTGTTCTGGACAATTCAGAGACAAATTCTCACCTACGTTCAGGATGCAGTGGTTATCTGTGTGCTCACACTTGCAGCTCTCTCACCTCTCACTGCTAACAGCTTTATAAGGGTGGCTGTTAAGCTTTTCAGGGCAGCTCATCAAGTCCAGTGGAACACACCTATTTGAGTAAGGGGAAAAGGACCCCTTGTTGTAGCAATTTTGAACAAGGTCAATAGTTTTTTATAGGACCCAAAATAATGTAATATTAGGAGGGGAGCTCTAAGCTAAGGGATGAAAGGTAAGATTATATTAAACCTTTGAGGAGGAAAAAATAAGCCAAGAATTTACAGTACAAAACAATTCTTGCCTAAAGGTCAAAATTATAAATAGGTTGAAATGACAGAAAAATATAAAGCACTCATGAAATAAATCATTTCATTCTGATTTTCATTTTTCATATATTTTGTACATTTTACATTTGTATATGTATACATCTTCTATATAGAAATTTTGATATATTTTTATGTATTTCACTCATCTAATTTGTTAATTTTGATATAAGACATCTTTGACCAAGATAAATTCACAAAATATTTTCATTTTTGGAAAGCAGGTGAAAAAATAAGTAAACAGATAAAAAGAACAATTGAAAAGACCTTGGCAATTAGAAAGCAGTTGTAAGGTTTAAGATTCTGCTGTCACTATGACCCAGGATTTAAGCTTGCAATATTGTTTCTCAGACAGATGACAATATTCCCCTAGGGTTACACATTTGTGAATCAGAGCCAGGGTTTGCATCAGCTTAAAGATTCTAACCTCAAGAAGAACATGGTGCAGGGAGGAGGATGTGGGCGTGAAGATTCAGCAACAGTTACAGCCAGGCCTGTGCGAGCAGAGAGCAGAAAGGCGAGAGTAGCCATGATTCCAGGATCTTTACCCTTCAGAAGTCATTGACATCGTGCTCTGCCATCCACTCAAGCTAAGGACCTTCATGCTTCTTTCCTGCATTGGCAATGGATTAAAAACTGTGATATTTCCACTGTAACCACTGTTCACATCTCTATTCTTTTCTAAGATACATACGGTATCCACAATGAACGATACTGTAGGAAAAAATTGTGCACTAGAC
Source organism: Fukomys damarensis (assembly GCF_012274545.1). NCBI lineage: Eukaryota > Metazoa > Chordata > Mammalia > Rodentia > Bathyergidae > Fukomys > Fukomys damarensis. Next base: position 5,335,115 of record NW_022900930.1, on the reverse strand, counting down.
TAAGCAAAAATGACCACATAATTTAACCCCAGAGAAGTAAAAGGAGTTAAAGTCTTCTTCCACCTCTAAGCCATGGTTTATTTGCCCTAATATCTGGGATGGTAGGAAAGAGCTATTTTATGCCCAATTCCACTCTGTTCGCACTATGACCACATGCAATGACTCCCCACTTTGTCTTGGGAACATCTGTCTGGCTCACCCAGTGCTATTGGCCAGCTGTTTCCACAGTGCAAGTCGCCAGGCCCAGGGCACTCTGCAATGAAGCTGCCTGTTCCTCCTCTGATTGGGCATTCCTCTAATCGGCCCTTTATCTTTGCTCTATAATTCCCAAGAAAACAATTTTGTGATTCATGAATGACTCCTTAGTACTGTGTTTCTGTATTAGTTATTACAAGAGTTGTTACATTTAACAAGGGAACCTGGGAAAGGAAATCTCATAACCTTAAGGCAATACTTGCTGGTGATCAAAATGTCATAGGGTAAGAGTAGCATTAGTGGGCCTTTGAATCACCCCTTGGAGGCACACCAGGCTCTATCTGTTCCCACGGGTAAAATCTGGAACTCTGACTGTTCTTACGACTTGAAGGAAATATTGAAAAATCATCATTCTTTCTCCTGCAATGGTCCCCTTGTGTCTGTGAGCACCCTAAGAACCTAGAGGCTGAGAATAACTTGCAAAAGAAATAGTGTTTTGCAACAGAGAGATGTCTACTGTCCTAACCGTAGCCTGTCAGATTCTGGGAGATCTCTTCTGTACTCCACTTGGCAATTCAAGACTGCTTGCACATATAGTAAGGAAATGTATGTGTCATATCAGAAGGGTGAAGTAAAATTTAAAGTAGTAAAATAATATATTCAGGCTCAGTGTTATGTGTAATCCTGTTTAAAGAATGATTTTGTCCTTTGTTTAATTTAGTTTGAGATTCCACTGGGTATCTTTGGAATCATAAGATTTTAAACCAAGGAGATTCATTGACTATAATAAAGGGGGGAAAAATCTTTGTGTTTGAAGATATTAGCAATAATGCATTAAAATGTTGAATATCATTTCTTCCAAATAAAGCTGACAGAATACAAATAACTCTTAATGTGGTCTTATCCTTCTTTTAAAAATGCACTATGCAAAAGTGGTTTCTATTATTCACATGTGTTGAATGGATTTAATCTTCCTCACCTATCCTTTGACTCTAAGCTGTGAAACAAAAGAGTCTAAAGACAAAAATAGAGTTTAGGTTTTCATAGCAAATGGTATTTTTGTTTTATTCAGGATGCTGCCTAATCTAGGAAAATCATAATCCCAGAAGAGTGGCCAAAGAGGAGCCAGGTCTGGATTTTCCTGATATTTTCTGAGTTTTCCTTTGCCTAGACTCAAAATCGATCCAAATTTTAATCAAGTTTGCAGAATTAATAGGCAAACAGGATTAGCATACTAATCCTAGATCTATTCTGGCCCCAAGAACACGAACAGCCCCTCCTAAGAGGCAATTCCTGTTAGTACAATCATGAACCCCTATTCTTGGACAGAATAATTCTTTGATAAAAGAACACATATGTGGCCAGGAAAAGAAATAATTTTCTTTAAGATATTCTCCACTTAACATTCAAAGCATTAAATATTTATTGTTTAAATATAAAATGGATTTTAAAAAGCCAAGAACCTATTCGATTGAATATTATGATTCCCTGAAATAATGGAAAGGCAATCACTTTCTCACATTAGAAATATTAATTATTTCAGAAATACTGTTAGATGCAGTATTTGCTGGAGGTTTGTACCTCTCCAAATGAGTGTTCCTAAGCCAGTATGATGCAAGCATGTTAAAAAATATTTTATTTGCAGACTTGGGCTGCTCAGGCTTAGTCAGCATTCATTAACAACTGACAGCAGAGGAACAGAGAGAGTTTGAAAAACTAAAGCGCCGAAAAATCTTTACGATTCAAACCGGTGAGATATTTGAAGGTAGAAATTGATCACACAAATTTCAGTTCTGAATTCCTAAAAAGAGATGCAGCAGAGAATGTCAGGAGTAGACGGACGAGCTCCTCTTTCAGTGGGTTACTCAGCACAGCATGTCGTTGAAAAACCAGCGGTCAACTTTGCGAGAGTTAGCAGGGCCAATACTCCCCAAGTATGCATTCGGCAACAGGCACACTAAGTTAACATGATAGAGGCTGACGTTTTCGAGAGAAAGCTTGAGAATAGTCTATAGTTAAAACGTGTGATGGTTAGGGAAAGACGTCATAGAATCTAAAGCAAAATGTCCACAGTGTTGAACACTGAGAGCCACAGGTATTCAGATATTGCCGAGTGGACTGACTAAAAAGAATCAACCCTGAAGGAGCGTCTGCAGTGAAGGGCAAGGCACTAGACTGTTACACACACACTGCTTCTTTTAATCTTAAACAACTCAAAGTTGTATTGTTAATCTTCGACTCTTCACAGTTTATTAGTAAGTCATAGGAACAGAATCTAACCCAGGCCACAGTGTCTCCAAAGGACACACATTTCCCATTGCATCGCAATATTTACAAGAAGAAAAATTACAAATGTTTTCATGCTGTGACCTATCCATTCTACTTGTAGTCATTTGAAAATGTAACTGTACCAACCATTTAAAAACATCATACAAATCACTGATATATTCACTATTTGTAAGTGTAAAAGTCTGGATAAAAATTAGAAAATGTCTCTGAATAAATGAAGGATTTAACAAGATGTGATGTATTTATACATTAAAATACCCTTACCTTCATTCACAAGATTTTTTTCTTGGTAGTCAATAGTTATCTTTTTATTTTGAAACATTGCTGTGAATATTGTACCGAACTACCAAAACTTCAGTTCTTGGGTGTCTATGTTCACTTTTCCAAAACTACTTGTTTGAAAAAAAGAGCTACCTATTCCTCATTCAGTGGTCCTAGCCTGCTTGTCAAGAGACATTTGACCACATAGACAAAGATCCCCCCCCTTGGCATTCTATTCAATTCCTGTATCAATACTGCACTTATTCAATTAGCATAGATTTGTAGTAGGTGTTGTAAGTACAAATACAAGACATCCAACTTTTTCCTTCTTTTTCAAGGTCATTTTGGTTATTCTAGGTCCCTTAAGATTTCATATGCAAGCTGAGGCAGAAGGATCATTGTGAGTTTGAGACCAGCCTGGGCTACAGAGGGACTTCCAAGTCAGTCTCAACTACATAGTGAGACCCTGTCTTAAAACAAAAACAAGAAAAGATTTATATGTATTTCAGATGGATTTTTCAACATCTAAAGACAGCATCAATGAATGCTGGGTGTGGTGGCGCACACCTGTAATTCCAGCACTCAGGAGGCTGGGACAGTACTATCGTTGTGAGTTCGAGTCCAGCCTGGGCTACACAGTGAGTTCCAGGTCAGTCTGATCTAAATAGTGAGACCCTGTCTCAAAAAAAGCATCCATGAAATTTTCATTGAGATAATGTTGAATCTATAGGTTACTGTACATAGTATTGACATCTTAATAATATTAAATCTTCCATCTCATAAAGACAGCAAATCTTTCCATTTATTTTGTATCTTTTCTGGTTTATTTTGGAAACACTTTGCAATATTTTGTGTTATGTATTTAATCTCCTTGAATAAGTTTGTAACCAAGTGTTTTACTCTTTTGATGCTCTTATAAGTGGAATTTTTAAAATATCCATTCACATGTTTATCGTTAGCGTATAGACACATAACAGATTTTTGTATGGTGATTTTTATGGCCTGCAAGTTTACTGAATTTATTAGTTCTAACAGATCATTTTTGGTCTTTAACACTTTCTGCCTACAAAACCATGGCATTTGTAAACCAAGATAATTCTACTTCCTCCTTTCCAATTTTGAGGATTGCCTGGTTGTTCTGACTGAGATTTCCAGTAGTATGTTAAACAAAAATGACAAAATGAACATTCTTGTCTTGTTCCCAAAAGTAGAAAATAAATTTCCAGTCTCATAATTAAGCATGATGATGGATGTGGGTTATTTTATGTTGAGGTAGGGCTATGGCTTGTGTGTAGATGTTCTCCAGAAGCCTCATGCAGTCAGGGATTTTTCAGAGGTGGCTGAATCTAGAGTGTGTGGTGGTGGGATTAAGGGAGTGTGACCAGTGCAGGGGCCCGAATGCCGGTAGTCTGGATAAGATAAAGGAGCAGAAAGACGCTGCTAGGGTCCCTTGTTGCTTTTGCTGCCTTCTGGCACCACGAATTGCTACCCCTCTGCCACCCTGCCCTGGGGCCAGCAGATTATGGAATGAAACTACAAAGTGGGAGCTGAATAAACCTTTCCTCCTTCGATTTTTCGGTATCGGGCATTTTGACTCAGCAATGAGAGAAAAGTAACTAGGTCAGGTAGTTTTCTTCTATTTCTAGTTTATTAAATTTTCTTCTAATTGAAGTAGGTAGAATTGTGTCACATGAATTTTTTTGTTGTTGAGTGGGGAGGTAGTGAGACAAGGTTTCACTATGTAGTTCACACTGGCCTTGAACTATTGCAGCAGGACAATCAGTATGGAGCTTCCTCAAAGGAATAAAACAGGATGTTCCACTTGACCCAGATATTCCCCTTCTTTCTTTTTTCCCAAAATAATTAAAAGCATCAGACCACAGCAATATATTCACACCATGTTTATAGCAAAATGGTTTCCATAGCTAAATCTTGGAAACAGCAATAAATGTTTTGCCTTCAAAAAATGTCCATGGTTAGCACTACTAGGGCTTCCTCAACTCAACCATGACTTTTTCATTTTTCTCTTCTTTTCCTGATTCTTTGTCTTTGTCTTTTGACAATTTTCGTATAATGCGCATCACTGCAGATCTCTCCGAGGTTTCCGTGCTGGGAATTCATCGAGCTTCTCACATTTGTAGGTTCTTCTCATTCCTCAAATTTTCAACCATTATCTCCTCACGTAATCTAACGCTATGCTCTTTTTTTTGTCTTTCTTCTCTTTCTATTCCTTTGAAAGATCCAGTTTATGTAAATTATATGATCATCTGTCACAAGAGGAAGAAAACTAAGTGATATCGCTAATTAGAAAACAGCTACAACAAATGTTATTGGTAGAAATGTCACTTTATATATCCTGTGTTGTAGATGCTATTATTTTGTAGTTTTACAAATTTGGAGATACATGTTGAAATATTTAAGAGTGAAAGATGACATTGTGTCTCATGTATTTTTAAAAGATTTAGCATAAACTGAAACATATGCTGACTAATATATATTGTGTAACTATGACTCACACTAATCACACATATGGGTTTTTATGACTCTTATTTATTTATGTAATTTCTTATTACATTTTTTAATCAACACAAATTACATGTATTTCTCCCATGCAACATGAAATATGTACAAATTCCCAAATGGCTAACATCTCAAATGCTTACTTCTTCTGATGAAAATTCTAAAATATAAAACAAAGAAAATTCTAAAATATACTGTCAGCAATTTTCAAGAATGTAACTCACTACTATCAAATATATTTACCATGATGCCCAGTAGATCTCTTGAAATTACCTTTCCTGTCTAACTGAATGTTTTACTCTTTGACCAATGTCACCCCAAAGCCAACCCCAGGCTCCACCACAACTCCTAGTGGTCACCATCCTACTCTAATTCTTTGAGCACAACTTTTTTATATTATACATCAAAGTGAGATTGTGCAGTATTTTATTTCACTTAACATAATATTCTCCACTTTCATGTCAGAATTGACAAGATTTCCTTCTATTTTGATTTTTTTTTTCACCAAGGATACAACTCGGGTCCTTGTGCTTGCGAGGCAGGGATTAGAACAACGGAGCTAAATCCCCAGCCCCTTCTGTTTTGAATTTGAGCAGTATTTCATCATGCAAATATACACATAATCTGTGGCTTTCATCCACCAGTGGAGCATAGGCTGATTTTGTATTGTTGCTGTTATGAATAATACTACGATGAACACAGACAGGCAGATATCTTTTTGAACATACTAATTTGTTTTTCTTTGGATAAATACCCGGTATAATAACACATGACTACACCAGGTATATTCTGAGAAATGTGTTGTTTAGATGACTGCATTACTGTGCCAACATCACAGAAGGTACTTATACAGACACAGAGGATGAGGTTGCTGCTACTATGAAAAGGTAGTGTCTTCCTCCTTTTTTTTGTAAGTAGAGTATACTCCAAAATAATGACAAAAAGAATAACAGAATAAATAGAAAAATGAATGGCCTGCTTTTTATTCTCACCCTCAAGTATTATATATTATACATAATCTATGCGCTGTACTTCATGTGACTGGTGGTACTTTTTGGTTTCAGTATAATCTTATGGGATTGCTATCATGTATGAGTTCCTTCCATGACCAAAGTGATGTGAAACAGCATGTGGCAGTAGTGACTTTGCCTGAACATGTGGTAGAACCCCCGTAGCTTTTCTGTATAGCTGTATGAATCTAAATTCTACAGAATGGTGCACAGAAGTCCCTTTTCCTCCATGTCTTCACCAGCCCTTCTTGCCTTCAATCTCTCTGAGGTTAGCAATCCTAACAGGGGTGAAGTGATATCTCCGTGTGGCTTTATTCTGCATTTCTCTGATGATTAATAATATCGAGCAGCTCTTCCTCTACTTGTTAGCCATTTGTATAAGCTGTTTTGAGAAAAGGCTATTCCAATCCTTTGTTTATTCCAAAATGCAGACTTGACGGCTGATTACAGTTAAGGTGTTTATGTTCTTTATGTATTTTGGATACTAGCAATTTATCAGATAATTTTTAAATATGTTTTCCCATTCCATAGATTTGATCTTAAACTCTTTCCTTGGCTGTATAGAAGTTTGTTATTTTGATGTAATCCTCAATTCTAATTTTTCTTTTGTTGTCTGTGGTTTTGAGTTCACTTCCCAAAACATCAGTGTTTAGAGCCATAGTTTCTAACCTTGTTTTCTTTTAATAATTTTATAGTTTTAGGCTTTAAATTTAAGTCTTTAATTAATTTTAGTTCAATTTTTATCTCATGTGGGATAGGTGTCTAATTTCGTTATCCTGCAGGCAAATGTACAGTTATTTCAAAAACCATTTTCTCCACTGGGAAAGTGCTTGTTACTTTGATTGAAAATCATTGAGCATAAATGCATGGATTTATTTCTGTGCTCCTTTTTCTGTTCCAATGTCTATGTGTCTATATGCCAGTATATATGTCAGTAATGTGTAGTTTTGATTACTATAGCATGGTACTGCATTTTGAAGTTTTGAAATTAGGTTGTGTGTTGGATCTTGTTTTACTCTTTACTCAAGATTTATTTGACTATTTGTGGTCTTTTATGGTTCTATCCACATTTTTAGATATTTTTCTATCTGTAATAATTATTGGAATTTTGACAAAGGTTATATTGAATCTGTAGATTGCTTTCCTTAGTATGGCTATTTTAATAATCATTTAACCTAAGAGCACAGGATATTTTTCAATCACTTGTATTATTTTGTTTATTTTATCAATGTCTTTTTGTTTTCCTGTGTACATGTCTTTTACTTCCTTGTTTAGATCTATTCCTAGGTAATTTATTTGTAAGTCCTTAAAGAAACACAGAGGTCTTTATACTACTTTTATAGATTTGCATATGTTGGACCATCCCAGTATCTCTGGATAAATCCCACTTGATCATGGGGAATGATCCTTTCCATGTGCTGTTGAATTTGTATTGCTGGTATTTTGTGGGAAACTTTGTATTTATTATACTCATTAGAGATTTCAGCCTACAGGTATGTCTTCATGTAGCATCTTTACCTGGCTTTGAGTTCAGTGCAGAACAAGCACTGTAAAATGAATTTGGAAGGATTTCTTCCTCTTCGACTTTTTGGCAGAGTTTACAAAAGATAGGTGTCCATTCTTCTTAAAATATTTGGTAGACTTCAGCAGTACAATCATCTGGTACTAGGCTTTTCTTTGATGAAAACTTTTTAATTACTGATTCTTCAACCTCCTTACTCATTATAGATCTGTTTAGTTTTCCCTTTTCTTTATAATGTCATCTTGGTAGGTTGTATATGATACATTTCTATGTATCTTTTTTCTAGGTTATTCTGTCTATTGGTGTATAATTATTCTGAGTGGTTTTGTATGACATTTTATACTTCTGTGGTTTCAGTGGTGATGTTTCTTTCATCATTACATTGCAGTTTTTTCCCTTTTGTTCTTAGCATAATAAAATCCAATTTTGTTTATATTTACAAAAAACCATGACTTTTTTTCTAATCTTACTCTATATTTTATGTGTTTCTGCACTGACCTTTATTATTTCATTCCTTCTTCCAACTTTGAGAAAAATTGGCCTCATCTTTATAGTTTCTTATAGGCATGATGTTTTGTTGTTTATTTGGAATCTTTCTTAGTTTTTATGCTGGTGTCTATTGCTGTAAAATTTTCTTTATATGTAATTTTAATTCATTGTATATGTATGAGATATATATATATATATATATGTATATCACAGAGAAATTTTTTCTCAAATGTTGATTTAGGTAGTCAGCATATTGGTAGTAATATATTATTTTTCTTTCTTCTTTAAATATGTTGAAATTATTAGCAACAATATGTTTACAATTCAATAAGTTGGGTAGAAAAAGATTAAGGAAGTTTTTGAAGCAACCCACAGGATCTTAAACTGGTGGTAGAAACAAAGATCTGAAGTAGTTAAATAAAGCACATTGGCATTGATTTCCACTTGTGTTCATTTTTTGTGTCATTCACCTTTCTCTAGTGTATACATGCTACACTATGGTAACTAGGAATGCTTGGATCTGCAGCTCGCAGGTGAGGATGAAGCCTTTCTTCCCTATTGGCTATAAGCAATTTAAACATAGGAATAGTATGTTTTCCTTCTATTTTCATTCTCCATAGCATCTACAAATATATAAACTATACTGCAATGATTGTAAGTGCCCAAGAAACTCAAGAACATTTTAAGAGGGTATGGATAGAGTACAAAGACTGCTATAATTCTTCACTCCCGCTTTTATGTCCATCTCTTCCCTTCCCTCCACACACGCTCTTCTTACATTGCATACCCAGGACACCATATGTGCTAGGCAGGCGCCACATCCCCAGCCCTCCGTAATTCTAATTCTGAAATGTGGCTTTCTGGGACTTCCCATCAACAGGTAGAATCTACTGGTTCATCTTTTGCAACAGGACTGTGAATTGCTTCGACCATCGGACTGTGACGGGAATGATCTTGTACCGGGTCTGGACCAGCACTTCACAACCTCTCCATGCTTCCTTCTCCTCAGAGCCCTTCCAGCCGCCATGTCGGCCGACACAGCACAGGCTGCTTTGCCTCCAAACATCTGTGTTAGGTCATCTTCATCTCCGGCTGACGAGCAAACAACCCACACAGCAGAGCCTCCCGGCTGACCATAGCTGACTATTGCTGACCACGTGTACATAACTGCACCAAGCTGAAAGCACAGGGACCGCACGCCTGAGCTCAGCTGTGATTGCTGACAGCTCTGAGCCCCCTAATTCTGTTGGTTAAAGCATTAAGGTTAAGGAGCTGTTGTGCTTCAAGAAACATAAATTGCTTAAGGGGTGAAGGAGAAGCCAGAGGCAAATGACATGCAGGAAGAGGTGGGAATGGAGAGGAAAGGCCCAGAGCCTCTGCATGACTTTCTGCACTCATGTTCCGGATGCTGCATTTTATTTATTCAGGGCTTTCTTTGCACTAACAGTGCTGAGCAAGGACAATCTTCATGTCACACAGTTTCTTCTATTTTCTTCAACTTCAGGTTTTAAAATCAAAAGACCTCACTATAGTCAAAGAGAATAGCACACATGCTGTTATTAGCTCATATCTGCAAAATTTGTATTTGTCTTCCAGCGATAAGTGGCTACCTAGTCTCCCAGAGAAATTTTCCCTCCCACTAACCCCACACACCAGAACAGAATTCCTTTGCTGTCTATGAGGATACTGCTTGCATTTGTCTGTTTAGTGTTGCTTTAACACAATACAATAGCCTGGGAAATTTATAAAGAAAGTAAAATTGTTTCTTACAGCCCTAAAGGTTGAGAAGTCCAATGCTGAGGATCCCATGTCTTTGTAGGGTCTTGTTGCTGTGTCATCCTATGGTGGAAGGCAGAAGAGAACGCAGCCACACAGGTAGAGTCAGAGACCAAGCTCCCAACCTCCAGCCCTGTCGTAATGGACATGCAGCCATTTATGTGGGTGGAGTCCTTGAGAGGCAAACACCGCCCATTGGCCCTGCCTCCCCTGCTTGTCGCTTGGATATCAAGTTTCCAAAGCACGCTTTTGGCTGCACACATTCAGACCACAGCACTGCTGCTTCATCCTTTCCCGGCTGTTGGTAAAGCGTTCGGTGAGGTGATTACTTTGCAAAGACATTGGCCCTGGTTGATTTCCGGAGCCACAGGGATTCTGGACTCCAGTGTGAACCTCCTCAGTTCTCCTTCTCTTCCCACAATATGCATGATCTCTGACTACAGATCACTGCCTCGGGAAACTGACAAAAACGGACCAATATCAAAGTCCAAGTAAGAAGTATCTGTTGAACTCATAATCGGAACATCAGTGTTCTACCTTACCCAGTGCAGAATCCTCGGAGAGCATCACAGGAGATTAAAGACAAAATAAAGGACGCAGCATTAGAAAAATGTCGAATTAAATTACAGTTTTGTGCTGGTGTTCACCTCTCCTCACTCACTCCTCGGAAAGGGTTTTCAAAGTCTGTAAGCAGTGCTGGGGAGCTGAGAAAATTAGCAGACCACAGCTGTATGTGTTCATCAGAGAACAGACTGGAGTGAAAGAGAGGAAAGATAGGGTAAGGGCATCTGCCTGTTTTTGCTTCAGGAATCTTGGTTGTAGGCATCTTTCTCTTGAATCTTAATTTTCCCATGCAGTGGGCTGCCCTCTTAGATCTAACTGAAGTGATTAGTGACAATAAATGTGAAGCACTTAACAGTATTTCTGGGCCTGTAAAGCAGCCAAGGTGCAGCGGTCAAGGCATCTCAGTGCCCTCTCCGTCATTTTACATTTTATTGAGCCTCAGTCTTTTCTAAAATGCTATGCAAGATAATTTCTTAGAGAGATTGACAAACAGGATAGTTGTCACTCTACCTCTGGCTCACCTCATCCCTGAGGGAGAGTTCCAGATAACCCAAGTTTAGGAAACCCCCTCCGTTAATTTCTCCACAGCCACAGGGATACTAACCCATGATCAAAATTGGAAAACAATATAAAGTTAAGGTCAAGATTTTAGGATAGGATATGTGGGGAGCTTTTGGTAGAGTAAATTGAGTTCAGTACAATTAATTTTGGACTTCTTTAAAAATACTGTTTAAGTGAATCTCTAGAGTAAAAAATACAAATAAATATCTACAGTATGAATTGGGCAAGTATAAAAAATTGTAGGGCAGTGCTCGTATGGTGCAGTATGATTTCCAATTACAAAGTCACAAATGTATAAATACCGAATAGTTTCTCTGGTATGAAAAAATATAATGGTACATAAGATCATAATGATATAATTGACAATGTGAAACAGGAAGAAAGGGGCTAAAGGTGTAGGAGAAATGGGAAGGGTAGGGGAAAGGTAATAAGGGAAAAGGAACAAAAACATGAGAAAATGAAAAAATGGAAACAAAATTTTGTAAATAGGGAAGGAGGAGGGGGTGAGGGGAGGGCAGGGACAAGGGGAAAAAATGAGAACCAAGACCTGTCATGTAAAGGTACAAGATCCCAATGATGAATGTAAGTGTACTGTATACCTAAAATGTACAATAAACTCAAAGAGAAGAAAAAAGAAAGGAAATCCAGGTGATTTAAAGTGACATTTTTAAATGTTACCCTATTTTAAAACCTTAAGACTATTCTTGGGCCCAACTGAATATTTCTATGGGCTAGAATGTTATTTCCCTGTGAGCGACCTCTGAAGGTCCTGCAAATGTGATGTATTTATATAACTGCATTCCAAAGTATTCCAAATATCAAAAAATTAGCCCAAATTGAGTAGTGACTATCTTTACCAAATTTACATTTTCATCTTGGAGTATATTAGGGTAGTAGAGACCCCCAAACACAGACTATTTTTGAGCTCAGCAGCACCCCTACCTTATACGCAAACCCAAACATGTAAGTACTTACCTTTCAGTTTTGACTTTTACAAGTTTTTCATCATTGGGTGCTGGGGGCATGGAGGAAGTCACCTTAGACAGGGCGTAGTGAGGCAGCGGAACAGTCACCTCTACCCAGGATTTCCTGGGCTGCAGCCCTTGAGTCCTTGAGGAGAGAGGTGATGAAAGCACAGGACAGAGCATCTATTTCCTTGAGGGACCGTGTGAGTCTCTGAACAGAAAGGGTGCTGTTCAGCAGTCTTGGTGAGAACAGCAACATAAAGCCAAGGAGACAGGCATTCTATTCTTTTTTTTTTTTTTTCTGACTTCTGAATAGCATCAATACCTAGAGGACTAAATAAAAATACAGCTTCTCTTGGCATCTCTGGAACGTGGTAGGTCTTAGGGATTGGAGGCAGGGATTCAACATCTTACAGAGGGCGGCACTGGCAGTGCCAGGCGACCTACTTAGATTCACGTGTGAGCAGCACACACACCAACCGTAATGACACCAGAGGTGACAACGGTGAACTTATCACTGTGCACTACGGACGCTACGTGGGGAGCTCCCAGGAAATCCATGGCTGCCCGCTAGGTGCCCGCTGCCATCACCATCTATAATACTCATCCCTTTTACTGGGCACAATGCCCAACACCCACAACATAAAGGGAGGCGGTTTAATGTGACTCGCAGTGTCAGGGGATTCAGCCCGTGGTCCGCTGACTGCAAACCAAAGAAACATTGCGCTAGAAATGTGTGATGGAGAAAAACTGGTTCATGGGGGCCAGGAGGCAGATCAGGGGACAGCACCAAAGAAGAGGGACAAGGGACCTTATATAGTACCCAAGGTCGTACCTCCATGACCCTCCTAGATGCATCTAAAAGTGTGCTTTACTACTTATCCAGGCATTCCTCCATCTAGTCACAAGGTGAACAGTCGCACCATCTGGGGTCCGACCACCACCTCATTCAGAGTGTCTATCTAGCAATGGTCTCAGCATCTTTGGTCGTGAAGAGTCAAAACGTCCTTCGTGGATATTGGTTACCCCCAGTGATGATAATGACTGGAGCTGATTGTTTCCTCTACAGTGTTAGGGCTTCATAGTATTTTTTTAAAGTGGAGCATGCACCGAATTGAGGCAACCTGCAAACTCAGTGAAACCCTCGCTTCAGTCTTCCACTTTCTGCATAAACAATTTGCAGTGCCTGCTGTTCAGTGTTCACCCTGAGACAACGGCAAAATATAGAGTCATTGTCCTTATCCATAGTTTTACTTTCTGAAATTTCAGCAGCTGTGGTAAACCACAGTCTGAACATATCAAGTGAAAAATCCTAGAAATGTATAGTCTTTGTTTTAAATTGTGTAGCATCCTAAAAAGTACCGATAAACTCAATACAAAAAAGTGTGCGCCATCCTAAGTTGGGCAATGAAACTGTACAGCACCCTGCTCTGTCCCACATATATGTGAATCATTCTTTCGAGAAAGGTTTATACACTATAAATGCACTAATGCCCATTGATCACTTAGCAGCCTTCTCAAAAGACACCTGCTTTCCCAGTATCACAGTGTCTGCTTTAAGTAACACTTATTTCATTTACAAGATCCCAAAAGTGCAAAAATAGTGAGGCTGGCAATTCAGATATGGCAAAACAAAGCCACAAAGTACTTAATTTAAGTAAAAAGGTGAAAGTCCTGGACTCACTAAGAAAAAAAAAAACAACAACAACAACAAACAACAATATGCTGAGGTTGATAAAAATCTATGGTAAAACTAATCTTGTATTTGTAAAGTTGCAAACAAAGAAAATGAAATTAATGCTAATTTTGCTGTCGCATCTCTAACTGCAAAATGTATGACCATGGTGTATGGTAAGTGCTAGTTAATAAAAAGAAAAGCATTCCATGTGTGTTTGTACACTTAGAATATAACATAGCAGATATATAGTTTGGTACTAGCCCAAGTATCAGGTATCCATGGGGATCTTGAAACACAGCCCACAGATAAAGAGTATAACTGTGCCTTGATGGAAGAAAAGCTATGTTTATAGTGTTATCGGGCAAATAATTCTCCATGAAGTAGGAAACAAGAATAAGTGGACTTCTAGAAAAGATACAAGGCTACTGGAATTGTAGATAATTAATCATGTGAGATTTTTCACACTGATCTTCACATCCAATGTACAGCAAACGTTGAGTTCTCCGACAACATATTGTAACGTTTATTGTGTGAATTAATAAACCCTCAAGTTCCAGATCAGACCGTGATAGGTGAAGCATATTTTATAGCTTCCTCTGTGAATTGTGGACCGTGGGATATAGCCCTTCAAACAAACTGGCTCTGGAGTATCCTGCAGTGTGCATGAAATTCTTTGGGAACACTCTTTGCATGTTATGTGATCTCCCCTACAGTACATATTGATATTATCTCAGATACATGCACATCCCACATGGTACAAATACATTGCTTCAGATAATAATGTAATAACTTACAAAACATTGATTTCGGCCAAGGAGGCTGTTGGACAGTGCAGCAAGTGTATGGGGAAAGAGTTCAAGCCCATGGTTTCACCGACCTTATAATCTCTAGCCTACTTTTTAGAAGAAGCTGGCCCCATAAAATGGTAGGACGGTACAAGAAGATGTTGGCATAGCGTTAACTAGGAGAAAATAACAATCACTGGATTGCTGCACATAGGTTTGCTATTCACTGCCAAGCAGCAACCAAGAACAGAGCACTTTCTCTCCGAATGTATCAGGGAACCATCTAAGAGGGCAAAGTGAAAGGAATCCCCCCTACTTTTACATACATAATAACTTTCTCACAAAATGTTATCTCTTAAAATCAAACATTTCTTAATTGGGTCTTTATATTTGGGGGGCTGATTGTTTTGAGTTCTTTATACATTCTAGATAATAGTCCTTTGTCTGAGGAGCAGCTGGTAAAAATTTCTTCTCACATTGTAGGTTGTCTCTTAGCTCTGCTGGTGGTTTCTCTTGCAGTCAGAAGCTTTTTATTAAGATGAGATCCCAGTTGTTGATTCTTTCTGCTAGTTCCCATGCTACTGAGGATCTGTTCATAAAGTCTTCCTATGCCAATGACTTCAAGAGTTCTGTCTCATTTATCTTCCGGCAAGTTTAGTATTTCTTTTTAATATTTAGCTCTTTAATCCACTTGGATTTTAGTTTAGTGCATGGTGAAAGATAAGGGTCCAGTTTTAATCTTTGGCAGGTTGAAATCCAGTTTTTCCAACACCATTTATTAAAGAGACTATCTTGCCTCCAGTGAGGATGGTCAGCTCCTTTGTCAAAGATGACATAGCTGAGGGCACCTGGAGTTGTTTTTGTATCTTCCAATCTATTCCACTGATCCTCAGGACAGTTTCTTTGCCAGTACCATGCTGTTTTCATCACAGTGGCTTTGTATTATATTTTCAAATTGGGAATTATTATACCTGCTGCCATGCCTCTGTTGCCTAGGATGGCTTTTGCTATTCTAGGTCTCTTCTGGTTCCAAATGAATAGTTTCTCTGGTATCAAAAACTATGATAATACATAAGATCCTAATGAGATAACTGACAATGTGAGATAGGAAGAAAAGGGCTAAAGGTGTGGGGGAAGTGGGAAGGTGGGAAGCATAGGGGAAAGGTAATAAGGGGAAAATATGAGAAAATGAAAAAATGGAAATGAAGTGTTTGTAAATGGGAGGGGAGGAAGGTGTGAAGGGAGGGCAGGGACAAGGGGAAAAATGAGAACCAGGACCTGTCACGTAAAGGTACAAGATTTCAATGATGAATGTAACTGCACTGTACATCTAAAATGTACCAATAAAAATGTTTTTAAAAATAAATAAATAAAAATGTCTAACTCATACAAATCCAAATCATTTTCAGTTCTGTTGACAACTTCTGGATGACATTTCCTAGGGATTAAATATTTTGCCAAGTTTTCATAGCCCATAGACTGACTTAAAAATATCTTGTTCTTAACTCTCTAGTCAAGATAATACAATAAGGTACAAATTCTTTTCTTTGTTTTTGCAGTCCTACCTTGAACCTATAACATTAATATCTATACCTGTCTTATGAAATATTTCCCATATTCCTAACTGGCCATTATAGAGTAAAACTATTAAGAAACTAGTCACTCAAAGGCCAATCCTTTGTCTCTCACTAGAAGCTGGTTCCCCCAAAAGGGTTCCATTTCTCAAAACTCCCACAGGTAGAGGGCTTTTACTTGCCTCCCCTTATCCTTCATGCAGGAAGGTCATACAGCATTACAGTATTCTCACACTCACTGGCTCTCCTCCTCCTCTGCCTTCCTCCAACACTGTCCCAGCTCAGGCCCTGAGTCTGCAGCAAAGGGCCACTGCTTCTTGTCACTGTCATCTACAGGCACTGTGCCCTTTCCCATCTCTCAGCTACAGAAGTGATTTCTGCTCAGATTTCGTCTTCTTAGTGCAGCCTCCTGGACAACCCCACTGGAGGTCCCTCGGGCCTGCCTTCATTTCCCCTGCAGCTCATTATCTTGTCCATTTGCTTCACAGCATTTGTAGTCTCAAGTTTTATTAATTACTTAATTATTTATTTAGAACATTTTATCAACATTAAAATAAGCCAGCGTCCTTGTCATATCACAGATAAACTGTATTGGTCTGCTTTCTGTCGCTGTAACAAAATACCTGAGGTAGACAACATAAAAAGAGAAATGATTTATTCTGACTCATGGTTCCAGCTGCTTTGGTCTATTCTGGCTTGTTTCTGCTGCCTGTGGAGAGGCTGAACATCATGGGGGAGTGTGTGTGGCTCACCCCATGACAGCCAGGAACTACAGAAAAACACGGAGGTGCCAAGGTTCCAATACATCCCCAGTAACCTAACTTCCTCCAGTTGGACAGCACCTGGCATGGTTCCCTCACCTCATGACAGCGCCACCATCTGGGGACCAAGCCTTCAACCCATGGCCTTTGGGAGACATTTAAGAGGCAACACATAGCAGACAACTATGTACCCAGAATCGTGACTGGTACTTTCATAAAAAATACTACCTAAAGTGGTTTAAAGTAACTGCTTTCTAGATCCATGAAGTTCTACCTTGATATTTTATCCACATGGCCAACCATCTCAGTACTATTAATGGAGCAATGTGTTTCCTCTTCAGTGACACACTGCTGCGTATTACTTACATGAGGGCTGCTTTACAACTTCTACCCCGTCATCTAGATGCATCTACCTGATTATTCTGCCAAGGGCAACCTGTTTTAATTACCGAGGCTTAATTAAGTTCGTAGTAACTGGTAGGGCAGTTTCTTCCCTCCTTGAAGCTTTTCATGGGAAGGCCCTTAAGGTAAACATTGAAGTTCAGACAACTGGAGAATGTTTGTTGTAGAATAACAATGGAACAACTCATGAATGAAAGAAAAAGGATCATTTTATAAGTTCCTACTTATTTTTCTTCCTGGGGATTGAGCCCAGGAAATTCACACTGAGCTACATCCCCGGTTCCTCCTTTTTTTAAATTTTATTTTGAGGCAGTCTCACTAAGTCACTAAGTTGCCCAGGCTGGGCTTAGACTTCCTGCCTCAGCCTCCCAGAAGGCTGGACCACCACTCTTGGAACTATTTTTTAATTTATTTTGAGAGAGAGTCTTGTTAAATTTTCTAGATTGGCTTCTAATTTGTGATCATCCTACCTCTGCTTACTGAGTATCTTGAATTACAGGCATCTGCCATCATTCCTGGCTCAAACTAAATTTGATTCGATACAACTTAAATTCTGTGTGCTACAAAATATAAGAAACAAACTTAGAATAATATCTGAGCACACTGAAGCAGTGCGTCGGTAGAGGTCAGCCAGATGTACTGAGTCCATCACGGGGCACCACGCCAGCCCTGGACCAGTCCCTCTCTGTCATCCAGCTGCTCTCCCGCCTGACGGGAAATGCTCAGGGCAAGGTCAGGGGTGCCCTTCTCAGCCTTTCCTTTAGGAAGGTCAGGAACCAGCCTGGAAGGGGAAAATACAAATCGTAAACACAGAATTTAACACATTCGCAGATGGGACCCATGGGCTGGGCAAGAGAAGGAAATTGAAACAGATTCCTGAAATAAAGTACCACGGACCAGTGAGAGTACAAGGGCTGGCTCCAAGACACAAGCAAAGTCATCTGGCCATGGTCTGCCCCGGCCCTGGAGGACCTTTGTCAGATGAGGAGACATCTGTGGCAGGAACAGGGGGAGCTCTGGTTGCTAAGAACCTGCGGACATGGTGTGGGAAACCCTTTCAGGAAAGCTGGTCGAAGCCATGGAGAAGCCCACTGCCGGCCAGAGGGAAGATCCCCGTGGTGATCCAGGAGCACGGTGGACACAGTCTTCATCAAGGGTTATGAGACAGAAGCAGCTATCCTGAAAGTAGCTAACTGGTTTTCCTGTGATAAAGGGAAACCCAGAAATACTTGATCAAAGAGGTGGAAGTTGTAGGTTTGCTGAATGGCTAAAGGATTTTAATTTCCAAGAGATAAGGTCCAACAACACAAATACAGAATCAAAAAATTAATATTATCTTTAATATAAAAGATTTTGTTCACAGAAACAATGAAAGGACTGACTTCCCAATGAGGGGAAAGTCTGCCAAGAGTATTAACAAATAATTTGCTAGTAAATGGGGAGGGGAGAAGGGGGTGAAGGGAGGTTAGGGACAAGGGGAAAAAAATGAACCAAGACCCGTCATTATAAAGGCACAAGATCCCAGTGATGAATGTAACTGTACTGCATACCTAAATTGTACCAATAAATTCAATGAGGAAAAACAAATATTATATAAAATAATAATAGTAACTTGCTAGTGAAGAAATATGGCTTTCAAGGGCCGGGGATTTAGCTTGTGGCACCGTGCCTGCCTTACAAGTACAAGGTCCTGAGTTCAATCACTGGAACCCCCCCAAAAAAACTGAAATATGGCTTTTAATTGCATAATACAAATATTCAATTTCAAAATGAACAAAAAAATAAAAATTAACATGAGAAAAGACATTATATTATTAACTAAGCCAATATATGATAAAAGTTAAAACATGACAGTGTAGCTCAACTGGAAAAGGCCTAGAAATTTCAGTAAAAATAAAAACAATACAAGCTTCCTAACCAGACATTTGGCAATGATATCAAACTGTAAAACATGCTTCTATTCTTGGGCATAGTCATTTTCATTCTTTGAAATCAACAGAAAGTCACTAGAAATGAAGATAAATATTTACAAAGGTCTTTATAATAGCAGCTTTATAAAAAAATGTGTGAAAACCTTAATGTACAGAAATGGCTCCATAATTAAGATACTATAGTAAGCATTATGCTGACATTAAAACAACTTTGAAAGTAATGTTAATGATGTTAGTTGCGTAATATGTAATGTTCCACAGAAGAATAAGAAACAAAGGCACAGTGTTATTACTTACAAGTCACAAAATGACTGAGCTGTGCCTTAGGAATTTTCCTCCCCCCTTTCTTCATGGATGAGGAAATTAAGGTTCAAGAAAGAAATTAAAAATTGGAGAGGATAAATGGCTTTCCCAAAGTTGCAGAGTCAGGGACAGAGCAGGAGGGCAGGAATTCTCATTTTCAATGCCCCGTTCCATGTGTCTAGAAATCGTTTGAACTGATTTCTTTACTCACAATATGCAATTTTGAAGAATTGCAATCTCCTAATTGTGTCACTGCCCCCCGTGTTTGTGTGTGTGTGTGTGCGTGCGTGTGTGTGCATGTCTGCCTGTGTGCATGTTTCCATGACAGTCACCCTCATCAAAATTTTATGTCTCCAGGTCAGAGCACCTTATCCCCAAATCCTTATCTGACTGGGCCCAGGGAAGTTTTGAGAAGGACTTTGCATTCTCTCTTCTCTAAATACTTTTGTTCTTCTTATCTGTCCTATGCATTAATACTTTAAGAGATACACATTCGTAAAGGAAACCTCCCCAGGCGTTCTCAAACTCATAGTATAAAAAATGCCACTATTACATACCATTCTCTCCATAAAAATACCTTAAAGTATAACTTAAATTTTAAGTGACCTCTTAGACGATTAATGATTCTATGAGTTTGGGTCTAAAACCTTTTATAAAGCTATTTAAATTAATTCTGGCAGATGCAAGTGCTGTAATAGTTTCCCATTTTGCTTACTCTATGTCTCTACAGAGCATAATTCTCCCAAGTTAAACTCCTGATTTGATTCCTACATTTTCTTTTTGTTTGAAAAATTA
This sequence comes from Fukomys damarensis, assembly GCF_012274545.1. NCBI lineage: Eukaryota > Metazoa > Chordata > Mammalia > Rodentia > Bathyergidae > Fukomys > Fukomys damarensis. Next base: position 5,314,734 of record NW_022900930.1, on the reverse strand, counting down.
ACTTCCACCCAAATGGCAGTGGAGAATCTCAAGGTCATTTTTTTCAAATAAGATAAATGTATTTCAATGTTTGAGGAGGTTTTGTTGTTGTTGTTGTTGTTGTTGTTGCTGCTGCTGTTGCTTTGTTTTTTAAGTCAAGCACAAGCCATAGTGACTACTCGGGGTTAAAGAGAGCACAAGCTCATCTAGGAGGGAGACTCAGCACCTTAGCACATTCTGGAACTTAAAGTTCAAGTTCATGAGGTTTGAAAAGTTCCTAATTACTAGACCTTAACTGATATTTAAGCTTTGTCCACATGTGCTCAGTCTCTTTTCTTAGAAGTTTCCATGCCCAGTAAGTTATTCCCTTGTATATGTTTACAGTTTCCCACACGGGAAGTGTCTGTCTTCTGATAGGTCAGGCAGTTCTGTGTGTCCCTAACCCAACCACACACAACATTCAGTACAGAGCAGTTGCACGGCGCTGACCTGTTTGTCAGACACTGGCTCTGTGAACACAGCACACTCAGCTGCCAGCGAGTCGGGGAGGGGAGCCCTTGGAACTCCTAGGACCTTGGGACACCAAGACTTGGCCTGCGTTATCCAGAAGGAAGTGCTTTAAACTGTTATGAGAATGAAATGCACTGTAATCTACCAGTGTTCTTAACAATGAAAGTAGAATGAAAAAAACAAAGGAAAATAGAACAAAAATTGTTTCATTTAATATAAGAATGAGGGCTGGGGATTTAGCTCAGTGGTTCCACTGCCTGCCTCGCAAGTACAAGGTCCTGAATTCTATCTCTAGTACCAAAAGAAAAAGAATGAAAATTTGCATTGCAATTGTATAACTGAGGACTCAAATTCCACAGTTTCTTACATGATATACAGAGGGATCTTTCTTTTTCTTTTTCTTTTTTTTTTTTTTTCCTTTCTTCTCCACCTGCCTGCCACCCTTCCTTCCTTTTGTTATTTTGAGACAGAGTCATAGTAAGTTCCCCCGGCTGGGCTTGAACTTGTTATTCTCCTGCCTCAGCCTCCCAGAGTGCAGGACAGATGTGTGCAGCCAAAGGGACACTTTAAGAGTTCTTTTCTTGCCAGCGAGGACCAGTTCCGTTCAGAACTGTTAGCAGCACTGACGCAACAGTCAGGGGACCTGCTGAGGAGGGTGGCAGAGTCTAGAATGAGGCCCTGTGAGCAAGAGGCCCAGCCCTCCATCTCTTGACCCAACGGCGGTCCTGTGACCAGTCACAATGTGCTTATAACTGGACAAGTCACGCGTGCTTTATTTGAACTTAATCTTGAATCTTTCTGATATAAATTCACTTTGGTTACGGGAACATTTTAAAGACTGTTTGCACCGTGAAAAGATTGTTTTCCTCAGATGCTAACAACTTTTTGAACCTAGCAGATAAATCTCAGTTCAGTTTCAGACAATAAATGCCACTGTGCCTCCCCACCACCCCCACGCGCATTCATGAGCAGTGCCTGGCAATTTCATCTCCTAAACACCGCTCAGATCTACCTACCTCTCTGTCCTGGCCACCACCCTTCAGCTCCACACTGCCCTTTCACAAATATTTTCCACTCGGATCTCCCCACCTCCCATACCCAGTCCCTGCTGCCTGCCGCAAATACAGATTTAGAAAATACACATCTAGTGTCTGATCTTTTCTCAAAATGCTTCAAAGCCAGGCATGGTGGCGCACACCTGTAATCCCGGCACCCTGGGAAGGCTGAGTCAGGAGGATCACAAGTTCAAGCCCAGCCTGAGCGACTTTGCTACTTAGTGAGCCCCTGTCTCAAATTAAAAACTGAAAAAGGGCTGGAGATGGCCTTAGTTTTGTCCCCAATACACACACACACACACACACACACACACACACACACACACACACACGCTGTTTCAGTGACTCTCAAGTGCTGATTATCAACGCACACGGTAAGAATTCCAAGCCCAGAGAGCCTTGTGAGGTCCAGCTGTGCACAATGGGCAGTTTGTACCCGAGTATCCCCTCCCACCCGCCGTCTCCTCATCGTCACTCAGACACCTCGTGGCTGCCTGCCCAGCTGCCTGGCTTCTGCCTCGCCTGGGCAGTGGAGCCTGGGCCGGAGGACAGCTGACCGGGAACGGGAGGTGGACGCAGTTCTGTTTCCCTGGTGACTCTGACGTGCAGAGTTGGAGCTGCCCACTCTATGGTTTCCTTTACCTTACTTTCTTTTACTTTTTCTGTTTTTCAGTTGCATCCTAATTTAGACTGGCACATAGCTGCTTCGATAGCTGTGCGTTTGTGGGGTACATTGTGACCTAGCAGTACGTCTACACATTGTGCCGGGATCCAGTCAGCACAGGAAATCCACACATTAAGAGAAGCATTCATCAGTTCTTTGGGGTCAGACCAGGCACTGCACTGTCTCCCGCTGGTCTGAGATACACAGTGCGTGTCACCAAATCCGTGCTCCTGCGATGCAGGAACCTCGGGCACCAGCACACCCACCTGCAGATCTGACTGGAGCTTCTGCACCTGTTCGCCTGCCGCTGTCCACCCGCCCCGTCCCCCACCTGGCCTCAGTGATCTCCCTTCTCTCCACTTCTGTGACGTCCACTTTCTCAGAGTCCATGTTTTGATTTCTTGGGGAAATGTTTTACCTTTATTTGTAGTACTTCTTTGTATTGTGATTTTCCACTTGATAGTTTAAAAGCTAGTTGGGAACACGGACTCTCCGCAGCCCATAGTAGGTTCCCAGTACTGCCGTTCCAGTAAGTGAAGGAAGGGACAGCCATAAGCTAGGTGATTAAGTTAAAATGTTACCTTGGAAACAGTACGTATTTATTATAGAGATTACGAAAAATAAATTTAGAAAGTACTCCTAATCTCACCAGTTAAAAAAGATAGCAGCCCTGTGTCTTATTTCTTTGTAGTCTTCTTGTCTGAGCATGTACTGCACTTTCAGATAATCTGTGGACAGTATTGTACATTTAATGCAAAACTAACAATGCCATTTTGTGGGAATTTTCCATGCTGGGCATGGTAGGATAATCATCTACCAATAGACGTCTTTTTTTTTTTTCATTTAACATTATAGTGTTTTCCATTATTTGTCCACTGAGAATATAAAATATCTTGCACTGGCATAGTGGGTCAGGCCCGTAGTCACAGACAGCACTTGGGAGGCTGAGGCAGGAGGATCTGATCTTCAGGCCAGCCTGGGGCACAGAGCAAGACTTAGCTCAACAGAGAAACAAAAACACATATAAATTATTTTAAAGAAATAATACATGTTTAAAGAGACAAATATATTTATATGTGTGTATATATACAGAGCCTGCCAAAAACGTATACATCAGAAAAAGAGAAACCTGTATAAATATTTTAACACTAACCGGGCATGGTGGCGCACGCCTGTAATCCCAGCACTCGGAAGGCTGAGGCAGGAGGATCACTGTGAGTTTGGGGCCAGCCTGGGCTACATCCAGATCAGTCTCAACTACACAGTGAGACCTTGTCTCAAAAAAACAAACAAAAAAAATGTTAACACTAAATTTACTGAGACATCATGAGATTAATACAAGTTACCTTTGGCTTCTACAACTACAAGAGGTGCTCGAAGTGGTGGCCATGAGCTTCCAGACGTTTAATAGTATGGTGAACTGCAGAGGTGGGTGTACATTTGTTTGATGATCTGTATATATATCAAACAATGCCACACGATGCCCCAATAATATGTGTAGTTGTATGTTTTTATGTGTCAGTTAGCTGATTAAATGTAAAGCAAATAATCTTTCAAAAGTGTTTTTTCCAAGTTCTGATTCCTTACTTCCCAGGCATAAATGAATTATTGCAGCAAATACATAAGAATATTGATACTATAGCAAAGTATTTACATTTTCAACAGCAGTAGATAAGGCAACACTTCTGCACTCAGGACTAGAAAATCTGTCTTTTAATTTTCAATGGTTTTCAAATATTAGCTTTTACCTTTGTTACTGAATATCCATCTTTCTTTCCATTTTTCCAGAGATGTCTAGTCTTTCTTAAATTTTTATGAGGCATTTATGAGTTATAAAAATTTATCGCAATCATCTGTAATAAAATGTATTGCTGGGTTTATATTTTATGATATTTGTGAAATATAAAAAATTTAATTTCTTTACCAACCAAGAAGTCCCTCTTCCTTTTGTAATTTTTTTCATTCATTTTATGGTTAGAAAACATGTTCCCCTAGCAGATCCAGTAAAGAGTGACTGCATTCTCTTTCGGTTTTTAGTTTCTCTCCCTCTCTCTCTCTGGTGCCGAGATTTATTTATTGATTTCTGATCGGGGACTGAGCTCAGGCCCTTGCGCTCGCCAGGCAGGCACCGGAACCCCTGAGCTCAATCCCCGGCCCCAGATATGTACTCTTACATCTCATTTCTCCTGTACAGAACCAGGCTCTGGCGAGGACAAGATGGGAAGGAAAGAGCTCGGGCACTGGGGGAGACAGCGGGGACTTTTCTTCCTGCCCCGGTCTGCGGTCCTTGACAAGTTTCCTCAGCCGACAAGAGATGCTCACACCCACTGCCGAGGGCAGGTACCTCGAAGGAGGTGGGAAATGCTGAACCCCAAACAGTTATTTCTCCTCCTCTGCACCTGGCATATGCCCGTCTCTCTTCTTATGACATTTCCTCACCTGGAACTGCGCTATCTTTGACCTCTAGGACCCCCCGGCTCTCCATCACTGACTTCTCCCTAAAGACAGTACCTGTCCCCATTTCCCTACTCCAAAGGCTACAGGATGAGTACTAAGTCCCCTTTGTATGTCTGCCTTTACTGTATGTCAGTCTCCTCCACTGAACTCATCTGATGCAAACTGTATAGGTTTTGCTAGTTGTTATGGAGGAGATAAAAGGAGATCGGTGGCTCTCAGCTGACAGGCCTGCTGAATTATCAAAGTAAAATTGATCCCCAAGCATCTGGCTGTCTTCTGTCAACTCCACCTGACCAACAGCTTGACTCTTGGGAAAAATCAGTGACCTAATCCCAGATGTGCACACCCATGACCTCAATGGCAGCGTACCAAGGGTCCTACTGTCAGTTATGTTCCTTCCTACTGTGTTTCAGAGTGGGTTCTGAACATGGCGCCCGGAGTTCAGACGTCACGCCGAAGCGGTTCTCACGGAATGCAGCTCCACCTCCCAGAACCCAGGCCTTCCCTGGGGCCAGAAGCTCTTCACAGCATCTCAGCTGCCCGGGCTGGCTGGTCCTTAGGAGAGCTGTCCACTGTGCAGGCAACAAAATGCTGCTTATTAAGGCCCTAAATCTTCTCTGTTCTTTCTGCCTTCCATTGCTCAACTTCCACACCCCCCTTTTCCTCCTTAGACTGAAGACTTTGCCTCCGATCAGCACAATCTCCAAATCAGAGCATGAAGGCCATCAGGATGGTTGTAGAAAGCCAATAAAGACCCTTCTGCATGGACATTGAGCGCCTGTCTGTGATGACCCATAGGGCCTAGAGGGAGGGAGGAGGTCCAGCCCCTCTAGAAGGAGGCAGGCGCAGACGCTGAAGCCTTCCCTGCTCAGGTTAAAGGCATCAGCTGGAGGGGACCCCGCTGTAGAGCGGTGTGACTAAGTGGGCACTGGACATGGATGCTGGAGTCAGTTCAGTGGGCTTCAAATCAAAATTGTCACTTAGAAGATCAGAAACCATGGGTGAATCACTGTTTCTCTGCAGTTCAACTCTTTAATCTTTGAAATGAAGACACCCATATCTACTACGCATTGTTATGAGGATTTATTAAGATACTCCGAATAAAGCTGTAATGTAGAACCTTATGCTCAACAAACAGCTATTGCTGTTGCTGTTGTTGTTTTACTGTGTCCAAAGTTCTGTCCCATTAAGGGCTTAATATTTTAAATGGTTTCCTGTGATACCAAATGTGACTCCTATGGGATGTAGGCATCCGATAAAGGATCTCATCTCCGCATTCTGCATTTTTCTTTCTTTCCAGAACTGCTACCGAGCCAAGGACAGAGTCAAAGCCGTCGCATGAAGGTACACGATGCTTCTGCCCTGGCCCCGAGGCCCTCTCGGCTCCTCTGTGGAGAAGGAACAATCCACGGCTTCCTCTGGGAGCAGTGGATGTCTAAGTGATGAGCTGTGGCTTCTTTATTTTATTTCACGCCATCTCTTCGGATCCAGCCGGGCAGTGTTAAAGCTGAGAAATCCAGCTATTGGGTGCTTTCTATTTGTTTCACGATTGTTCGAGGAGCAAGTGATTTCCATTAGAGTGCAAGCGACGATTGCCAATTAGCTGCAAGTGTGTTTTTCAGACCAGTAACTCTCAGCAAACGGGGACTGAGAACTGGCTCAGCTGCCTCCCCAGATACCTGAGTGCCCTCTCCTGCCCCGCAGAACAGTGAATGAGGCTGAGCCAGGGTACTAGGCTCTGAATGTGTTCATTACCAACAGCTGGCTTGTTCCAGCTGCCAGAAGGGGAGGAGAGAGAACAGAGATTTAAAAAGTGTAGAAACCAAGAGACATCTCAGCTCATTCCCTTCAGGAGAAGGAGGTGGAGAAGCTGGGACCACAGCCCTAACTGTGCCACCATCTTTTTGGGGAGAACTACTGACACCTCTTTCACTTTTCTGGGTTGGTTGTGCATGAGCACATTTGAATGGGGGTAGTTTGAAGGCTCTCCTGCCCGTGTCTTGATTTCTGCTGTGGACTCCGACTCTCTATAATTAATATCTGTCTTGTAAGGGAATCGTTGGAGCAAGAAAAGAAGCTAAAGGCAACATTTTGAGTGAAGAAGCAACAAAGCATTTTTTTTTCTAATTTTGGTTCCTTCATTAGATTTTTGAATTCAAGGGTGGTGATCCAAGGCAAAGGCAAGCTTTGTAACCCTGCATTACAGGTCTCTAACCTGGGAAGGTCCGGAGAGGAGCGGAACCCTGACAACCCGGGAAGCTGAGGTGTGCATGTGCAGCCCGCTCTTTCCAACGCCACTGAGGGGAAGGAAGCCTTTGCCAAGAAAGGGACAGTCAAGAGCGCTCCTTTTATCTCATTGTTTCTCAAGACTGCATTTTTCTCCCTACTCTGGACAAGAACTGCAAAGATTAAAAAAAAAAAAAAAAAAAAAAAAAAAAAAAAAAAAAAAAAAAAAAGAGTTCAATTATTTGATTTATTATTAATGACTGACTTTATGATTGGTCTAAGATGTCTTTAAAACCAAATGTACATTTAAAACAAAATTAAAGTAATTCAGTATGACAAGGGCCACTGTAGAGAAGTAGTCTGAAGAGCCCATGGTTTTATTAAGGGAACTAAATCGAAGGGCAAAAGTTAGTCAATACTGCCCTCTTGTGTCAACATCGCCTAGGAGAAACCTTCGCTTTAAAGCAGAGAATTCAAAGTGAGGCTCGCTGGTCAAGGATGGATGCTGGGTGCTACTGATTGCGAGACAGCATCGTGAGGAAGGAAGGCCTCGCTTTCACAGAGTTGGCCATTTTGGCTTTCTTGACGGCAGATAACATCTTGCCGCTGCGTTGGTACGTTCTCTCTTTTCACTATCTCTCCCGGCCGGAAAGGATCCCATCTTTATCTCTCCTGCAGCACTCACGCAGCCCCGTTAGCTTAATTTTGGTTAGAAATGAGATTAGAAGATTTTGTTAAACATTCAGGAGGCTCAGAGACTTTTGGCAGACGTGCTCTCTATTCATCCTGGTGACTACTCACCACCTTTTTGCCTCCAAACTCCTTTGCACTTGGATAGGTTGGAGTAGCCTCAGTCTGCTTTCAGATTCAACAACAAAGTCCTCTGCCTGGAACTTAATTTCCTCCTATTTAAAGGAATAAGTAAAAGTAGGACCTAAATAGATTTAATGCTCGATAATTTTCATCACAATGCTAATGTACACAACTCTTTCACATTATATTTTACAACCCCTGGAGGATATGCTGACAAAGTAAAATAAATATATTACCACAAACAGCTCCACATCACAAGCATTGCATATAAAGATGGGGTTTTTTTTAGACAAATGCAGTTAAAATCATAATATGGATGAAGAAAGTAACACCAAAAGAGTTCAAGGAGGATTATCCTTGATAAAACAGAGGAGAGAGACTGGCTTAGATGTTAACCAGTTCCAGGCCACTGCCTTTGCCTCATGCTTGCAAATCACATCAGTGTTTGGGTTTTCTTTAAAGGATATGGGTTAAATTTTATTTCTGGAAAGTCATTCTGTTTCTCTGTCATTTTAGTTTCTCTCATGAGACAACTACAAAACTGCTGCACTGTCCCCAAACCAAAGATGGAGCTAGAGAACAGTTCTTTCATGTCCTGCCAAAGCCTGCCAGGAGACAGGGGCCTGGGGAGGCGGCCTCTGTGTGAACACGCCAGCTCCAGGCAGCCGATACAGAAAACAAGGCTTTCATCTCCTATGCGGCTGGTGACAACTGTGTTTTCACGTAAGCTGCATGTTGGGGCTCAAACAAATGCATGGTTCACTGTAATTAGGATTTTGGAAGCAAACACTCAGAGCAAGCCTGGGAATAATGCAACCAGACACTGGAACGGTGCTCGGAGATCCTCAGCGGCCTTTTGACGGTGGACCAGTAATTCCAAACAGGAGCAGTTCTAGTGGACAATAGGGCAGCACAGTAATCACTGCCCTGGATCCACAGCCAGGCCAGCGTTGCTACGGGCACTGCCAGTGGTGAGGCTCTGGACGGTCGCCTTGCCTGCTCCTGCTGGTGGCCATTAAGCATTCTGATAAAACTGTCAGTGTGGTGTTTGGCTGGCCTGATTGCTGAGAGACTGATTGCATTATTCATTTTCGTGAAAAGGTTTGCACAACTCTCAAGGAGCCATGGAGATTGTTCTTTGTTTGAACCTCCAGAGTTACCAACAATTTAATTTATCCTTCCGTTCTTTCAAGAAAAAAATAGATGCTCAGAAGGTAAACAGACAGAGCCTGAACAGGAAGCAAGTTCAGAGTGCAGCACAAGAGTCTGAAAGCCCTGATGTTATTATAGGATGGGACACAGCTCTCTTCCTCACTTACTTCCTGCTTTTGTTTCCCCTTTCCGGGTGGGTTCCTCCATCTTATTTTTAAAACAACAAAAACAAAAACATAAACAAGACCAAAAAAAAACCAAAAAAAACAAGCAGTTTGGTCCTTGCTATGTAACTCCCTGTGAAATACCTCCATCTACTGGCCAAAGGAAGAAATTCAAGACAACACTAGAATTTTGGTTTTTTTCCTCATTGAGTTTACTGGTACATTTTAAGGAATACAGTACAGTTACATTCATCATTGGGATCTTGTACCTTTACATGACAGGGACACTAGAAGTTTTGAAAAGGATTCTTCTCCACACTTTAGATTAGGAATAAGTCAACACAATAAATGACTTTAGGAAGTTCTTCACTTTGCGCTTAGTAAATTACCCAAGTAACATTTCCATGTCTTTGAGACACCTACAGACACACAAATGCACTTCAGAAATATCCAGAATGAAGAATAATTCAGCAGTGCTGCAAAATGCAACTTCTTGACAAAAATTAATGAATGGAATACTAGGGGGAAACGACACCTATATATCTATCTATCTACCTGTCTTTCTATCTATCTATCTATCTATCTATCTATCTATCTATCTATCTATCTATCTTGTATCAGTCTACAGAAAAGGTATAATGGTTTCTCTGGAAAACTAGTTACCATATTTCTCACTCGATCCCATCGAGATAGGGGCTCTGGAATCAGACACAGGGGCTAAGGTAACCATGTTCCTTCTGGGGAAAAAGCTATATCGGATGATATGACTAAAAAGAAATCAAATTACATTCCCAGTTAATTTAAAAAATCCACTCAGAAATGATGCTTCCTTCTTACTTGGTTATGTCAAATACAAAGTATTTGGGGGATGAAGTCAGACACTGAGAGGTGATAAAAGTTTACTGTCTGTTAGAGAAATGACTAGAACTGTAAAGAATTCCCAGCATGGAGCTGCTGGTGATATCAAAATTCCCAGTCTGACCTCCTCTATTTACTGATGAGAAAGCCAATACTCAGGGAGCATAAGAAACTTGACCCAAAGGTTAATACTCCAAAAGCATACCAACAAATTTTATCGAACAACTAATTTTCAAATGCAGCTATGAATTTCATAATATCAGCCACGTCAGAGCTGTTACTTTCTAAAAACAGATCTGCAAAGACACAGAGATGGGCTTTTGAACACATCCAGCTACTGGATTAAAATTTGCATCACAGTACAATGTTTGGATAGACCCTAAGGGAACAGTTTATGATAAAGGGCAGGGCCTTTTTCAAAGAGTGGGTGGATATCAATATGCCATAGATCTAAATAACCATGAATAGATCATGCTCCCTCAAAAGCGAGATTTCTCCAAAAGTAATTACTATCCTATTGCCATGTTGATGAAGATGCAAGAGACGGGTTGGTGCAAAAATGGAAATGTAAAAGATTGTAAGGTGAAGACTCAGTAACTAAAACGGTCCCACACACAATCTTGAGAAACTCAGATGTTCCGTAAGTAACATTTCCAGAGGGATGGACACACGCCATCTGCAGGGACACAGGGACTCGAAGCTGCTCCTGTGATGTCTTCATTTCACCAGGAACTTGCTCGGTGGAATTACAGCCACCCCCAGCCTTGACTTTCGGCAAGTTCTGTCATCGATGACAGTGTATTCACTCGTGTTTAGACAACGGTGTGAGTGGTCTTTGAGGGTGGAAAATAAGCCTGGGCTTGTAGGAATGGAGGAAAGTAAAGTTGTAATATTGAGTGGAAGGATTTATGCCCTTACAAGGAAACATTGCAACATAACTTATTGCTTTCAAAAGCATTGTAAACACACACGTGTGTGCGTTCACGAGTGCTACTATACACACACCTAAAAATGAAGTTTTGATTGTTCTTTCTCCAATACAGCATACTTCACAGAAAGTAAACTTTCAAAATTAAACATTTATTCATCCTATTATAAAGTATACCTTTTCCAGAATATTTCAATGTCCAGAGGTAGATTACAGAGATGTGGAGATGTGTACAAAGTGAAGCATTTTCTTAATAAAATCATTCATATGCTTTTTTAAAAAAAAAAGTAGAAAGCCTTTATTTCTCAGATTATATTTTAAAGGCCCAGCAGTAAACTACGGAAATGCCCTGCAGAAACCCAGAGCCAGCTCCGAGGCTCCTGGGCTCAGCTCCTGAACCCCTCCTTTCTGGCTGACCCTGCCTCTCTGGCAGCTCACATCTGCTCCCCTGCAGGCCCCAGGCCTCCCGCCATCTCAGCAGAGAAGCCAGGGGTTGCTTTCACAACTGTCATCCTATCCCCTCACTCCTCTCCTTATAAGCTTTCATTTTTCCCCCATTGAGTTTACCGGTACATTTTAGGTACACGGTACAGTTACGTTCATCACTGGGATCCTGTACCTTTACGTGACAGGTCTTGGTTCTCATTTTCCCCCCTCGTCCCTGCCCTCTCCTCACCCCCCCATTTACAAACACTTCATTTCCATTTTTTCATTTTCTCATATTTTCCCCTTGTTACCTTTCCCCTACCCTTCCCACTTTCCCTACACCTTTAGCCCTTCCTATTTCACATGGTGCATTATCTCATTAGGATCTTATGTACTATTAGAGTTTGTTCACACCAGAGAAACTATTCCGTATTTACCCATGTGTGACTTATTTCACTTAGGAGTATATCCTCAATATGTATCCATTTTCCTATGAATGACTCTAATTTCTCATTCTTTACAGCTTATAATCTTTCAAATGTTTTCTCTTGTTCTTAGGATAAAGCAGCTGCTGTCTGCTTAGTTGTGAAACCCTAACCTGGAGCACAGGTCCTCCCGTAATCTGGACCCTCGAAGCCACCAGCCGTCTCTGGTCATCGCACCCTGTCTGACTGGCTCTTCTCTGCTCTGAGAAGCACTGTTCTCCCTTCTCCCGTGGCCCACGGCATCCCCGTGGTGAGTTCCAGTGACGCCCAGGCTGCCAAGGGCCCCACCCACCACCTCATGATGGGCCTTCGTGGCGAATAAACAGGGCCCTCCGTGGGATTCCCACATTTCACCTGCCACCTGTGGGAGCTGCAAGGTACTGCATCGCTTCTGCCTTTGAGAACATCTAAGAAAATAAACTTCTCTCGTGCTGGACTTTGCCTCTGTTGGACCAAATGACTTGGTGACAGAGCAGGGCTGAAAGCGCAAGAGCGATGAGCAGACCAGGCTCACAGGCACGGTAACGGTCAGGCTGTGACCGCACAACCTGTAACCGCCTGTCCTATCTCAAGGGAAGCAGAAGTTTTTGAGGTTTTTTATATTTCAAGTTATTCTTGTTGGTTTTTCTTAAATATATAAATGGAAAACAACTTGATGTTCTGCTGCATTTAGAAATAGTGCAGTGATTACTGTCGTCAAATTACCGCGCCCATCATCTCAGAGTTACCTGTCGGGGGCGAGACCACCTATAATCCACTCTGAGCAAAATTCCAAATGCACTATACAGATAACTAGACTTCTTGTCGTACATTAGCTATTTAGATGAATTTTCCCTACATATCAGCAACTGTGTTTAAAGGATAAACAGAATCCTTGCAGTCTTTCTCCTCTGTCCTCTGAGACTATTCTGCTCCCGGGAGGCAGAAGCCATCCGGTCCCACACAAATTGGTTTGATTCAATTTATCCGAAAAGTCGTTTGGAAGTTGTCTGACTGTATAAGCCCAGTAGGAAGCCAGATGATCCCGGCCCCAGAAGATGTGATCTCTCCCAGTCACAGAGGAAAGTCAGTAACAATTGGGTCTAGAATTCTCCTCGTTGGGCGGTCCACACCGTGGCTGCTACCTATCTCCACCTGTTGACTAATTTGCAGCTCGTGCGTCAACACAGCGGTTGGCAGTTCTGGTTCTCGGGATGCCACGTTGGCTATCACCATCGCGTTAGGGTGCAGTAATCTGAGGAACCTCACATCCCAGAACTGTTACCATGCCATCGTGACGTCACAGAACAGCGCCACGATTCTGCCTCCTGATGTTTTGAGCTAAAGCCGCCAGAGGAAAGGAGGAAGGAACTGGGGAAAATGTCCTGCAGAATTGAAATTCAAGCAGCATTTCTTCTTTCCTCCTTTGTGACCTTCTTCACTGGACTTCTCATCTTATCCGTTATTAGAATAAGCTGGAGAGTCATTGAAAAAAGGCAAAGCTTCAAGAGAGCAGGAATTGTGCAGGTCCGTTGTTTTATTTGGGGCCCCGCTGTGTGAAAACCAGAGATACTCTGGTCTGTGTTCGTGTTTCACAAATAATCTAGGCTTCCCCTGAGTTTTCGGGCTTGGTCTGGTCCTCCTGAAGCAGTGGGGGGCACAGAAACCCAGGCTGCCATTCTAAAGCTGGCACGGGTGAGGCCAGGCCTCCCACCCCTGCCTATGTGGCTGGTGATGGTGATGAATGTTAGTCTGGGACACTGAGGTCACCGCTCTGAAAATAAATGCCCGTAAACGTAGTGTCTGCCATCCCTGCTCTTAGAAAGACAGTTGCACGAGATACTACAAGGAGAGGAAAAGGAGTAAGAAATGTCAACTTCCCACACAAGCGCAGCATGCCTATCCCAGCCCAAATGCTAAGACACTATTCCCAAGCCAGCTCTGCAAGGGAATATGAGGTTGAGAAATAGCTGTAACAACAAGAATAAATGATAGCTGGCTCATGCGGTGCTGCCTAGGAGTGGGAAATAAATGATTCAAACACTACCTAGTGACTTCTAATGGAGATCAAAAGGCAGAGTTTTATCATGCCCTGTGTAAATGTTCCCATTTTTGTTTTGTACCTTTTTTGTTCTGTTTTGTTTTGTTTTTGAAAAAATGGAAAATCTTCTTAAACAATTTCTCTTAACATGGAGGAATGACATAACTAATTTATAGCAACTTGGTAAATTTTTAACATTGTTGGTTATAAGCAATTTAGTTTTGGGCCTTAAAATGAACCCAGTTTTGAAGCACATGGACTTGCTACTGAGTTCACACTAGTAATAATTATTTCTGCATTAAGACTTTAAGAGTGGCATAAATATCAAGGAAATAATTCAGAGACACTGATTTATGGGTAGTGAGTATGGCAAATCGGCTTCTAGGTTTTCATCTCTTTTTATTTTAAAATATACAATGGAATGAAAAACAAGGGTGTTTTAAAACCTGAGAAGCTACATTCTTTAAGAAGAATATACTGTACTTGTATATTGCATTTTATAAATAAATTGCCAAGTTTTTACTTGTGGTGTGATTTCATATCTCTATATTATATATATAAATTTATATATTATATATAAATCAGGTTTAAATTTTCATAGTACAAGGCTGGCCCACAGGCAGCATTTGCCTGAAGAGTCTCATTTTTAAATCTCCCCTGGCACCAAGTGCTGACTTCACTTTTCTCCAACAACTATTAAATGTACGCTGACTATTGATGGCTATTTTCTATATTTAAGTATTTATATATTTAAGAGGATTTTGTTTGCTTTTTTTGGAATTTTAATCAATGATTAGTATTAAATGCATTTCTATTGTTGTTTTAATACACTGTTTAAAAATTTTTAAAGATCCCAGTAATCATTTAAATCAAATCACTTACCTCTAAATTGATCAATGCACTTTTAAGAGTAGAGATTGTTAATGAAACAAGATTTTGGAGAAGGTGAGAGAGACAGAAGGGAGCTGCTGTGAAGCGTGCACATTTGCAGATTTTCTGTCCTTGTTTATAGTCACATTATTTAGTCAAGTCTTTGTGGCTTGAATTTTGAAATTTAGAGAAACCCTTGAATACTTGTCTTTGGCGTAGTAGAACATGACTGCAATAAAAACTGTACACACATAATTATCATATCAGTGTAAATCTGAATAAGATCAAGATGTTAACTTTTTATAAAGTTGCCACTGGAGTCAAAAAAGCAGCTTTGTTAAAGGAAAAACATTTTTTAAATGTAGAATGGAAATTATACAAATTCTGCTCCGGGAAATGTTTCTTCTTTCCCATTACAAGCATTTTATGTGGCTACAAAAATATGAGAGTATATTTTTCAATTCATGTGTACTTTGAGTGAAATTCATGTCATAAAATGTTAAGTGGGGTCAGAGCTGTGAATACACTGTACTGCTCTGCTCTTGGAAGCTTGAGTTTGAATGACTTCTCACTCAGATAATAATTAATATTTAATTATTTAATAATTAACAGAAATATTTAAATAAATTGAAAGTATTCTATTTCTCTCTAAGCCTTTGGAATAGGTAATTAACCAAGTGCAAAATTGTCATACATCCAGATACTGTGAAAACTCCTTTCAAAAATTATTTGGAGAGTTACAATTTCTCCATAAATGTGCATTTTTTTTCTTTCATTGAGTTTATTGGTACATTTTATGTATACAGTGCAGTTACATTCATTATTGGGATCTTGCACCTTTACATGACAGGTCTTGGTTCTCATCCTTTCCCCATACCCCTGCCTTCCCTTCACCCCCTCCTCCCCTCCCCATTTACAAACACTTTATTTCCATTTTTTTCATTTTCTCATGTTTTTCCCTTAATACCTTTCCCCTACCCTTCCCACTTTCCCTAAACGTTTAACCCTTTTCTTCCCATTTCACAATTTCAGTTATCTCATTAGGATCTTATGTACTATTACAGTTTATTCACACCAGAGAAACTATTTGGTATTTACACGTGTGACTTATTTATTTCACTTTAGGAGTATATCCTCAATACGTATCCATTTTCCTATGAATGAGTCTAATTTCTCATTCTTTATGGCTGAGTAGTACTCCATTTTATAGAAAAACCACATCTCTATCCTATCTCCAACTGATGGAAAATGGGCTGTTTCCAAGTTTTAGCTATTACAAACTGTGCCACTATAAACATGGGTGTGCATATATCACTGTGGTACGATTCTTTTAATTCTTCTGGAAAGATACCCAGCAGAGGAATGCCCCAAATATAAAGATACGATTCAAAAAATGGGCATCTGAAATGAACAGACATTTCTCAGACAAAGAAGTTAAAGCAGCAAGCAAATATATGAAAAAATGTTCCACATCACTAGTCATTTGAGAGATGCAGATGAAAACAACACTGAAATTCCAACTCACCCCACAAAGAATGGCTGCTATCAAGAAATCAACCAATAACAAATGTTGGCAGGGTTGTGGGGAGAAAGGAACCCTTCTCCATTGTTGGTGGGAGTGCAGACTGGTGCAACCACTGTGGAAATCAATATGGAGATACCTCAAAGAGCTGGGACTAGAGGTTCCATTTGACCCAGCCATCCCTCTGCTGGGTATCTTTCCATAAATGTGCATTTTAAAGAGTTCTACACCCACAAGTAAGATTTTTTCATTTCTTAGAGCCAATTTGTTTTTGCACAGAAGTGACCTCTAACTATAACATGAAATTCAAATAAGTGCCTCATATTCATGTCATACAAAACAGTTTTTAATTATTCTTAGACCTCTCAGAAATGCACACGCTGAGTCATGTGTATACGAGGTCAAATCATTAATCAGAATATGAATTCCATAAAAGAGCCTTCTAATAAGATTTCCCTTCCTACCACACAGTAAATATTAGCACAAACCTTAAGTGATTTTTTTTGAACCCCCTGAATTCATGTAAAATGAGCTTTCTGAAAAGTTAGAGTGAAGCTGACTGGGCAATTCACCACGCCTGCTACTCTGGAGGCAGCAGCAAGGAGACCCCAAGTTTGAGGCTCACCTAGGCAAGTTCACAAAACTCTGTCTTGAAGTAAAAAATAGAAAGGGCTGGGGATGCAGTTAAATAGTAGAGTGCCCCCCTGGGTTTGTGCTCTAGCACCATGGTGGGGGGGTGACTGGAGGGAAGAAGAGCTGGGAAGAAAAAGAGAAAGAAAGTTCCTCCAAAGGTGTAACTAGTCCTAAATCAGTATCTATCTTCCTGGTGGTGTTAGACTTTATTAAGACATAGAGCTGCTCTCTCAGACTCCTGCCTTCCCTTGTCTGATCTTGGGAGAATATTTAATTTCTGTATTCCTAGACTCCTTTTCAATATCAAAGTGATTTAGTCACACCTCCTGTACTTGCCACATAGGATGACTGTAAGTTTCGAATGTAATAGGTAAAGCCACTGTATACATATGAGGGAGGATCGTAAATTAAAGAGACTCTGGTACCAGGTAAGGAAGTTAAAAAGGAAGAAAAGTGTGAAAACTCTCATTCCCAGAGCAAAAAGAAGAATTTTACAATCAAACTTGACAAGTACAGTGATGTTCATTTGAAGGATCTGGGGCTGAGCATAGGCAAGAAAACCACGGATAAAGTGTAAAGAATTAAAATGCTGTGCAGAGCAATATACAAAACCAATACAATTCGTTCTGTGAGATACTGGGTGAGAGCGTCCATTGTTCCCTGGGCCAGGCAAGGTAGAGTGATTTCTGGCTGATGCCATGACAAGCGCTCTTCCTGGGCTGCAGCTCACTCTGTCAATGCCTCTCCGTTGCTTTCTAGGAACTACTCTCATCGGACTTCGTTACCCATAGTCCTTTAAGAAGACTTTCCTCTTATGGAGTATTTCGCAATCAAATAGAAATGTTGCTTTCCGCGCAAACTTTTGTGGGGCAAGTACTGGTAAGTGCATTCCCCTTGTTAGCTTGCTAAGGCATTCGAGCGTGACCCTGAGCGTGTCGGTGTGGGCACTCTCACAACCTCAGCAAGCATTCCCGGCTCCCTGGTGGTCTTATCTCCTTGTCAGGACTCACCTTCCTCTATCCGTTGCTCTCAAGCATTCTCTGCTTGTGAAACATAAACCCTCAAAAGCTCCTTGATGTTTAGTGAACTAATCTGACCTGAAGCACATGGCTACTTTCTCCTCCTCTGATTCCAATAGACCTCTTTGTCCACTCTTCATTATACAAAGCGAACTTTTCAAGCATTCACAGCATTTATTGCTTTGCTCAGTAATTTAAACAAGTGAAAACTCAGTTCAGGTACCCTGTCCCTGGGGAATCTTACCTTACCTCTGTGCTGGACTACAAAAGCCCCTTCTCTCACCTCTGCTCAAGCCTTTGTGCAGTGCTGTTGAAACGGTCTCTGTGTGCGTCCGTCTCTCCCAGCACACTGTGGTCTCCTGCAGCATTTGATCGTGTGTCTGAAGAACAGAGTTCCTATAAACGAACGCTCTACTTGTACCATTTCACGAGCGCAGCTTAAACTGAAACAATGAGAAATGGGTGTTTAGGGTACGCCGCTACTTGATGATGAGACTTTCGATTAGGGTTAAGAAGGGTACAGATTATCCTTTGCACTGCCTAGATAGTGAAACTATGGCTCTTTTTGGTTAACGTTGTTAAATTGAGCTGCTAAGGTTTGCTTCAAATGTATAAGTAACATTGATTGCTTTCATAAAAGCTGCAAGAAATGTTAAATTATCTGAGAATGTACTTTTCCTTTCCCTCTCTTTTAATTTATTTTTTTTTTGTCTCTTTTCCTGAAATCCTGTGGGTATGATTAGTGACGAAAGATTCTGTGGTCCTCTCGGAGTATATGAAGGATTTCTTGATGAAGATGTCTTTGAATATTAAACTTGTATTTGGCCGTCTGAGGATAATATTGGGAATTACATTGAAGTTCACTAGGGGGAGCACTAGGTTACCACAAGGTGGTAGCACCCACCACAGAGTAGGGGGAATAAGCAATTACTGAATATAACCCAGTAAAAATTATCTTAACGGTGGAAAAATGTTCTTACAACTTGCAATGGCTGATGCTTATCTAGTTGAAGCACTGGGAGCCACAGGGTAGAGGTCAAATCAGAATAACCACTTTACTACCGAAAGACATTTAGTGACAATCCTTAGGGGCCCCAAGCTAGTACTTCTGCAAAACAGCAGAGAATGAAATCGCACATGCATTTGTTTTTGTCCTTTCTTCTTTCCTTTACATAGTAATTACCTTAATTCCTTCAAAAATATGTGTCATTTGCCAACTGCATACCAGGCAGCTTCTCTACACATCATAAAAATACACGCAAAACTCTTGCCTTATAATTGCAATTCTGGTGGTGGCAGAGATGATAAATATCTACCCAAATAAATGAGAAAAAAAACAAAGCTATGAGGACATTGGGAATTACGTGTTGGCATGTTCTGATGGTTACCGAGTTAATTAGACTGGATACAAGGATCACAGAAATCTCTGAAAAGCTCAGATTCGAACTGAGTCAAGAACCAAAGGGAGAAAGCAACTGAATTCAGGGGAAGAGGATTTCACATACAGAGAATGGATTTGTGGAGACTAAGACTGCATCATACTACAAAGGAAAGCTCACAGGCTAGAGAGTGTGGTGCCTGGGAGAGTTCTGGGAAAGACTGGAGGGTGGGGTGAGGTCTTGCGCTTCATGGGAAGGAGCTAAGCTACTCAAGTAGAAAGATCTTATTCTGCAAAGGGAAGCCATTAGGAACCTTAAAGCAAGACGAAGGCATCGGCAGAGTTGGTTGCTTATGAGGTTGTAAGGAAGAATGTTCTATACCTGTGTCCTAGGATCTCATTTTCAGGAAATCGTACGCCCTCCTTGGCTTAAAAACATGGGGAAGAGCCCACCCTCATGATCAAATTTAACTTGAGTCCATGTGCAAAATTATCACTTCCAACCAAGGTCAGATTCTGAAGTACTTGCTAGAGGCTAGGATTTCAGCATTATCTATTTTGGGGGAACAGAGTTCAACATGGAACCTTTGTAATACTAAATGTAAAAATCACACATCCAAAATATGACATCATAAATATCACTACACCATAATTATAATTCAAGATAATTAATAAAAATTACCAAAAAAATGACTCGTATAAAGTAATATATTGGAAGTATTGGATTTTAGCTCACCGATCTTGTACTAGAACAGAATAATAGTAATTACTATTGTGACATAAAGAAGTCCAAAGTAGCTCAATTAACAGCAGGAGGCAGACTGAAATGATCAAACTCCTTATTCTGAAAAGATAAATCAAATTTACAAGTAACTATAATTTATCTGTAAACATTTGGTACATATAAAAAGCACAATTATAAAACTTGCAAAGTATAAATAGACAGCGTTCACTGAACAGCATTCAATAAATAATAAAATGAGTAAACCTAGAAAAAAGTTTCAACAGATAAAAATGTTCAAATTTCCCCTTTTTAAATGTCTCTTGTGAAACTATAGAATATTTAGAGAATGCAGATAATGAAAGCAAAACGATCACGTACCCCTTGCCTAGGTAGTAGGCTATGCTAGTTACTTTTTCTCTTGTTGCTGAGGCAAAATACCTAACACCCCAAGTTAAAGGAGGAAAAGTTTATCTAACCCACAGTTTGTAGAGGTTTCAGTCCATAGCTGGCTCCAAGGCAGGGTGGTGTGGCAGAGGGGAGTCACAGAGGAGAAACAGTTCATGGCAGGCACAAGACAGGAAAAGCAACAAGAGCCTTAACAGCATCTTTCTGCCCCTTTTATTTTTTACAGACAGAGACAAGGGTGGTGTGTTAAGCCATTCAGTGTACTAGTTTAGTAATCCCACACCCTTAATCCCAGCATAGCACACTCTAGATTCAACCACCTCTATAAAAGCTACCTATGACTGCATGAGGCTTTGAGGGGACATCTAGACCCAAACAATAGTATAGATCAAAGATTATTTGATGTGATATATTTAAGTCATTTTGACAAATAAAAAAATAATTAAAATAATCAGCAAGCTTACAAAGATAAAGAAAACATGAAATCAAAGTGGAAAAATTTAAGATAGTCAGAAAATACTACATTATACAACAGCTGATGATTTGATGTTAACAATAACAGAAAAAAACAACTAGCCTAAAGAAAGAAAAAATATAAATATATGAAATAATACATGAAAATGAGAAAATCCATACAGATAAAAGGGAAAATTAAAGATGTATATACAATTAAAGTTGAAAAGTGGATATTTCTTATGATAAATCATTGAAATTATCCATAAAGGAAAATTGGACCAAATATCTGCAAAAAACGAGGCTTCCAAAGACTTATAATCACCATCACAATCCATTCCTCTCACTCCTAGAAGGTATCTATATGTTTTCAAGGTTCATTCTACCAAACCTTCAGTACGTGGATATCTCTAATGCTAATTACACAATTTTAATACAAAGAAAATGGGTAATTTTCTTTTTCAATAAAAATGCAATGTTAATATCAAAACCACTACAAATACAAATAAGAGAATACAAACTCTTGTCTTTAATACTTTGGGAGATGAAACATGGCCACACCCCAGAATGATAAGAAGAAACAGGAGGGGGTTGGTAAAGGAAGAGATGACGGTGGAAAAAGAAAAGAAGAAGAGAATAAAGGGGAGGATACATCTATCAGTCCATAATTAAAAAGAAGAGAGATTCTCTTCGAAAGAGGACACCATCCAGAGATTCCTCTTGTTTAGAACACAAGGCATCAGCCAACTGTGCAGCACCTACGGGTCTGAAGTCGTAGAGCATCACAGAGGATGACTGTGACTATTAATCCTCACCTGTCAACTTCATTGGATTAAGAAATGCATAGTGAATGTGCCTGTGTAGGTCATGGAGTTGTAGCTTGGGGTGCTATACATATGATCTCTCACCCATTCCTCTGTTGTGCTATTCTCCTGCCCTACTCCCCGAACCCCACAAACTGGACAGTTAGTCTCCACCCTACCATTCTCCCTGGACGTTCCAGGCTTGGAGCCAGCTGACAATGGACTAGATCCCTCTAAACCATGGAAAAAAATTTCTTCTGAATTTACTTCACAAAATGGTCCTATTTTTAAAGAATTTTTTCTTTTTGTGAGATTTGGGGATTTGTTGTTGTTGTTGTGGTTGGTTAGTTTGGTTTGAAGTTGTTGTTAATCATGTAAGTGGCTGTTTTCTCTGTTACTTACTGGGTAGAAGATTAAAATTATGACTCTGTCTTGACAAGTGTATCTTTTTTTTTTAGCATAACTCTAGCCACTATTTTATTCCTCAATTTTATGGTTTTATCTTTTCTGGCTTCTATATTTTGCAGGCAATCTGGGATTTTCTGTCTCTGCATTCCAGTTTAAGTCCTGTCTGAGAAACACAGTCTTTTCTGTGTGTATAATCTCCTCAGTAGATACATAAACCCTTAGAAACATTAACATTTTCAATTGTTAACCATGGCATGCAAGTCTAAAAAATGAAACATCAAAATTCATTCAGAAGAAAGAACATTTTCAGTATGATGGTGGGGCTACAGCGTAAACAAAAGACTTGTTGATTTTTTTTTCCTAATGTAGACACTTCTGAAAAAGGGAAAATATACTGTAACAGATCAGTTTCTTATTCCATGTTTTCATCCACTGTTTAAATGAAAGCAAACCTTGTCTGCCACCTGACACGAGTGGGAGAGTGGCAGCTCAGTTCACAGACTTGATTCACTCCACGTCCGCGTCCACGTGGGAAAGACGGCCACAGCTGTGTGCGTCACCTGATGCAGAGCCCAGGCCAAAAAGCCAAAATTGTGCCAAATGCCTCTGTTTGTGAACCGGAGCATTCACAAGCAAAAGCATTTGTGAACTGAAGAACTATCGCGTTTATGTTTCTATACATTTCCTTTCATTATTCTGTATTTTATGTTTAATATACCATCAAGGATCAAGAATGCATTGTGCTAGAGTGGGAATATACTTTAACGATCTTTATCACACAGATAAAGAGAACCCTGGTAGGAAATACTCCACTCTGTTCAAGCTGATTTTTCTGAATTATCATTTTTTTTCATGCACCGATCATTTGTGGAAAGGTACATTGTTTATCTTTTTTATGCACATGGCACAATATCCAAAAACACAAAGGCTACATACTGAAAACCAAACATTTTCGTTTCCCCAACTGCTGGAAGCAACCACTGGTCAGAGTTTCTTCCTTCTACTCTGAACATGCTGAATAACATTGTCAGATTTATTGTCTTTGGTTATTTATTTAGCGCACTTAAGACAACTCTTCTCCTTCTTTACATTATATCTACAGACATATAAAATCTGCAGTTCTCTTTGCGGCAGCTCCTTATGGACAGCCAGTAGTTCAGTGAATGGCTAACAGTGCCCATGGCAGTGAAATTCAATGTGAATTCAAGTCAGTCCACCCATCCTGTGTCTTTAATAGGAATCCAGCACAAAGAAGGGGCCGAGGGCCATCTACAGACTTCCAAAGCTTCTCCATCCTCTCTGGGGCACTATCCTAAGATCCATCTTCCTGAGGGCACCTTACACAGGTTATCCCCTCCGAATTCCATCTCTTAGTCCATTTTACAAAAGAGCAGTTTTGCTGTGACACCCTTTTGACGAATGAAAATTGTAAAATGGAGAGAAAAAATGCTTACTGATGGATAGCAATAAATGAATTAGTATATGAGACTTGGCTAACCTATTAAAATCATCACACAGGTTAATAGGTGTAAATATAGATGCATGTATATGCCTAGCATAATAATTATTTATTATTATATTTTTGTGAACAGGATATCTCAATATTTGTAGCTACAAATATAAAACAAGTAATATTAATGCTGAACCCTGTCTCATTCTAACAAAAAAGTAGTATCTGTAGGTGAATACATGAATTGGATAAAACATCTCATTGGATGGATTTCCCATAAAATTATGTTTTGTCTTATAATTATCAATCCTTAATATATCTGAATTGGTTAAATCAATTGTCTAAATAACAACTGTAATGAAAATCCAATTCAGAGGAAACATGAAATAGTATTTAGAGACATACGTCAGGGAATTTAAATTCCCTTTTAGTTTATTGTACCTATCTAGAGATTTCAGAACTGTCCCCTCATTTCATTTGATTACTATTTATGAGAGGTATAAAGGAGTAATTATAAATCAATATGACATTCTCTGTTAAAACCAGGAATATCGTAAATCCAGGGGGTTTTGCTGGCATTCTTGGTGTGATGGTTATTAGCATCTTTCATTTTGAAAAGCTTATGTTTAGATCCAAGTGTAACGGTGCACACCTGTACTCCCAGCACTCTGGAGACTGAGACAGGTGGACTGCAAGTTCCAGTGCACCCTGGGCCATTCAGTGATGAGTCGGTGGCTGTTCAAAAGGAAGCATAAAAAGCGAAGGGCTAGGGGTCCAGCTCAGTGCAAAGACTTGGGTGCAAACTTCAGTACCACAAAAAAGTTTGAACTTAGACAATAAACAATACAGCTACCTTAGTTTTAAATGAAAGTTTCCTTTTCCTTTTTTTTGGGGGGGGGTGCAGGGATCAAACTCAGGACCTTGCACTTGTGAGGCAGGCGCGGTGACACTGAGCTAAATCCCTGACCCCTAAAGTTTTATTTTTCAAAGAGATGAAACTAATAGAAAAAAATGCTACTTTGAGAGTCTGCTTAGTAGGTTAGAGCTCAGCCCCACCTCCCCTCCCCTCCCCCCT
>NW_022900930.1:5234929-5290082 GCF_012274545.1 Fukomys damarensis | reverse complement strand
CCCCCCCTCCCCTCCCCTCCCCCCTTCCCCGTGCTCTCCTCCCCTCTCAACTCCTCTTCCCTTCTTTCTCTCCCTCCCCCCGTCATACCCTTCTTCCTCTTTTGGTATTTCTTATGTGCCTTTTTCCTAAATTTCATTCTCATTTCGTTTTTTTCTGGAGATATACATATTTCATGAGTCTCATAAAAGGTAGCTTTATTCACCAATGCATTAATTTATACATATATGCCAGAATGGGACACACACACACACACACACACACACACACAATCCTCCTCCTCCTTAATTTCAGAATCCTTCCTTCCTTCCTTCCTTCCCAGTCCTTCCCGTTTGATACACGGAACCATCAGTTCAGGGTGCGATCCTTGTAATAAACCTTTTCTGTTACTAAGCGGCTTCCTTTCATATCACTCCCAAGTTTCACCCCAAGCTAAGGGACGGGAACATCAAACAGACCCGGAGTCTTTAGGAGAAGTCTCTGAATGGATATGTTTCCTCTCTGCAAGGAGATAAGTTAGTCAGACCCGAACTGGACTCCAAGGAAAAAAGAAAGAATGAACGGTCCACAGCGTAGCTCAGTCCGTCTGAGGCCCTGCCTCTAAAAGGGAAGGAACACCCTTCAGCCCGGGAGCGGCTCACACAGACGGCTGGGTCTGAGGGCCCTGGGCTCTTCTTGGCCTTGTCCATCTCATCTCCATCTCCTGATCCCGGTGCTGGCCTTGATCACACGTCCCGGCGGCGGGACACATCCAGCACCTCCGGGCCGGGCTCTCCTCCCTCAGCACCCTCCTGCTCTCTCCCGCACATGCTCAGTTCCAAACCAGGAAGTGGCCGGAGGACACGGGGCTGGGGGCCTTAGGAGCAGCGTCCACCCGCGGGGAGGGTGCGGGTGCTCTGCCTGCCGGCCCTGCAGCTTCGCCCTGGGGGCCGGGCAGATCTCTCTTTTCTCTTTGGCTATCAGGAAGGAGAGTGTGAGTGACCCGTGGTGGCCTGGCAGGGGCAGCTGGGCCCTGTCTTGCTGACCTCTCCAGTGCATGGGTTTCCTCTGGACTCCGCTCCGCCCCAGACCCTGTGGGGCCTCTACTTCACCTGGCTTAGCCCTAAGATGCAGGCCAGCACCGCACAGGCCCAGCCCTGGACCCACCACCCTAGGGGCTTTCTCAGGGCGACAACCACGAAGAAGGCCTCATTACCGCAGTTTCTGGAGTTGCCTTTGATTCATAAGAATTTTTCCTCTGAGCGCTTCTCTGGGTGTCTCTTACTTTGACAAGTAAAACTTTGGATGATACCTAATTTGTGCTTTGTTTTAATTTTTGATTTTGATTTCTTGTTTATTCACGATCTACTTAGAGGAAGGTGATGTGCTTTTATTTTCCTGAAAAAAAGACATGAATTGTAGATGGGGGGGTAATATTTACTACTTTAGTAGAAATTTATGGTGCAAGGATGACAGTGCTTTTATGATTTCTACTTTGTAGAATTTACGAGAAATTCCTTGTTGCCTTGTATGAGGTCAATTTTTAGGACTATTTAACAGACTCTTGAAAGAATATGTATTAGCCTGTTTGATATACAATGTAAGGAATACTAATGATGTTTATGTATTTTCTATATCCTTAATTCTTTGTTGATTGAGAGGACATGTCAAAAATCTCCATTTATGACATTTCAGCTTTTCTGGATGTCTTGCATTTCCAACCGATTTGGGGTAATTTATTCTAATATCCATTGTTACACATAATTATTTACTAGACCTTCTGGATTGTCAGTACCTTTTACAATAATGAATGTCTACTTTTGTTGTACTCATATTTGCTCTTTTTTTTCTAAAACGCTTGAGAACACAATATTAACCTGTAGCAGTGATTTTCCTACTTTCATTTTACGCACGCATGCTTGATTGGGATGTCTTTGCCCAGCTCTCTTTCAAATCTTTTTTTTATTTCTTCTTATGTGCGTCCCTTGTAAATGTCGTGTAGCTGGATTATTGTTCTTGTATCGATTAACTGAATTACTTCTTAATTTACCAGGGGAATTTAATCATTCTCCTTTATTATGATCTGTTTAATTTGTCTTTAGAATATTTAGAAATTGAATTTCATGGCTAATAGAATATGTAAATATCAGTAGCTTAAGTAAACAACCACAAGATCTGTTAGTAAAGAAAGGGAGAAGAGGTGTAGGACACAGGGCCAAGAGCGCTGCCAAAGTCTTAATTTCTCAGGCTACTGGAGGGGCTGAGTGACTGTGGACTTTGAGAATGATGGACTTCAACATTATCTCCTCAAATCACTAGTATATAGTCCTGGGCAAAATAAGTTCTTTCAAGTGGATTTCATTCATATAATATGAATATAAAGGAGATTATAATAGTCTCATCAGAATGTTGGAGATAATTGTGTAATACACATAAGCACTCAGGACATACCAAGTACTGACAATTGGCTGAAATTTGTATTTTTAGCTTATATTTTTTTTTGCTTGTTGCATTAGTTTTTTTAATTTTAAATTGAATTTATTGGTACATTCTAGGCAGACAATACAGTTACATTCATTACTGGGATCTTGTACCTTTACATGCCAGGTCTTGGTTCTCATTTTTTCCTCTTATCCCCACCCTCCCTTCACCCCCTCCTCCCCTCCCCACCTTAAAACACTTTAATTTTTAATTAATTTTATTTTCATTATTTTTAAGTGAATGTTTCTATTTTAATAGAATAATATAAAAGCCAGGTAAATCAAATTCATTCTTTCTCTGTATTTCTGTGTACCTCTGCATATTTTATATTCCTATTGTCTTGAATGATACCTTGAGTATGATTTTCCTCCACATCCTCCCTCTTACTTCCAGGCGTGGTTGAACTAATTTGAACATTAGCTCCTGATTACTGTTGATCGTGTATTGGGTGGTAGTGGGTGAGCTTGGGGGGTGCTAGCAGATGTATTACATTTGGTAAGATTCCTTCTTAATATTTGTAAATTTAAAAGTCACATTAATCACCACCTTTATCAACTTTATTATGCAACCTTTTTTCCTTACATAGTTCATGTTACTGAATTTTTCTTTCTTCTTTTTTTTTCTTGACGATTCCCCATATTTATTTACTAAGGTAGACAGTATCCTTTCTGAATCCTTGAATGTCCAAAATGTTTTCTGCTTACTTTTACAAGTGAACAATGATTTATTTGGGTTTAGAATTCTTGGTTTGTCAATCTTTTTCCTAAAGTCTTTATAAATACTATTTCAATGTGTACTAGCACTGAAGGCCACACACTGGGTCCTGAACTATTGACTAAGCTCTAATCCACCCTTTCCTTTTTGCTTTGTGGTTATCAGGTCAGGACTAATATGTTTTGTTTTGTTTTTGCTTTGTTTGTTTGTTTTTAAGAATTTTACTAGTGAATATTAGTTATACAGATAAATGGATCTCATTTTGGCAGATCCATGTACATATGTGGACTATTTTATCATCCCAGTCAAGTATGCCTAAAAATGAAAGCAGGAAAATCACTGCTACAGGTTAATATTGTGTTCTCAAGTGTTCTAGAGAAAAAAAAAACAAGAGCAAATATGAGCCCAAGATCTTCGTGAAATAGCACCCATTTTCCAGTACGTAATAAAATACACAACATACATTAATCCCATAATAAATGGTCAGCAAGCACTGGGGGTAGCAGCCAGGAGAAAGGGTTCATTCTGACATGCATGAAATTAAAACTTAGGTAAGGAAAGCAGGTAAATGTTCAGGGAATGAGAGGTCCAATTCACTTTTCTTGAACAGATGAATTAATAAATGCTAGCATAAACTAATGTGTGAATAATTGTCTACCCGTATATAGGCAAAGTATAAAGAGAAAATACATTTATCCCCGCCCTTCCTGCAAAAATAAGTATTCATGGTAAAATATATTTCAATTTATTTTAAAAGGAGAAAAAACGGGATTTTTTGGGTTTTATTAATTTTCCATGACAATAAAATGGCTTTGCACATTCATTCCCGATTTTGTTTGTTTTCAGGTGATCCTCGTCTTTGTTCTAAGCATCGGGTCTCTGATCATTTATTTCATCAATTCTTCTGAGTGAGTAAAGTCCTCCATCATTCTGTCTGCTATATCAGTAACTTACTTAGCTACACTGAAATTTTCCCTTGGGGGGGGTATTGTGAAATATACAGTCAACAACACACACACACACACACACACACACACAGGCTCGTGAAAGTGTGTTTAGTTGCCCCAGCAGGTGCTAAACCAAGTTCTGGAGAAATGTGTGTGCTTCCCTTGCACCTGCCGGCCGGCCTTGCTGGAGTTAGGTGGGGTCACAGAGGTTCTGAGGCTCTGTGTCTTCAGCTGCCAGCTCCACACAGGCCACTTCAGAAGGGTTTCAGGTTCCTTGGGCTTTGAAGGAGAAGTTCTGAGTTTGGATCAGAACTTCTCATGAGCCTCCAAGAACTCTGGATGGATTTGAGAACCAATAAAGCCAAACCTCACCTGTGGTAACAGA
Source organism: Fukomys damarensis (assembly GCF_012274545.1). Taxonomy (NCBI): domain Eukaryota; kingdom Metazoa; phylum Chordata; class Mammalia; order Rodentia; family Bathyergidae; genus Fukomys; species Fukomys damarensis. The sequence goes on along the minus strand of NW_022900930.1, from coordinate 5,285,578 downwards.
ACAAGGTGCTGTCTGCTTGCCTCCAAAAGCACTCTCTCCTTGTAGCTCAGTGTTAGGGGGAGTCTCTTGAACTGAAGTCAGTCTAAAGTGAGTTCCATGTCAATCCTTTGGGAGTTTAATTGAATTTCCAGCTGAGGTTAACTTAGGATTTACAGAATCTCAAAAGCAAGGCAACCAAACTAGGTCCAGTGGCACACTCTTATAATCCAACTACTAGAGAGTCTGAGGCAGGAAATCACAAAATCGAAGCCAGCCCTGTCAATTTAGAGACACTGACACACACACACACACACACACACACACACACACACACACACACGGTGATATGCCACTGATGGAGGTGTGAGAATGCAGCTAAGGTAACTGTAGGTAGCCTAGGGGAACTGGCAGTCTTTGCTTTGTAAACTCCTAACAGATCTTTCAGGAATTTTTCTTTGATTTGGTTAAATCAATTCCATCTGACCTAGAGCAAAAAGTTGCAGAAGCTAACATATTGACTGGATAGATGAACTCGCAAACCACGGAGTAGTATGTAATCTGTACACCTCCAAATATCAACTGAAAATAATTGAAATTGAACTGATAAACCCTATCATAGTGATGACAAGAAATTTCCTGTTATTTTAAGCTCCATGGGTGATTCAAGGGTTTTATTTATGCATAGCTGCGCTCCCAAGAGGAAGGTAATTTCCTTCAGCTCTCAACATAAGTGTCTGAATTGGTCATTGATAGTGAATAAATGGAAAATTGCCTGCCTTTTCCCTATATTTGTCTTTTATAGACATGGTATTTAAACATTCACCTTTACACACTGTACTTATTTCTTTTCCAGCCCTGTTGGAAGTTGTTCTTCATATGAAGACAAAACCATCCCCATTGATCTGACTTTCAATGCTTTCTTTAGTTTCTATTTTGGATTGAGAGTAAGTACCTATGGGAAGTGGGAGGACACACAAAAACACAACTGGAGCAACGTACAGACCGTGTGTCCCTCAGTGACACACTCTGCCCAAATTATTAGGCTGAGAAGGTAAAGAGTCTGTGTGCTGTTAATAAAACCTCTCTTCTACCTCTCTCTCTCTCTCTCTCTCTCTCTCTCTCTCTCTCTCTCTCTCTCTCTCTTTCCCTCTTTCTCTCACCTACTCTGGAAGTCATAAACCAAGGCCATCACAAATGAAACCTGTCCTTTCAAAGACACATTATCTTCTTTATTGGCTTAATAACTACCACAAAGGAAACTTTACTAGTAATCACAAGGTGGTAGAATAGGACTGGCAAGTCTCTGAAGATGTCACTGTTTCTACTAATGGCACATGTAGCATCTTAGCTGTATAAAATATTGTTATATTTTTGTTTCACTTTTTTAACATTCATCTATTAATGAATTATCTCATTCCGATGACATTTAGTAAGTCCTCATTTTAGGTCTATATTTGAGTGTATTAATCCATTCCATGCTTGTGGGAGACTGTATGCATCCATATAACTACATGTGTACTTACATTTGATATAGAGAAGTATATCTCATACACATCTCATGTACATATATGTACAAACACATATGCATATAGATAGTATGTAGTTCTATGATCCTCCTTTAAAACTTATCCTACTACACTGACCATCAAAATCTTTTTTACAGGAGCAGATTCTCCTTCCTGGAAATGTGGTTTTCTTAATCTAAGTAGGGAAACTCATAAACACAGTTCATGATCAGCAGTCTTTTAGAGAGTTGTGCATTTTTCCTTGAAGACCAACTTAAATCATATACCTTCACTGCTCACATAAGATATAACTATGTATAAACATACACATATATGTTCTAGGAACAGAGAAGTATTAATTGAATACTCATTAAAGAAACAATATCTGTATCTATATACTTGTAGGATTACATGAGTTTTGCTTATGCATAAAATAGACTAATAGCAAAACTTGAGGGAATGAATCAAGTGTAGCTTAAAATAATATCATCTCTGTGATCACTGAAATTTTTGAGGGTAGCAGAATTTTCAGTTTTATGTTTTCATTTTTACAGTTTTTGGCAGCTGATGACAAGATCAAGTTCTGGCTAGAGATGAATTCTCTTGTAGACATCTTCACCATTCCCCCAACATTTATTTCGTATTACTTGAAGAGTAACTGGCTGGGTAAGTGTGTGTATGAAATCCATAGCAATAGCTAAAACAAAATGGAGAATTCTCAACATGCATTTATAAGTATTCTTCATTTTTACTTAGTGCCTGTCTGCCACTAAAAAAAATACCCCTTTGTTTTGTTTTGGTTTTTTTTCTCTCTTTTTTTTTTTACTACATCAGAAACCATTTTTAACCTCAACACCAGAAATTCACCTGGCACACAGTAGGGCTTTGATAATTGTGGGTGGAAAGGCTGCACCACCTACCTGAAAGGTGTGGCTCAGCGATGTATCCCCCAGGCACCCGAATGCTACCCGTGCTTAGACTTGTTAGGCATGGGTCCAGTTGTTCTGTATTTTAGGTGGATGTGCGGACGGTACCACAGCACTGGTAACTGTCCTAGTCATATTCTTGTCATTGGAGCATAGTACCCAACACCCACAGCCTCAAGGAGGACAGGTCTGATTTGAGCTCATGGTATTTAGAGGAGTCAGACTGCAATTGGCTGGCCCCAAGCCAGCAAGGGCACAGTGAAAATATCTGCAGAGGAAAACTGCTCAAGTCGTGGTGACAGGACACAGAGGGTGAGGGAAGGGAAGGAGATACACACTTCCGGGACCCCACGGGGATGCGCTGAACTCACTAGAGCGGGAGCCAACTGGTGAGTGCAGCACCCCTGATCCACTCCCTTCCCCACACATGAGCATTCTGGAGGACATTGCAGAGCCACACTGTGACGCTGGATTCGAACATTTTTCTGTAATTTAATATTTTCACTTTTGTCTATGAAGTACATAGCAGATCTGTTATCAATTACAAAATAAAGAAACCCTGAGGAACAGCATTGCATAGAGATTGGGCGAGCAGGCGTTTAGGTAGCTCATGGAAATTTTTCTTTAAATTCTAAAGAATTGAACAGAGTAGACAAATAGTTCTTATTATATGCGAGGCATGCTTCCGTATGCTTTATTACCACTACAGTTGTTTAAGGTAAGTGTGATTATAATTCTCATTTCACAAATGAGGACCCAGAGAACTAAGGGTATCTATCGCCGTAGGTGGCAACAGCTAGTAACTCTTAAGGCCGGGATTTGAACTTGAGCTCACGCCCTTCAGCCTGTGCCATCAAACACACTAGATTAGAGCGCTCAGGGGAAAGTAGAGGCCTGCGACCCTGACTGTGTTGGAATTCAGGCCATCTTTCAGAGTGACCCTTCGCATTTGCCAGCTCTCTCCTTTTGATTGCTCTATAGGTTTAAGGTTCCTACGAGCTTTGCGGCTGTTAGAACTCCCTAAAATACTGCAAATTCTACAAGCCATCAAGACCAGGTGAGTGCCAACATTTTCTGCTTGCTTAGTTGTTCAGATTAAGAAATGAAAATGCTGACTGGATCCAAACTCCACTCGCGCCTCCTCAGAATTTCCTTGCCACAACTGAAAAATCCCTCGGCGTCCCTGATGCTCTCTACTTATTTTTCCCTACCTATTACTTTGCACACTGGGTCAAAATCTTTTAATTGTTTCAGGGACGTTTATCTTTGTTTATAAAAAACCACACAGTGTAAGTCGATTTGGATTTTTTTTTCTTCATTGAGTTCACTTGGATTTTAATTCTAGGTTCTTCTACCAACACACACACACACACACGCACGCATGCACACGCACACACACATACACACATGCACACACACACACACCAAATAATCAGCCAGTTCAGAAGCTCTGTCTCTTCACATTTGCTTTTATTATCTTGTCTCTCCTGGCCCGTGAGAAACTTGTCCTTGGGTTCAGGAGTATAACCCAATTCCTCTGAGCACTTGAAGGGCCCATTATGCAAATCGAGCCTTAAGCTGAAGGTGTAGCTCAGTGGTACAGCCTATGAGGCAGAAGAAGCTCGGTTCATCCCTACCCAAGAAAGAGTCACTTCAGTTTCTCAAAAAAGAAACAACAAAGCTCCAAACTACTCCTGAGCAACAATACCTCTAAAGTTTCAAACAGCTAGTTCTGTTATCCATTCAAACTCTAAACACCTTCTGCATCTTCATTAGGAATGTCTAATATCACCAGATGGATTTCACTGCCTAGTGTTTGTGCATCATGGAGAAACTGGGATAGGAAAGGTCATTCTGGCCTGAGGAGTGTCCTTGCCTGAAAGCCGGAAACATGTCAGCTAAACTCTAAGGCTTTCTTTTGGTGACAAAAGCACTTCTGATCTTTTCAAACCCTTAAAGCCCCTTTATGAGGTCAGCAATCTGAGTAGTTCTATGTTTCAGTGAGCTACTCAGAGTTCCATTTTACAAGCTACTCCCTGGACTCTTGGCACAGTACATTTTGTATAATTACCTTAGATGACATAATAGCTCATTAAATTTATCTCATGTTGACCTACATACTGTATAATTTTAAAGCAATTTCCTACCAGGCTAGTGAATGTCACAGAAAATCCACAAAGAAGTATGTGTGACCTGGCGAGTTTTAGAGCTGTGTGTCTCAGACGCTAAAGTGTGTAAGAAATAGGCAGAGGAACTTGTCACACTGCAGACTGGCAGGTGAGGTTCTCAGTACCTCCTGAGAACACCATGGCTTCCAGTCCATGAACTCCTGCCTTGAGTAGTGAGCAAGATCTTAGAGAATGAGGTGTCTGTAGTTTTGGGACCTGCTTGAGGAGACCCAACCGTGCTTCTTGCTTTTCTTTCCTGCAGCAATTCGGTGAAGTTTTCCAAGTTGTTATCAATATTTCTCAGTACCTGGTTCACTGCAGCAGGGTTCATTCACTTGGTAAGTGTCTCGTCACCACCCTGCATCCCCAGTGAGTGTCTACCGGGGGGGGTGACCCATGGAGACCAGAAATGTGACTTCTCCCTTTCTCTCCCTCTATTTTCTTCCATGATCGCACGTACCATACGTATGTGTCTCCCATCACATCGAAGGGTCTGTGTTCCTCTTCCAACTTTCAAAATCTGCTCTGAGGGAAAGACCTAATAAAATCTATGGGATCTCAGCAATAGGCAGAATCTCCCACAGAGGCTTCGTGGAGATTTGGGGCTTCTGAAGTTAAATATATGCATGTATATAATAAGACATTAAATAAATAAATAAAGGCAAACTACAGGTGTGGCTCAGTGGTAGAGCCCTTACCCAGAGCACTCAAGGTCCTGAGTTCAATTTCCAATACTGCCAAAAAAAAAAAAAAAAAAAAAAAAACGGAAAGAGAAAGCCAATTGGAGAATTTCAGACTTATGTAAAGCTGGATACTTGTGAGGGAGGAGGTGCTGTTGGGAGATAGGCTGTGGGCCTCCCTGACTCTCCTGAAATTTTGTACCTCGCTGCCTCATTTGCTTAGGGAAAGGCTAGTTCCTATCTCATATCATAAGCAGCATAGTGAGTGGCTTTCAGCAACAGGAAAGAAACTCCTGGGATTTACTGCTTTCAAACAGTTGAGGAGCAGTCATTAGAAACTATGGAAACTGAAACAGGATATTAAAAATCTGCAGAACTATTTGTGAACAAAATCAAACAAAATATAGCAGACTTTCCTTTGACTTCTGTGTCAGGATTAATTAAAGCAATAATAATTTAAAAAGAAAATAACTGTCCTCGATCTATCAGGAAAAAGGTCAAATACTAAATGAAACTAGGATAATAGCTTCAAGGAACAAAAACCAGCTCCACCCCTCCTTCACACTCCAGAAGGAGACTCTTTTTTTTTTTCCTGAAAAGGTCAAGAGGAAGGCAGAGCAAGGAGGTTAGAGGGCTGCACCTTGAGTCCTGAGGTATCAGGGGACAAGGAATCACCGGTGTCCCTGTGGGGTCGCTCTCATCCCAGATGCGAGGTGAGGAGCCATATGCCCTCTTCTGCCTTCAGTAGCAGTTTGAATGAGAGGCTCTCAGGCTTTCTATAGCCTACGAGCATATTTCATTTGACCACATTATGTTTTTATTGTGTTCTTTGTTTTTAATTAATTGCTAAGTTTTATGGACAACTCATGGAAAAACCCGGATCTCTGATTTCTTTGGGAAAATACAAGAGTCTGGCAACGCTACTCTCCCCAGGCCTACAAGAGTCACAGTTAAAGAGTAGCTGCTTCCTGTGTATATAGAGTGAGTGCCCAAAGGCTGGCAGCAGCCTCTGCCTGCCCCGCTATTCCCTGAACTCTTGCTCTGCCCCTCTGAACACAAGAGCAGGTGTCCTACTGGACGTGCAGTCTCCTGAGCAAGGCCACTCCAGTGATTTCTCTAATTTCCACAATACAAAGAAACCCACAAGAGCTACACCCCAAAGTAAGGGAAAGAGTAGGTTTGGTTGAAAGTATATTTGAAATGCAAACCAAAATAAATCATCTTCCAGTACTCACAGTACTCCAGCAAAAGTTGATGCCGCTCAAAGGCCAGCATTAACTCAAAAAGAATCAGTGTGGCACCAAAGCATGAATTCTGCCCAGAATTACAAGGACATGGGTGGAGGGCAGAGAGATACCAGTATGAGATACAGTAGCCCCATAATACAATAGCTACAACACCAAGCTCTATAATATAATTTGCCCAAGGGAACAAAGAAAAAGTTGAAAAGCCTTCCATACTGCAAGAATGCACATAGCCTACAATAATCCTTCTGAGACTAAATGTTCCCAAGCAAAAGGACACAAAAAAGGCACCAGAAAGATATTTACAAATAAAGCTTTGCATCTATCAGTCGAGTATCGTGTATTCCAGGTAAAATGACCCTCTCTTATTAATCCCAGCTGTCTTTTAAAGCAGTTACTGGCCTTCAAGGGTAACGAAGAGAATCCAAGAAGAACAAAGCAAGGCCCACAGAAGGGGGGAAAAGAAAGTAGCCTTGGATTTCCAGGGTGTGTTGATCAATACCTGACGATGAAGAAGTGTCTATGTGATGTCCCTGCAAAAGGAAATACAACCTGTCTTGTCACAATAAACACCCAAGGCAAATGGGACCCGTGAGCCCACTTTTGAAATGTAGCTTGGTAAAACCCAGCCACAAAGGAAATGAATCAAAACTAAGAATTCAAAATGGACAAGCCATGATCAAAACCAGTGAATAAACGTCTAATACAGATGACGTGACTGGGGCCGTGATGGTTACAGACTAAGATGTGTACCCAAAAGGTAACTATAATGTAAGGAGTGGAAACACCAGTGGAAGGTGAGAGGATATAGGTAAGGAACCTTGCGTCCCCCTCCTCTAGAGTGTATTGTGTCTTAAAGCTCAAATGTAAAGCTGAAAATCACGAAATCCAGCTTTGATACCTGGACTTACTTTAGCACCAGCCGCATTCCTCTGTCTTACCTTGCACTTATTGCCCCCAGTTTGGGCCAAGGGTTTGATGCTGGAGCGACCATAGGAAGAGGAGCTGAGGGAAAAGACGGATCCCACGAAGGCACCCACTGTCTTCCCCTCCGAGCTATGAGCAGTATAGAGGTGCTGGGTAAGCCGGGAGGAACTGGGAGTGCTGAAGCTGCTATCTGACTCCCAAACATAGTGCAGAAGCCTTATTTCCAGCCTGAAATCAACTTAATTTTAGTCTTTACAACATTTTGTTCAGGGAAATTACTGAAGCCATGCAGGGAGATGTTATAAAAGGGGCTGTGGGGCTTGGCCTCAAGGAAACTGTCCCAGGATACTACGGGATTTAAATCTGTGTGAATTGAACCTGGCTTATTTTTGTGATATGTTATTGTCTTAAAATACAGCAAAAGGAGAAGTCAGTGGGAGCAGATTCGCACACTCTGTAAAATACTTACTGTTAGTTTGAGAGGAAATTACAGGGGTACAATCCCTTTCCGACTTGGGAGGACAGGGTTATAGGGATCTCCACTCTCAAATCCCCCATTAAATTTCGGAAACAGCTCCCATTTGTTACTTCACTTTTAAAAAGTGATCAGACCCATTTCTAATTACCGTAACAGTTCTTGATGACACAAAATGCCGTCTTTCCCCCAGAAATCTCCAACATTTCATCATTTTTGTTGCTAAGTGGGAATGGACAGCATCTATGGGAGTTATAGGGAAAATCTCTAAAAATAGGAAAGTTGTATTTGGATATATATGAGTGAGTTACAAGTATCCATTATATACTACAGATGATATAATATATCTATAAAATATTTTGTATAGAACAAATTTATATATATTTGAATATAAATATAAATGAATGTAAATATAAATATATCAATTATTCCACTTATTCAGTATGAAATTGATAATATGAAATTTAATTTTTCTTAAAATGGGAAGACTCAGAGGGAAAATCCTTGAAGAAAATGCTTTTCTGCTTTTTTAATCATGAAAGACTTTCGCATGGATGAGGGAAATAACTTGGAAAGCTTGTTTGCTTTTCCCTAGACACGAGTGTTCATATGCTTAAACTCACTGAAATAAAGTGTTCAGTTTCCTTCCTCTAAGGTGGTTGGAAAATGAGAATGAGTGGTAACTGCTCAGTCTGAGTGCTGTGGGGGCCCCTGGGGGTTAGGAGGCAAGGACAGCAGTGGACAGCCAGCCCCTGGGCAGTGGTCTGAATGCTGGGCACAAGCTGGGTCCCAATAATCACTATGAAAAAAACCAAGGTTTTCCAACCATGGCTTCCAATTTGCAAAATCTTCACGGCAGCCTAGAAATCATTTTCATTTGAATTGAATGAAGTGAAACCGATCCAACCATTAGCCTATTCTTTTGAACCTATCTCTTGCATTCTATTCAGAGATCTTTCCCTTCTCTCTGTGGACAGGTGGAGAATTCTGGTGATCCCTGGCTCAAAGGCAGAAATGCACAGAATATATCCTATTTTGATTCCATTTACCTGGTCATAGCAACAATGTCGACTGTTGGCTTTGGAGATACAGTGGCCAAGACCTCTCTGGGACGGACCTTCATCATGTTCTTCACCCTGGGGAGTTTGGTAAAGAATAATTTAAATTTTTTGAATATAGCTACGTAAGCTGAAAGACCACTTGATTAATAGAGCGAGATAAAACAGTTTGGGTTTGGGAATGAAAGTTGCCTCATTCAGAGTAAGCACCATATGAAAGAAAATGCAGGGATGAGTAGATCCCTTATTTTTCACACTGCGTTTCTCCAGAACCCATGACACAATTTCTTGATCTTCAGGGTAGATAAAAGGAGCAGACTTTCCTTATTAGTCTCTGCAAAGATTCCTGCAAATGCATCTTCCTTTATCCTTGCCCATAAATTAGTCTTTCTTGTAAAGAGAAAAGACATTTGAGATTTGGTCTGAAGAAAGTTCCATCTTGTCCACCGTTAATGGGTAAGGCCTGTACATCAGCATATAATTCCAGATAAATGAGAACTGTGCTGATTTCGAGAGTGTAACAAGGGCAAAGGAAGCCTCCTTTCCTTTAGTGACTTTTATTTCAGTCCTTTAAGAGCCATAATAGAGCTCTCTATCTACCTTTCTTCTAATCTTCTGTCCACCGGGTTATATACTTGCATTTCAGTCCTTACTTTTCTCACACTCTGGAATGTCCCACGACCCAAATGCTGTAAAGTCAGAGGCAGAAGGAAGTCAGGATTCACTAAGTTGGTAGGGAAGCTGCCTCACTACTTGCCTTTGGATTTATTAATTGAATGCTGAAAAACATTTCATTGAGTTTTAACACAATCTGGACACCAAAGTAAGGAAGAAAATTGACCTCCCTTTAAAAATTCAATCATAACTACTTCTAGATGAGAGAAAGTTATATGCCTCTTCTTTCTTTCTTTAAGTATAGGAATTTGAGGATTTTTCTGTCAAAATAACAAGACCTGGGGTTTGCTGATCATTTTAGGTCCTATTTGCGAACTATGTTCCTGAAATGGTGGAACTTTTTGCTAACAGGAGGAAATATACCAATTCCTATGAAGTGGTCAAAGGAAAAAAGTGAGTAACTTTTTAAGCACAATATAAGCAGATTAAGACATGCTATAAATCACATATCTCATTCTTGATGCCCATTGCCTGGCCAAGTTATGGAACCCAAGGGCTTTCATTTACTAATGAACTCTGTGCTAGAAAAATTGTGATGCAAATATATTTCTACTTAATACAAACTACTATAGAAGTGCTTGTATTTCACCTAAATAACAAGAAGAGAGAGATGGAGGAACACACACACACACACACACACACACACACAAAGTGGGGAGGGGGAGATTTCCCCCAAACTAATATTTAAATGAGAAAAGGAGAGCTTTGGGAGGGGAATACATACCATAGTTAACTACAAGCACATTCAAGAAGGTAAAAGTGGAATGAAAGCCGATCACTTTGATCCCAGGAATTCAGGGCCAGCCTACCTGATGGGCAGTTCTGTCATGAATAAGTCAATGAAATTAGAGGGATTACAGAAGACATTTTAAGGCAATAATTACTCCTTGGGAGTCATTACGAAGATGGTATCCATGTGGGAGTAGACAGTTGCTGTGCAGACATCCTTCCATAAGTAGTGTATGTGTGTGTAAAATTGCAGTGCCTTTGTACAAGTTGTGATCTGGCGGGGTCTTTTGTGATGCATATCATCATCTACAACTACATGAGAAACCCTTCTTGCACCACTTCTAGTCTAGCCTGCTTGCTTGCTTCTTTTTCTTTCTCTAATAGACCTGTGTGACTGCCCTTCGATTCTGATAGCAGAATTAAAATGACAGATTATGTTATAATTCACTAAATACTATTCAAAAGTAATTCATAAATACTATTGGGCATGGCAGTATTTCTACAACCCTTTTCACTGTGTTCTCATAACTATTACTTATCTTCATAAGTATTGAGATAAGCCGTGGATTGGATTGAGATAAGCCGTGATTCAAATTTAAAATAATGAATGTAGTGAAACTGTCTTAGGGAAAACTGTCCAAAACCATTTGGGGCTCATTTTTTTGGTCAAAGATTTGCTATAATGGGGAGTAATTTATACCTTCTTTTGCTTTCCTCTTAGGCCATTGGTTTTGGCTGAGCTCTAGCTGTAGCTTCCCCAGGAGGGAAATGAAAGTGGAGGTGTTTGATCCTATTTTACTGTGGATTCATGTTATCTCACCTATATCCTTATGCCTTTTCACACCTAAGAAGGAAAGAACAGATTGGAGCTGTTAAATTTGATGTAATTCTTTTTTATTTAGTCTCTGTAGAAAAGAGGTACCATGTAGGTAGAAAGTCCTTTGGAGCCCTCGAGCACTCTCTTAGCACACTTGGTAAAAAATGTGACTGATGAAGTTGTACAGAGAGGAAAGAAAAAATGGTGGAATTAATGAAAAAATAAATACATTGAGAATCAGTAAAATTAAGTACAGAAGCCAAAGTCTAACACCATTTATCTCAGGAAAGGGATGTAGGGCATGTAATAATCAGCTAATCTGGTCTGAAAATTTTAAGATTAAGTTTTCAGTCTTCTTAAATGAGTAGTAGTGAAAAAAACACTGTCTTTGAATGTACTGAATCTAAGAAAATTATCAGAAAGAAAGAATTTTGTCAGAAAACGTCTGTTCCTGTCTTAGCTGTCTCTTCCTAGTACTAACTTGTCTTGTAACTACTCAATCATTTCAAATACGGAGGATAAACTGAAGATTTCGAGGATGTGGTTGGAGCTACCTCAGGGGAAAATGGATTGAATTATTCTCAGTCTCAGTCCCTTAAGGAAAAGCATATGCCTATATTAGCTAATCAGGAATCAAGTGAAAACATCAAGTGGAAATCTGTTTTAAGTTGTAAATAATCATGACAAACCTAGCAATAATGACTACGTGCATGCAGAGCTACATGAGAACAACCAGGCACATGAACCGGAGCTGGGCTAGAAGCCTACAGAAATCTGATGCTTTTTATCCATTGGGGATGCAGTATTTATACTTCTATAGTTAAATATCAAATTTGTTTACAAACAAGGTTAAGCTAATTGTCCACCCCTAAAACTGGACATGAAGATACAGTTCTCTCTGCATCTGTAGGTTCAATCACCTGTAGCTGGAAAATATTTGGAAAAAAATGCATCTGAAGTGAATCTATGCAGACTTGATCTCCTTGTCAATATTCCCAAAGTAGACAGTATCACAACTATTTACATTGGCATTTTCATTGAATTAGGAATTAGAAGTAATCTAGAGATGATTTGAAATATACACAAGTGTGTGCATGATTGAGGTGAAAATACTGTTCCATTTAATAAGGGGGCATGAGCATCTGCAGATTTGGCTGTCCTTGTGGGTCTTGGAATACATTCCCACGGAAACTACAGGACACCTTTATATGTGTTCCTCAGATAATCCGCCTTCCTGATCTTGCCACCCAGGTTCATTGTGGTCTGTGGAAACATCACTGTTGATAGCGTGACTGCTTTCCTGAGGAACTTCCTACACCACAAGTCAGGGAAGATCAACACCGACATTGTTTTCCTGGGAGAGTAAGTGTGTGGCTCGTGGGTTTCAAACTGATACTTAAAATATGTGTGAATATTTTTCATGGAAGAAAATTGCTCTGTTATATTCATAGAAACTTTTAGAAATAATAATAAATAAGGAAGAAAGAGGAAAAGCAATCTCATGTTCAGAGTCAACCTATATAAATATTTTCCAATATATCGTGCCAGATGTTTTTCTGAGGTGCAATCAAAATATATAGTGAATGTTTAAATTTAAAAATAATTTATTTCTTTCTGCATAAAATTTGAGTTTTCCTGAAACAAAATGTGATCAAAATATACATTGGATGTTTAGATTTTGAAAATATTGCCTGTCATCGAGGTGTCTTTTATTACACACTTTTATGAAGTACAATCAAAAGTATGGTGGATATAGCAGTCACATGTCATCTAACAGGAAGATGGCCTCCTAAAAACACTGTGGTGCGTCCTTATCATCTTATTCACCAGATCCGGGACCTATGTGGTTCTTGGTTCTCCCCGGTAGTAAAAATGACCATGAAAGGTAAACATCTTTAATCACTTCAGGACATTGAGGCAGCTGTGACAACACAGCTAAAGACACTCGTGCAAGCCAACTTACAGAAATGCTTCAGAAAGTAGAAAGAAGGGTGGAATAAGTGTGTTCACAGCAAAGAGGGACGTTTTGAGGGGACGAATAGCACTGTGTCTCTTACTGTAACAAATTTTTTTTAATTTAAACTTTCACTACATCTTTTGATCACACCACGTATGGACTAATATTATTTAAGGGCTCTCGATTATTTGATGTTTGGGTTACTCTACATTTATTGTCATTGTACATGACCATAATTTTGTTCACAAATCTGGCACACTTTATAAATTATTACTTTTTAACTGTTAATTCTGAGGATTAGAAATGTGAATTTCAAGAGATTATCCCTAATAATACTGTTGTTCTATATGGTTTTATTTTTTTCTAGTGGAGTCTAAGTCAAATAGTTTGCCAAACAGTGGGAAATACATATTTAATACAAAGATATTTTTAAAGTATTAATTAAATAAGTGGCTTCTCCCTATTTTAATTTATATTTTAACTTTTATTTCCCAACATAAATCAGTCCATATCACTTTATTTTACAATTTTCAACTCTAGCTTGTAGTAAGATTGAACAGTTTTACATTTTGAACATTTTGCTTTGTTTTTTAAATTCCCCCATTTTTTTTGTCCTTTTCTATTAGGAGAACTTTTATTGTTTTATTGACTTCTAAACATTCAAAGTATTTTCATGTTACACCTTTTAAGTCATTTGCTGTATATTTATTTTCCTCCAACTTTTACCTTTTGCTTGTGCTTTTATTTTAATGCTGAAGGATTTAATATACATGTACGCCAATCCATCAATTTGTTCCTTTTGGCTCCTTTTCTGACATTTTTAGGTTTCTTCATTCTAGAATTAAAGTAATATTTCTCTAATGTTTTTGCAATGTGATTTTTACTATTTAAGCTATCTGAAATTTATTGTGTGTGATGTGTGGAGAATTAACATCTTTATTTTTCAGAAATGATAACTCAGTTTTCCAAAAATTGTTCTCTAAAATAAGTTAGCCAGGCTTGAAATGACGATTTGTTCTTACCCAGGATTATATATGGGATCATCCTCACCTCCACTTGTTTTACAGTGGATCGCTCTGTGCTTTACACGCTGAGAAAGCCCAGTCCACCATGAACTCTGGCTTTTGAATATGTGATGTCCAACAGCCTTTCACTTACTCTCTAATGCTAATAGTGGGCAGAGAACAGCTCTGTTTCCACATCACTGTTATGCCTCTCTTTCCTGAAACCTATGCTTTATTTGAATCCTTAGAAAATAGTAGGGGGAAGGAGAAAATGAAGATAATGAAGAGGAGAGTCCTGAAATAAACTGTAGGGTAATCATCGTAACGCGCCAGAGACAAGCATGAAATCATTAGGTGCATGGAAAGTGATATATTTTATCTGGTCACATTTTTACTGGCTGATGTGAGTTAATTGTATGTACGTGTCAAAAGAGTGGACTTGGTTAAATAGTGCATAATATTGGAAGCAGCCTTCTAGAATTTTTTTGATTACATCTACACTTTGACGACTCTGAAATTCACATTATTCTCCAGACATTTTCTGTGGATTCAGATTCACACAACTAACTGCCTACTGGGAATTATGACCCCACTTTTCGTCCATGCTCCCCAAAGTGAACTCCTGATCTTACATTTCCCCTCGACATCTCACAAGGCAAACAAGGGTGGAAAGCCCACAGCCCTCCCCAGGCTGGGGAGCTGGACTTAGTAAGTGTAGTCCCTTAGAACAGAAAACCACGCCTTGTCTCCCTCCAGCCCTGTGTGCATTTTCATCACGGCTAGGACTTACTCTCTTGAAAATCCTCCTTCTGTTCCTATCCTTGTCTGTACTGTCACAAACCTCCCCAAAGTTCAGTCTCGCCCGAGTTTCCCTGAAGGCTGCTGTATGTGTTCCTTCCTTTCGCTCTGAAGCTCTTTTCCCACTTGTGTGGTCCCAGGTGGCCCTCACCTCTCAGCACTAGGAGGACCTCCAGCCATCTATCTGAATCTCTGCCTTCTAATTTCCTTCGGTGTCTTCTTCTGTTTTATTTACCTTAAAGCAATTTTTTGGTTTTTTTCTCTCTCACTGAGTTTATTGGTACATTGTAGGTGTACAGAATAGTTCCATTCATCATTGGGATCTTGTAAATTTACAGAACAGGTCCTGGTTCTCATTTTTTCCCCATATCCCTGCCCTCCCTTCACCCCCCTCCTTTCCCTATTTACAAAAACTTTGTTTACTTTTTTTGTTTCCTCCTATTTTTTCTTGTCCCTATTTCCTTTCCCCTACCCTTCCCACTTTCCCTACACCTTTAGCCCTTTCTTCCTATTTCACATTGTTAATTATCTAATTAGGATCTTATGTACTATTACAGTATGTTATTAGCCCTTTTCCTATTTCACATTGTTAATTATCTAATTAGGATCTTATGTACTATTACAGTATGTTCACACCAGAGAAACTACTTGGTATTTACACATGTGTTAATTATTTATTTCACTTAGGATCATACCCTCAATATATATCTATTTTCCTATAAATGAATCTAATTTGTCATTCTTTATGACTGAGTAGTACTCCATTTTATAGAAAAACCACATCTTCTTTATCCAGATTCCAACTGATAGGCAAATGGGCTGTTTCCAAGTTTTAGCTATTACAAACTGTGCTGCTATAAACATAGGTGTGCATATATCATTGTGATATGATTCTTTTAATTCTTTCGGAAAGATACCCAGCAGAGGGATGGCTGGGTCAAATGGAACCTCTAGTCCCAGCTCTTTGAGGTATCTCCACATTGATTTCCACAGTGGTTGCACCAGTCTGCACTCCTACCAAAAATGGAGAAGGGTTCCTTTCTCCCCACAACCCTGACAACATTTGTTATTGGTTGATTTCTTGATAGCAGCCATTCTTTGTGGGGTGAGGTGGAATCTCAGTGTTGTTTTTATCTGCATCTATCGAATGACCAGTGATGTGGAACATTTTTTCATATATTTTCTTGCTGCTTTTACTCTTTGTCTGAGAAATGTCTGATCACTTCAGATGCCCATTTTTGAATCGGGTCTTTATATTTGGGGGCTGATTGTTTTGAGTTCTTTATATATTCTAGATAAGAGTCCTTTGTCTGAGGAGCAGCTGGTGAAAATTTCTTCCCACATTGTAGGTTGTCTTTTAGTTCTGTTGATGGTTTCTTTTGCCACTAAATTTGCTGGAAGATAAGTTAGACAGAACTCTTAAAGCAATTATTATGCTGTAAAGTTGAGGTGGATTTTCCTATAACATAACTGTTAATATTTTCTTCTTTACCTTACATTTGTGTTGCTTCTCCAGTTAAAGGTGGAGTCTCACTCTCCTCCCTTTCACTCTGGGCTGAACTGTGGCTTGGATGGTCATCAGAATGCTGAAGAAGGGATGTTTCCACACCCATCCTTTAAGGGGAATGATCATTCAGCTTTCGGTTGGAGTCCTGAGGTGTCAGGCAAAACTCCATGTAACCTTGCTGGAGAGAGGGCCCGGCCAGCTTCATCTCCTCTCGTATGAGTAAGGCATGCTTTTGGGAAGTCCAGCACCCAGGCAAACAACCACTGAAGGTATCCAGAGTCAGGGCCTCAGTCTACAATATATGGAGTGTAAGAAACACCTTCCTGAGATCAGCCAACCCGAAAAGCATGAAAATGATCAATTATTGTTTTAGTCGATACTTACCAGAATGCTTTGCTTGGCAGAAATGATAAGTGATACCAAAAGGGGGAGTACTGGAAATGTAGTTCTGTCATACTAGAAGTTAAAATGTGTCTTCCTACCTAGCAAATTTAAGGTCCTGAGTTCGATCCCCGCTACTGGAAAAATAAAAATAATAATTTAAAAAATGCAGCCTTTCCTTAGAACCTGGTCTGAGAAGAGGCTGAAGGGTTGCATAGGGACGCTGGGCAGAGGCTGGTGAGGCAATGAGGACATCGCTAGTAGAGGACAAGTACCCCATGTTATGACGGCAGAAACTCACAACATGTTTCCTGGCAACCGTGTGGGAGATGGAAAATGTACACAGTGAAATTAGGTAAAGCAAGCTAAGAAGATTCTCTAAAGAACACTGAGTTGTTTTCTTTACTTGTGTATGCTATTAAAAGAAAATCCCTTCGTTTTCAAGCAGAAATAAAAAGAAATATGAAAGGCTCAAAATAGTTTGTCCAGCTGGCCAAAATCATGTCAAAGGGGAAAATAACTTCCAGGGGAGGGGAATCAAATCCCAGATGCAACCTTTAACCTATGCCCTCAGGGTCAAGTTCAATTGAAGATGTGTTTATAAGACTCATTAGGCCTCAGAAGTATTTAGAGTGGTGACCTATAGATGCTCTCTGTGAGGCAAAGTGGCTTCAAAGCTTAAAACATTCTTCCCAGAAGCCTGACATTTTTAAAGAAAAATCTGTCTCCAAGGAATCATGAATATGGCTTTTGAGGCATGACATAAATCTGAATAAGATTTAGAGAAGATTCTCAACATCTTAAGCAAAACTTTACTGGCAGTATCCCTGCCAGCATTGAGTAAAAGAAGCAAAGAGCGTTCAAAATGAAAAGCACGCCTCCAAGCCCCCAGTTCTAGCACAGACAGGAGTCAGGCCAAGAAATCGACTCAAGGACAAATGCAAGTCATTTATCAAGGAAAGGGGAGAATGATGACTCAAGGGGTCAGACAGCAGAGAAGATAATCAAGAAGAACAAAGAATGAGCTATGAGGACAGATCTAGGCCACCATCGGAAGACATTCTCTGCCCCTGGAATAAAGAACCCTAACAATAAGCATTCAGATTTCGGACATTAGAGAGATAGGAGAAGCTCTGTGCTGTCTACTTCCACGCCCAGCTGATCTGATTGTAAGCATCTACTGCACTTTTCCTCTTCCTGCCTCATCCTCGTATTTGGCTGAAGAAATGAGAGGAGCACGTGTCTATTGGGTTCTGACCAGAAAGAGCTTTGCCTGAGGATCCCATGTGAGTCTGTACCTGATTTAGGTGACAACGTCTAGGGGTCTGAGCTGATGTTATAAAGACATGAGAATTTGGGGGAAGAAAATGAGGGCATTTTGTACAGAGTAAGGATGTGAATTTATGTGACCAGGGGATAGACTATGGTAGATTGTTTTTAAAGGTGGCCAGTAGCAATATCCATATTATCTATCGTGTCAGTAATATCTTTCCATGGAGAGATAAGGTCCATAAGTCAATATATTAATTACATGAAACAAACACTGTAGCTAAATTAAGCAAAACACTGTTCTCAAAAACTTCAGAACAGCCAGATAACTAGATTTATTTTTTTCCATTAAGTTTATTTGTACATTTAAGGTAAATAATACGGTTAAGTCATCATTGGGATCTTGTACCTTTACATGATGTATCTTGGTTCTTATTTTTTTCCCCATTCCCCTGCCCTCCCTTCACCCCCTTCACCCTTCCTTATTTATAAAACCTTTGTTTCCATTTTTTCCTTTTCTCAAATTTTTGGTCTTTTCCCTTTAGAGACTAGAAAACAAGGAGAAATGATACTGTGCATTATTACGCATGAGTAGGTGCACAAATGTTGACTTTACTATCATTCTTCATACTGAATGTGTAAGTCTTACATACTTTGTGCATGTGCTGCTTTTCGCAAAATTGAAAAGAGGCGAAATGAACACAGTCATATTAGTCAGCTTTTTGTGGTTGTGACAAAACAGCTGACACAAACAACATAAAGGCTGAACAGTTTGTTTTTGGCTCGTGGCTTCAGGAGTCTCAGTCCATGGTCCGCTGGATCCAAGTCAGAAGCATCGTGGCAGGAGGGCCTAGGAGAAAACAGCTGCTCATTTCATGGCAACCAGGAAGCCAAAAAAAGAAAGCTGAACTCTTCAAAGGCACATCCCCCTGCCTTCTTCCAACTGGATCCTACCTCCTAAAAGCCCTTTTAGCTATGGACCCCTCACAGGTTAACCCACTAATGTGGTTATCACTCAAAATCTAGCTACCTCTCTCGAGGTTCTTAACCTGATCAAGTTGGCAATTGAGATTGACAATCACCAGATCTGATAAAAATAACAATTTCACACTGGGAAGGTGTAACTACCATTCTTTTGATTCTTTAGTTGTAGATAGAATTTATTTATAAATAGATATAGCAAGTAAGCATTTTCTAGGACTCTATTCAATTTCCCTTTCCTTCCATGTTTCTAATATAGCTATCTTAGAATTTGTAATTACCAGAACAATCCCTATTTATACCACTATGGCTAATGAGGATGGCTTCCTGAAAATTCAAGTATACCTTGCACTTCGGATTTCCTCAAAATTATTTTTCAAACTCAATGATTGAATCTATTTCACGGATGCTAATCATACATATCATATATGATACATGTATATAGAAGACATATCACATTCCTAGCATTATGTGGCTTTTTAATTTCTCCAACATTAAATAGTATAAGAATAACGAAGGTTGAATGAGAAAATTCTAAGAGTTACATATGGGTTATTGAAGTATAGAAAGTAGGACTTTATTTCTTTTGAATTTGCAAGGAAAAATTAAGTGCCACACTTAAAATGTTTCATGTTAGAACATGGTTCAAAAAGAAAATTGTATAAATTAAAATGTACTTTGAAATGAATGAACATAAAGTACATATCTGTGTAACCACTACTCGTCCTCATTGATAAAATTCTATTGTCAGTGCATAACCCTCTCCATTTTTGATTCCTAAAGGCAACTAAAACTCTGACGCTTTATCCACTAGTTTTTAATTGTCTTATCTACCATGTTTATTTTCTCCAAAACTTGACTTTTTCCTCTTTCAAAACCTATATAAATAGTGTATAAATGTGTTTACCTCCATGTTATATTTGTGAGATTTACTCACACTGCTGCCGGCGACAGTCACACTAATTTTTATTGCTTTGTATCGCCGTGTTCCTTCATAGGAACACAGCACAATTTTTATTAATTCATTTTACTTTTGGTGGTGTTTTCCTCAGATATTGACTCTAATAAAGAATGGTCCTGTTTAAATGCTCATGTACGGTGCCCAGGAATACAATTGTAAGGTAATATTGTTTAAACATCGGTCTGTATCACAACTCATGCATCCGATACAGTTTTGGTTTTGCCTGTAACGTGCCATTTCCACCAGCAACTATGAATCGCCGTTATCTTATATCCTTGGTAAACCATGGAGATATCTAACCCTAACATATTGATCTTTGAAACATTTGTTATTCCCGCAAGTAGCATTTTATAAGATAGTGGCATGCTACTATGATTTTAAGCAATTACTTTCTTATTATTAATGAGGCCAAGCGTCTTTTCATATTTATAAGCCATTTATAGTCCTTACATGAAATGATGACATTTATCTTGTACATTTTGATTCTTAATTTTTAGTGTTTTCGATATTTATGAAAAACACTATGTGACGTGGAACTTTGTCAGATATATATTATAAAATATTATATTATAATACATTATAAAGAATATGTAGGTATGTATGTGATTTTATTTATTTGAATTGAGCCCAGGACCTTCACACTGAACTTTTCCAGTTATTTGTTTGTTTGTTTGTTTATTTAAATTTGAGACAGTGTATCACTAAGTCACTCAATTGTCTGGGCTAGGTTTGAGTTTATAATCCTCCTGACTCAGCCTTATGCAGTGCTGGGATTATATCTCATCTGGTGGTTCCATTTATTTCATGGTTTAAAATTCTTATCACCTCAGAGTTCTATGCTCCTTTTCATGCCTCCTTTTAAATCATTTTTCTAGTTTTCTCATTGCATCTCTGATCTTCCTTTGTATTACAGCTGGTGTCCTTTTTGCCAAAAGGGCGAACCATGACACTTCCCTTAAATGAAGATCAACCAATAACAAATCATTGTTTAATGTAAATGATCTTTGTTCTCTCTTCATCCTCAAGAGAATTTCATGGGTATTGACAGTCATTTAAGAATCATGAAGATATTAAACTTTTTCTGTTATTAAGAAGCCTATTATTTTCCTTACAAAAACTCTCTTCTGAGAAGACCAAATGTTTTACCAAGTATGAAGTACACTACACTTTTGCTATGATGTTCATAGGTCTGCCTTTCTATTAATTTATCATACTTAAAATGCAGACATTCCCCCCAACTCTCTGGATCAGTGTCTTCTACCTTTTTTGGAAAATCCTAGGCTATTTCATCAAATACTGGCTATGTCACCATTCTCTGTCTTATAGGACATCAACCCTTTGGTTTTATTCTTCCATGTGTATTTTTTTCTCTCTCTCTCACATTGTACTTCTCTTTAAAAAGAAAATCTCTGTGTTGCATTCTGGACAAGTCATTCTGACCTACGATCTCGGTGCCCAGTTCTCTTTTCATCTGTGTTTAATCTACTTATAAACCCATGCATTTAAGTTTTTTATTTACTTTTAGTGGTACTGGGAACTGAGCTCAGGGAGCATTGTGCTGCAGCCCCAGACATTTTTGACTTTTAAATATTGAGACACAACCTTGCTAAATTGCAGACACTAGCCTCAAATTAGGGATCCTCCTGCCACAGCCTCCCAAGTAGCTGGGATTACCAGCTTTTGCCACCATGCCCAGCACATCTGTTGAGTTTTAACTTCAGTTATTGTACTGCTTAGTTCTAGTCTATATATTTTTCTCAGGAAATCTGCAGTTTTTATAATTCCTAGTATCTTTACGCTTCCCTTTCATGTTGTTCAACAAAGTGAGCATAATTACAATGTAGTTTGTGTCTATTAATTCAATATTCCAAGTTTTTGCCTTTTATTGTTTGCTGATTCTGTTGCATATGATACATACTGTCTTAATTTGTGCCTTATTGTTTTACATTGTGCCCTGATTCATGTGTTGCAAAATTTTATTTCTAGAAACAGTTTGTAGCCCAGAATGATGCTATCTTCTTCCAGATAGCTCATTCTTTTACTCCTGTGAAATACAGTAAGGAATCTGAGTCCGAGTTCACATTCTGAAGGTGACAAACTCAGAATGATAGTTCAATTCAAAGTTAATCTATTCAATTTTACTGTTCATCTATACTTGCAAACCTTTATTATTTCAGTTTATGGTTTGGAGCGATTATTGTACCCTTTATTTTGTATATCAGGTGCTGGACTTTTATGGTGCTATCACCAGTAGGTCAGCTTGTGCACTGCTTTTCCTGAGTTACTAAATGACTTCCAGGAAAAAAAAAAAAACTTCTGAGTGCATGATTTATCCTTCACTTTGAAATTTATTGGTTATATATTGGGTGATTTATTAGCTTTTCAATAGTTCAAACAGCCTTTCTGTATATCTTCAGTAAACAGGAGGCTGAAGTTACTTAGTTTATCGTTCTTGAAAGCAGAGGCCCTCAACCCTACTAATTTATATATGGAATTCTATGCAAAGTTCTCACTTCAAAATGTTCATGATCATGTGTCATATAATGAGTGCACAATATTTTAAAAGGGAACATTTTACTTAAATGGATTGATGATTTCTGAGTACCGCAAAATATTGTGGTTGATGGTGTGTCCGGTAATAAAGGTATTTTACAACTCACTGTAAAGATTTGACTTTTAGAATGTTGATTTTTCTCTGGCTTTGCTCTAAAAATTTTGAAAAGACGGTGACAAATCAGATTTACTTTTCTTATTTGGGTATTGGAAAAACAAACTGAATTTTTTATTAAAATATCTTTATAAACTATCTTCTTACTGAGGGTAAGATTTCTTATGCTATTGAAAATTATAACAGTATGATAGGCAAATTTTTAATGTTCAATTTTTGTTTCCCTATTCCCTATTTTTTTTTCTCATTGAGTTTATCCGTACATTTTAGGTATACAGTACAGTTACATTCATCACTGGGATCTTGTACCTCTACATGACAGGTCTTGGTTCTCATTTTTTCCCCTTGGCCCTGCCTTCCCTTCACCCCCTCCTCCCTTCCCTATTTACAAAACTTTGTTCACATTTTTCTGTTTTCTCATATTTTTTCTTGTCCTTATTTCCTTTCCCCTACCCTTCCCACTTCCCCTACACCATTAGCCCTTTTCTTCCTATTTCACATTGTCAATTATACCATTTGGATCTTATTTACACTTTTAGTTTTTCATACCAGAGAAACTATTGAGGTCATACTCTTAAGTGAAATAAATGAGTCATACATGTGCAAATCCCTATTCCCTGTTTAAATGTAATTTCTCTGAAGAGCAAAATTTTTTTTCATTTTGGTTACTAATTCACCAGGAATTTGTTACATATGTAAGGTGCACATATACAATTTCAACCCCTGCTTCTCAGACAACTGCTTTATCAGCAGCGGTTCCTCCAAAACCCCTTCCCTGCTCACTGGGCTGAGGCCCACTATAAATAAGGCCATTTTTCTCCTTCATATTCACCAACTTATCTATCAGTGCATTAATAATACACTTTCTATTACAAATGCTTCATAATTCTTGTATATGCTAAAGTCTTCCCTCCTTTTTCATTTTTTTTCTTTTTAATACTCAACAAGCTTTCCTTCGCCTTTTATCTTTTATACTAATTTTATAATAATCTTACCATGTACTGTGCTAAAACTGTAGCACTGAGATGGGAATAGAGTTGAAACTTTAATTTATAATTGACTTCTTTTTGCTACAAATTCTTCCTAAGTTTGCCTATATTGTGGGTATCCACTAATTGAGTTTTCTTGCATTGTCTCTTAACAATGTAGTATAATTTCCCAGATCATCAATTTTACTTATATAATTTCCATAAGGTATTTAACGAAGGTGCATAAAGTATTTTACACAAAGTACTGATATAGTTGAAAATTAGTGTCTTATTAATTTTCAATTATTTGCTATTGATATAAAAAAGACAATTGACTTTTGTACATGACGCCACATAAATTTCTCTATTATGTTGAATGTTTTCTGTGCTAGCATTAGGTGTTTCAATGTAAATAATCTTATTATTCCATATAAAAGCAGATAATTTCCAACTTTTTCATCCTTATGTCTATAATGAAAAGTAAAAATATTATTTTGTTGTACTTTGCCTATATGCATTATATTTTCTTCATTTAATGCATGAAATGTCATCAACAAATATAACAAAGTTTTAAATTTTTTTTCTAAATTATTATAGCAGGAGAAACATCCCATTAATTCTCCTTAAAATACTTCCCTGCACTTCGCACAAACTTACGCATCATTGTTGTCACTTTCCATTCAAAATGTTCGCCTTTCATGGGAACTTCGTGTTTTGGCTTTGGGGAAGAGGCCAAAGCCGCAGGGCGCTGGATCCGGTGAGGTGAATGAGGCCCCTGGTGACAGAGCCACCTTTCCATCCACGGTGCCGGGCAGCCCCGTTCGCAGGGCTTTCAATCCCTCCTCATAAAGACGTGAAATAAGGCCGCAGAGGCTTCAGAAGGCGGCGAAAACGGTGGGACGAATAAGAGAGATACAGAAGACTGCCATACATTTTTAAACATCCACATTTTTTGATCACCCCACGCGTGTCATTTGTGTCTTTTTTCTTCCTCAGTTTTACCAGTTTTGCCTATTGTGTTAGGCTGTTTGCAAAGAACCGACTTTTGACCTCACTGAGCTTTTGTGAGTTTATTCTAATGTTAATGGCCACATCTATAAATACTCATTAAAGCACTCCTGTTGTTGTATCCAGGAGTATATATATATATATATATATATATGTATATATAATTTCTAAGAATAATTATAAACTATATATATATATATTGTTTGTATATCTTATTTCTAAGAATAATTATAAAGAACTGTTATTATTTCTTAGACCATAAAGATCATAGTAGCCCACTTTTTTGAAATAATTCTGAATAGGAAGAATATTTTTGATATTTTTGATCTTTTGGTTTTCAACAACTTAATTGTATTGTGATCGAGGACCATGATATGCATACCAATCATCTTTTGCAGTGTACTGAGCTGTTCTTTTTTGATTGAGTCAAATACCACTTCAGTAATTGTTGGGCTCTTAAAAATACATTTTCTAGGTGTTGATTGCAAATTTAATATCCTACTTGATGTTCAAAACACTTGACTGTTTTCCTGCTTGACCTATCAGCAAATGAAAGACGTGTTGAAATACTAATTATAGTGACGTGTTGAATTCCTGCCTCTGCTTTGGCACCGCCCCTCCTTGCAATCATTCAAATCACTGTGATTGCTTATGCCTGAGGTGAAAACCCATCCCCGGAACTGGGCTGACTGTGCCCCAGTAACCTAACCACATAGATTAATAATGAATGATGGGTATTTTCTGAGAGGATATTCGTGGATCTGTTCACCGCACTAAAAACGTTCTACAACCTGCAAACCAAAGCCAGTGATCTTTCCCCCATCTTTGCTACAATATTTTAGGGTCCATCCTTCTCTGGAGCTGGAAACGATACTTAAATGCAATTTGGCCTATACAACTTTTATTTTTGGATCTGCACTGAAGTGGGAGGATCTGAAGCGAGTTGCGGTAAGATCTAGTTCTTTTCTCCTGGTAGTTTCCCTAAGCTACAACCATTAAGATGATAGGCTGTGCCGGGCGTAGTGGCGCAAGCCTGTAATCCCAGCACTCGGGATGCTGAGGCAGGAGGATCGCTATGAGTTCAAGACCAGCCTGGGCTACCTAGTGAGTTCCAGATCAGTCTCAACTACATAGTGAGACCCTGTCTCAAAAAAAGAAAAAAAAATAATGATAGGCTGTATTACTATTTCTGATTCTTTAGCTGGGGGGAAAGTGAGCTCTCTTAACTTTAAAGCTGATCAGAAGAAAATTATAGTAGTTGACCTCCAAATCCTCTTCAACAAAAGGCAAGTGGCCATTATTGTGTGTGGACAATTGCCTTAAATTATTTTATTTTACTGAGTTCTTTATTTACTACATTCTTTATCAGATTTGGAAAAGTTATGGAGAACAAAAGTGTATTTGATCTTACCATCCAATAGGGTTCTTACCAGAAGACAGATTTTTAAGTATCTATCAGTTCTTACCAACTTCTCCTGACCCCTCTGATGTCTTCAGTTAAGGGAAACATGAAGGAGAACAGCAGCAAACTCATTAAGGATTCAGCTACAAATAGTGAGCAGTAGCCAACCTTCTGGTCAGTTTTGGTTTTAGATCAAAGCGAGCTTCCTTTCATGTCCTAAGTCTTTTACAATTGATAAGCCAAAATGTCCCCACTCAAAAGAAATATCTATATAATGACTGCAAACAGAAAATGGAAGACCCTGTGCAATCTTCCTCTTACATCTTGGTATTATTGCAAAGAGCCCAATAATTTTCTAGAACCTTAAGATTCAGAATCTAACATACATTGAATGACTACTTGCTTTGGGTCAAGAAAACTCCTGGCTCCTCCTTTCTTTGCTGTCCTGAAAGAAAAATAAATATACAGGCAGTTTCTGAAATGGTCCTACTACTCTTCACTAGACATAAAATAATAGTGATGGATGGTAAGAAAAACATCACTTTGTACTTTAGCCATTTTGAAGCAATCTTCTACCTATGTTGGAGACCTTGGCCCATCAGCTGTAGTCCTCCTTACCCTGGGAGGATCTACAGGACTCTGATCCTGATATAAAGACATCATGATCACAACTCCTTCCCATGTGTGTCATCTTCCTTGTTGGCAATTTTATTATTAAAATCATAAGAAAACTCAGCAAGAGGAGCACTAGAATATTATCTGATGTGATTAACACGATGGCTGCTGTTTAATCCCTGAAGAGTAGGTGGAGTTTGCAGAAGCATGCCTGATTTTAGCCAACCCTTTGTGCAGTGACTCATATGCAGAAGACACTTCAAACATCATGAGGTAAGAAGCTGGTGCTGCTTTTGGCATTTTCCAGTCCTGATCTCTTTCTACCTCTCCCAAAACAAAGCCCAGTGCACAGAACGAGACAGCAGGTGTCATCTATCAGAGCACCAGATGTGTCACCTTCCTGTTTGTGCTTATTTTTTGCACACATACACACACACTAATATGAAGGTGGATACAAGTGAAATTAGAGCATCATACACACTTATGTGTTTCTCTGTGTTCTTCCCCAGTGTTTTACAGGTAGTTGCTATCTGAATTTAAAAGGAAAGTGTAGAAATAATTGATAACTATTAGCATCATACAACTAAGCTCCTCTTTTCCTCAAAACAATGCCAGTTTTGAACCCTATTAGTACATTTTATTGGGATTTTTATCTTGTACTGTTAGTGAAATATTATGCATGGTTTGTATGATGTACCTAGGACCCCTGGCAAGCATTTCCAAAATGGACAAAGTTAATATAAAGTCAAACCATCTTTAACTACAGATTATCTATGAACAGGAACTTGCCCTGCATTAACTGAAGGTCAACCATGATTATGGCAGTGGATCAGTCAGCTGTCCCATGGCTTGGACAAAACACTCAACACCCAGAACTGGAGGAGGAGACATTATTTTGACTCACAGTTTTATAGGATTCAGTCCAAAGTCAGCTGGTTGTAACACATAAATACCATGATGGATAGACCTGGCTGAGGACAGCTTCCCATCCCATGAGACAACCAAGAAACAGAGACAAAAGCAAGGAGCCTTCCAGTCTACACCCCCAGTGACCCAATCCCAACAAGGCAGCGCAGCTGTGAACTCAACAGTAGGCTATTCCAATAAAGAGTATAGCACCCTTCATGATCCAGTCACCTCCAAACATATGAGACCTTTGAAGGACAATTTAGATCTAAATCGAAACATTCTACACCTGGCCCCCCAAAGACACACGTCCACTTCATTATATAAAACCCATCTAACCCATCTCTAAGAGTTGCCAAAGTATTAACAGTTCCACCATGGCTGAAAAGTCCAAGTCCAAACTCTTTTCTGAGACCTCAGACTAACTCTTACCCTATAAGCCCCTGTAAAACTCAAAAAGAAAATCAAGGACTTCCAACATACAATGTCCACCAGGTAAACATTTCCATTCCAAAAATGATAGAATGGGGGATAGAAAGGAATGGGGTCAAAGCAAGTCTGAAACCATGCAGGGCGAACATTAAATTTTGTGGCTCCGTACCCAGCACCCTGGGCAGTGATGGTGAGATGTGAGCTCCACAGGGCTTGAGGGACTCATCCCCTATGGCTCTGTTGCTTGCAGCTCACATGGCTTCTCTCTTGAGCCAGCTCTGCTTCTTGCCTGAGGCTTTCCTGAGCTGGTTTCCATATTCCTGGCATTTCTAACTTCCTGTGCTATCCACTGCACTTTCAGTTTCACTCTCACAGCTTTCTGCACTGCCTTCTCAGGGGTGCACTGCCTTGCCTCCCATGCCTGTACAGTGCAGTGGCCTTTGAGTGCCTGCATGGCTGAGCACAGTCAGATGAATCCCAAGAAACCAATTTCCTAAGCAGCCCTTCTAGAGTGGGGTTGCAGAGGCTCACTTATCAAATGAGAGCTTTTCAATTTTAAATCCTAAATCTGCAAAAGGTAAGGTCTTTTTCATTCTTAAGATATGTTCATGTTGTTTTTCCTATTGTCCTAATGCAAGTACACGTGGCCTTTATTTTATTTATTTATTATTTTGGGGGGGGCGTGGTCTCACTATGTGTTTGAGACTGACCTGAAACTCACTGTGTAGGCCAGGATGGTCTCAGTCTCACAGCAATCCTGCTGCCTCTGCCTCCTGAGTGCTGAGATTACAGGTGTGCACCACCACACCTGGCTCATGGCTTCTTCTTTTTATTGCACACAATTTCTTCCAGTACTGTGCTTTCCAAAGCCCCAGTTTTTCAGGCACTTTATTGTTTAACTATAAACTTTTCATGTATGCTCTTTTTTTGACCAGGGATCAAACTTGGGACCTCACACTTGAGAGGCAGGCAGTAGAACCACTGAGCTAAATTCCCAGCCTTCACATACGCTTTTTGTTCATGCTTCTCAGCAGTAGCCACCAAAGCCTGAACTTTGGGATGCTTTCAAATTTTCACCTCCACATAAATTGGTCCATTGCCCTTAATTTTGTTCTCCACAAACTCTCAGGACATGGTCAACATGAAAACGAGTATTTTGTCAGCATGTAGCACAAATGGCCTCTTGGAATCATTGTTCCCAACTGAAACCTCCTGAGCCTGGGCCTTTACTCTTTATATTCCTATCAGCATGCAGCCTGATGAAATCTGACAAGCATCTCTCATCAATCTCTGTTTTTTCTGCTTACCACATTTTAGAGCTTCTCGACCCAGCATTTCCAAACCTTTTAAATTCCTTCCCCAAAACAGTTCCAAAGACTTGAACAACATGGTCAAGTAAAATCACAGCAATGCTCCCACTTCTCTGGTACCAATATGTATATTAGTCACTTTCCAACACTTGAGACAAAATACCCAATCCAATACCCACAATGTAAAAGAGAAGAAGTTTGGGGTCATGGTTTTCATAGGATGCAGTTCAATGCAGGCTGGCTCCAAGGCAGAAGCAACATGGTGGAAAGTTCTAGTAGAGGACAGCTGCTCATTCCACTGCGGCCAGGAAGTAGAGAGAAAGAACAGAGGCAGCAGGGTCAAGAATACCCGCTTTCGGGTCATTCCCCGAGTGACCCGCCTCCAATCAGGCCCCACTTCTCACCAGCACGTCAGATCTGAGTCATCAGTGGAGAAACTCTGATGAGCATAGAATCCTGTGATCCCATCACAATTCAAACTCATAGACTGTTGGGTACCTTGAGATTTAAATCAGAACAGGTGGCAGCGGTACTGTCCCTATCCACATGAACTTTCAGTCCGCAGAGTGAAATAAATATGCATAATTGAAGATGAGTGTACACATAGCAAGAAATAACTAAGGATTTGCACCAGTTTTAGTGTTGTGAATATGAGCTAAATCTTAATTCCTTAACTCATAAAATAAGAAGGTTAAATCACATATTTTGCTAAGGGCAGCAAGTAAAACTCCATTTTCTCTATAATTATCATGTTTGGATCTGAAGGCTAAAATGTGTGAAACTTTTATTTCCTCATCAAGAACTGGTTCCAAGCCAGGCGTGGTGGTGCACGCCTGTAATCCCAACACTCGGGAGGCTGAGGCAGGAGGATCGCTGTGAGTTCGAGACCAGCCTGGGCTACACAGTGAGTTCCAGGTCAGTCTCAACCACATAGTGGGACCCTGTCTCAAAAAAAAAAAAAAGAAAGAAAGAAATGGTTCCAGAAGACCACTGTCACCTAAGACCAGTAGCTGACATTTCACCAAATTGATCTAATCCAGCTTACTCACCGAAACAATGGATCTCTTCCATGTATGTTTTTCATAGAACATTTTAGAGAACACAGATTATATGCTGTATTTTCTCCCTCCACCTATTCATGCATAATTTTGTCTAAATTGAATTATACAAAAAGTACACTACGGCATGCCACTAATGAGCACACTTGTGGTTTATGCAGGGTGCTCTCTATCAAGAACTATTACCCTAAGACTAGAGTCATCATACAGATTCTTCAATCCCATAACAAGGTATGAAACATTCCAGCATAATTAGTCTCCTTCTGTCCAGGTCTATAGAGCTAGGTTAATCTCACTACTCTCAAATAGATCTACAAATTAGAAAGATTTGCCAATCATGAGTAAAGGTTCTCAGTAAGGTTGTGAATTACTTAAAGATATAGCTTAGGGTCAGAATTAGAGGTCTGAGTTATTTGACCTCATTCTACAACACTGGCAACCCACTAACCATTTTAAAAGCCTGAATTGTTTAAAAACCTTGCCCTTACCTGGGCATGACTTTTATTCTCAAAAGTTAAGAGTAAATGACATCAAGTAAATGAAATGATAGACATCATCCAAAAGAACTTTTTTGAAGAATGTGTAGTCTTACCACTTGATTTCATTTCTACCACGGAACAGGTTTTCCTGTCAAAGATTCCCAGCTGGGACTGGAGTACTGGAGACAACATCATCTGCTTTGCAGAATTAAAGCTCGGATTTATTGCCCAAGGCTGTCTGGTTCCAGGCTTGTGCACCTTTCTAACATCTCTATTTGTTGAGCAAAACCAAAAGGTAAACTGTTGTTGAATTTTGGCTCTTTCCCAGTGTCACATGTATTATGATCAGAAATAGAAAAAACAAAGATTTTTCAGGAAAGAAAGAAATTTCCAAGAAATGAAACTTGACCTCTGCTTAACTTAGGAAAAAATTGAAAGATCTAGATGGAAATTCCATGTACTTCACTGGCCTTGAAAGGACAGTTGTCTTATTCCTGCAGTGTTTATCTGTAAATCAGAAATCATAACTCTGTGTCCTACCTATGTTCCAGAATGTCATAAGTATAAGTAATACTCATAATATCGGAAGTATTTTAGTTATTGAAAGTGAAAATGTAAACAAAGGCTATATTAATGAATATGTAAAATATTCAAATGCAAATTAAATTAAAAACGATTAGCATAATTAATAATTATTCAAATAAAAGTAATGATATAAATAATTTAAACCATTTTTTCACACTATTTGAGGGACAGCCCATGCAGTAGGAATAATAGTGATCATGTATCAATTTATAGTATGTGTGTTGTTTCACCTCTGTAATATTTTCCATGTATCCCAGCACTGGGTTGGCAAAGCTAATTATCTTGACTGTAAAGTGAGTTAGCGAATACACACCAGTAATACTCCAGTCCGCAATCTTACCACCATGCTCTATGAACTTCTCCAGCACAAAGGGTAGCCTCTCAAGTAGCCATTCCATGAAATGCCCCTGAAGAGGGGTTCCAACCTTTTGCTGGGCCAAATATTCCTTGCCCAAACACCCTTCAGAAAGTAACCTTTCCTTTCATTTTATTCTGAGTCCACATTGCCATTTGACATACTCGATGGACCTCCCATGCTCTTGTTGGTATAGAACTTTGTTCAAAAGAAAGTTTCACATCTTTTCCTATTCCTTGCTTGATGCCATTAAGGAAAAGTGAAAGATGTTCTGGCTAGCAAAATGCTGATGGGAACGAACAGAATTCTTACATAATTTCTTCAGTAAATGTAAGGAACTATAATATATAAATAACAAGACATGACCATTAAAGAGGAGGCAATGGCCTTGATAAGCGTGCCTTTCCACTCATTTAACAGTCATTGTGTATAGCTGAAGTAATGGCTGGTAAGGCTGTTTTATTTGCCTGCATGTTTTGCAGAGAAAGAGACAGAGAGTTTCAACATTCTGCTGTAATGATTGTGGCTTTTACACCCATGCCTGGATAAAACAGATGGAATGAAATTCTATATGAAAACACTGTCTCCTTCATGGAAATATAGAATGCAGAGATATAAAGCAAATCATACCTACTTTTCTGTTTATCCTTTATTTCGAAATCTGAACTGTTAATCTTTTTTAGGGATAAGCACCTGCCAATATTCATGATAATGATGACTTATACAGTACAGGAGATATTTATGGTCTAAATATATGGAGACCACACTCACTCACATAATATGTATATATGTGTGTACATATATGTATATAGTTTTTTTTTCTTTTAATGAATTCTGAAACCCACATTGAGAAATCCTAAATTGGGAATATATATTCTGCTGGTTTAGATTCTGTACCATTCTATGGACTTTGGTTTCATGGCCAGGACTCCAGAGATTTGAATCTAATTTTTCTCAAATCAGTCCCCCACTTTCTCTTTCTTTCAGCATCTCCATGTATAAAATGGGGTCATCAATTCCACAATATGATATTTTTTCTAAGTGTAAAATTAGTATTTATAAATTTTCTTCTCTTACTAGAAAATCTTGAATAAATGCCATGTTTTTAATTACATAAATTAATTGTGAGAAATTATAGTCTAAATAGAATTTCTAGTTGGCCCCAGGTTGAGAGCATTACCTTATACTTAAAATTAGATTAGATCCAAAATATCTGGATTATTTAAGCCCCAGAGTCTTATACCCAATATCCACATTGTCCTCTTTTTGATCTTTTAAAAACTTTCTCAGAAGCTGGGTGTGGTGGTGCACACCTGTAATCCCAGCACTCGGGAGGCTGAGGCAGAAGGATCACTGTGAGTTCAAGACCAGCCTGGGCTACACAGTGAGTTTCAGGTCAGTCTCAACTCCACAGTGAGACCCTGTCTCAAAAAACAAAATAAAAGAAATTTTTTCCTCAGGAAGAGTTGTCCTCCAGTTTCCCTTTTTGATCTTCTCAAAACTTCCTCAAGAAGGCTTCCCCATCTCCGTGGTTATCATTTTTATGCTCTTTCAAAAATTGAAACATTTATATTAGAAATATGTTACAGTTGGGGAAAAATGTCTGTCAGAGGCTCATAGGACTTCCTCTTCCACGTTCCTGTGGCTTTAGAAACCTACTGCCATCCTTGATTTTTACAAGAACATTGCCACTGTTTGGGAAGGTTCGTTGAGTTCGTTTGAACAAAGGGAGTCTCTGACTCTGACAGAAGATGGAAACTTTTTTCTTTGTAATATGTGGTTCATCAGTAGAAGGCTGAGACATTTCAAACACAGCCTTAAATAGTCACACCCGGAGAAAGACAACATAGATTCTACGTTATCCCTTTCACATTACTGCTACTGACTCAAAAAACCATCTACCATGCTGAAATTAGGAGCAGACAAGACATAAGAAATCAAATTTCCCACAAGGACACTAGGATGCCATCTGAGGACAAAATGAGACTTGTGGCACTCACCTCACCCTTAATTCCTTGGTGAAAATTGTTGAGTTTCAGTTCTGCCCTTTATAAATTTTTGTTTCTTTTTTTTTTTTTTTTCAGGTACACACTAGGGTAACTCTCCTTCCTGGGACCTAAATGCACTGGAAACAAGTAGTAGGTACAGTTTGCATCTTAGCAAACCTTGTCCCATATTCACATTTCCCACACTGGTGATTTTGTCTCCTAGGTTTCTCCTAAAGAGTGTTGGCAAAAACATTTCTTGAATGGCCTGAAGAATAAAATTCTGACTCAACGTCTGTCCAACGACTTTGCTGGACTGAGCTTTCCTGAGGTATCCAGGTAGGGTGAGTGAAATTCTTTCCCCACTCTTCACACAGCTTTCTTTCCAAGGTGGCACAGTGGAGACCAGTAACAAATCTTACCCAGAGTCTCTGCAACTTCAGAGCTCATAATGCACATGGGCAGTTTGCCTGTGTTCCTGTCTAAGAGTTATTTGCGGGGGATTTGATCACAGTGGAAAATCTGTAATTGAGCCTTACTTCCTCCGTGGAGATGCTGGTCTTCTTCCTGACATGGAGCACAGGAGCGTGAGTCAGATTCTCCTGAGCTAATTTCCTGCTTGTTCCTCTCTCCTCATGGCTCCTTGTCTTCTTCCCCAGGCTCTGCTTCCTGAAGATGCACCTCATGCTGATAGCCATCGAACACAAGTTCCTCCTTAATGGTCATTCCGGGTACCAGTTTTATTTCTCATCTTTTCTATTTTTTAAGGGGAACCTTTATCATTAAGACTTTTTTAGGGGTACGGCCATGCCTAAGAGCTTTGACACTGTTGCAAGCTTGCCTATCCGGCACACAGGCTCCTCTGTGTCATCTCTAATGACTGGGGTTAGGGTAGATTGCTGAGGAGGTAAATGCTTTGCCATTGTTTCTGTGACTCTGTTCTCTCTCATGAGCAGAGAAGGAAGCAATGGTCACCTTCACAGAGCTCTTCCTGTTAATGACATTACCTTGGAGGTCTTGACCATGAAACAACACTGTGAATTACTAGCGACGAAGACATTCCTACACTGTGTAGATTTAGAGAGTAAGGTGCAAAGTCTGACAAAATAGCAATTTGGGAGGCCTACTAAATGAAGTTTGCTGCTGATAAATGAAGGAAAGAGGTGAAATCATTAGGCTACTGTCATTTCCAGGGAATGCTGATGTGTGTAGTATGAGAAGTAAATTCATCTCATACCAAAAAGAGAAAGAGAGAGAAACCAGGAAAAACAAAATGTACATAAACATAAATGAGAGAAAAGTTAAAATGTGAATCAGTTGCAATAATAAAAGCTGGTGACTGAAAGGGACGAGGAGCATGAAAAAAACTATGGTGTTGCTGATGTATGTTGTTCAGTGGAAAAATAGCTCAAGCTATATTGGAATCAACAAATTCTCACTCTCACGATGACTTGTTCACAAGTAGAATGGAGAGGTCAGTTTTATTCATCTTTAATTCTAAGAACCCTAGAATTATAGCAAAGCATTCAAACTTCAACAGCAGCCAGTGATCTCAGCTGGAATAGGAAGGAAGGATTTTATATGAGAGGTTGGCAGGTAGAAAAGACCTATCTGGGTAAAGACGTAGAAGTTGTAGAAGTTGTCTGGGCTACTCTAGAAGGAAAGTCACTAATAACACGGTAACAAGTCGCCTGAGTGGCTAAGTTTCATTTGACAATCCTGCCGTGCTCAAGAAAATCACACAATCCAAAATGAGGTCCCTAAACATCTGCCTGTCCCATGTTGTACTGGAAACGGGTCATAGTAAAAAGGGTGGCTTTAGAATCATAAACCAGGCAATCTGGGTTCCCGACTGGCTTAAAAATTAAATGAATTTTAGTACATCTCCAAGAATATGGACTATTCATGGAAAACTCTGTGAAAGTTTAATGAGCAAGATTTCCAAATCCCATTTCTGACTTTGCAAAGTCACAGTCTCCAAGGGTGGGACCTGATGATTTTTTCTGAAGTCTCTGTGGCATCGCCAATACTGGCATTCAGGAATTAGTAGACACAATCTTAAGACCCTATCCAACTCTAACATTGTAGGTGTCCATAAACTGTATTGAAATCATTGTTAATACGAAACAACCAGAAGCATGAATATTTAATAAGCAGCTAATTTCCACATAGATGAAAGATGTCCTGGTGCTGTTTATATCTGGCACACACCTACTGCCCATGAAAGAGGGACCTTCTTTCACAGACGGTTACCTCTCTTGCTGAAATGTCAGGTGAATCAAAGTAGTTACAACTTGATTTTAGAAAGATACTGATAGCAACATTTTCTTGCAGGAGTTTAGGTTCATGACCCACATTGCAGTAGGCACTTGACTTCTATTAACTCTTAAATTCTCACAACAGTGCTGGGAGATAAGCACAATTATAGACCATTTTATGGAGCAAGAAGCTAAGGCTCTGAAAAGTTAAATAATGTTCCAAGTTCCCATGCAGCACAGCCAGGGCCTGAACTCAGTCTAATTCTGAGGACTGTGGTTCTAGTCACCACAGCCACTGCTAGTAGAGGGAACACTGGGTATCTCAGGGGCTAAGCCTCAGGCCAGGGTACAGAAAGACTGGAGGAAAAATTATCTTTTACCACTCTTTTTGCTCTTCTTATTGATACACTTGAATAACTTCTCAGACTTGCAAAAGCCCTGGATAATCGTAAGTGGCTGCTATAGGAAATGATACTTTGCCTGCAGAGAGATGACGTGGATTCTGACCCTAGTCACATAATGTGATGAGTGTGCTCCAGTGTAAATGTTCTCTAAATTGAACACTTGGCCACAATTCATGATGGAGGTAACAACACTTTCAATTTAGATAATCCTCCTCTCTCAAATGCAATTAGATACAATGTTCACAGCTAGAGCTCAGGTCCCCCCAAAATAAGGAGGTATGTAAGTCACATTAATCATACGCTTACTAGTTAGCGAAGATCAACCAGTGCTCTTTGAAGAGGCATGGTCTTTCCCTTTCAAGGTCAAATCCAATCACACCTTTAGTTACTCTCAGTCACTATACGCTTAGAAAACGCTATCCATTGTCTCCATTGAGAATCAACTGAACATAGACAGCAAGCCTCAGTCAGACCTTGTCAGAGGGCTTAAGAGGTGTGTGTGTGTGTGTGTGTGTGTGTGTATGCGTGCATGTGCGTGTGCACACATGTGCAAGCCCTTTTACACTATCCAATTTATTCAGGAAATTATAATTTTGATTATTCATCAAAATTAAGATATGCCATCATTCTGATGTGAATTTTCAAAGAGGAAAAGGTTTTCATCTAAAAAAGAAGCAAGGGAGTCCTCACTCTGCTAGAGGTATGAATTAAAAATAAAAATAAAAGCAAGACATACTGACAGAGAAGAAGCTTAGATAGCTCAAAAAAGGGAGGGCAGAGGTAAGGGCAAAAAATGAGAATCAAGACTTGTCATGTAGAGGTACAAGATCCCAACAATGAATGTAACTGTACTGTATCCCTAAAATGTACCAATAAACTCAATTAAAGCTGAAAAAAAAAGAGCCATAAAAGGGTACTGTATCAAGGCACATCATAGATGGAAATTTATTAGACTATTAAATATACAAACCATAGGAGAACAGAAAATCAAAATGTTCAAGTCATGAAGAAATAGAAATAATCCACATTTCCTGCCATCAAAAATCTTGCAATGAAAATATACAGTAGTGGGCCAGGGACTTAGTTTACTTCTGCCATGGTTCCACTGCCTCCTCGCAAGTGCAAGGATCTGAGTTCAATCCCTGGGACCAAAGAAGAAAAAGGCAAATATTCAAAAGTGAAGTCAAAGGAAATGTATACTTTAAAAATCTGTACAGGTAAGTAAAAGGAACCTTTTAATCCAGTTGGTTGATTTGAGGTCGTTCATTTTAATGGCATAAGGACGAACACCAGTAACATGACCACAGGACCGGCCACTGTGTGGTCTTGGCCCACTAGACATTTGATAGTCTCAGTCAGTAAGGCATCGTGTGTTTCCACTGGCTGAATCATCTTAGGTTCACCATACAATACTAGGAGAAACTTCCCTTCAGCACAGCTGTGAGGGCAGCTTGGGTAAAAATCAAGTTTTAACCTGGCTCCCCTCAGCATGTTTAGCAGCAATCAAACAACGCATTAAATAGAGACAAATTCCCACTTTCCACTGTGTTGACAGTGAAAGGAAATTGAATCCTATTAACTTGGCAACTTAGAGAAACACTGGATAAGGACAGAATGAAACATCACGGATTGCCACAGAAATCAGAGGACAAACTGACTGTATTTTTATTTTCCATTTCCAGTGGTCTGATACTAAATCCACCTTCACGAGTGAAGCTGCATAAGAACACATTAGGATTCTTTATTGCTGAATCTCCAAGAGAAGTCAGGAGGTAATTTTTTTTATTACTTTATGGAGGGAAAGCACTAAAGCAAATACAACCTAATGGGAGGTGTACTGAGTCAGCACTGTGTCTCCTTAGCACAAAGCCTCACATAAGTCATTCTTGGTTTGTTCTCATCATCCAGAGCCTTCTTTTACTGTTCCAACTGTCACGGTGATGTGCAGAATCCTGAGCTAATTGAAAAATGTGGCTGCAAAAGTAGGAGTCGTCAGCACCCCACAGGTAATTGCACTGATATCTAGCACACCTTAGCCCAGCCTCTGAGAGTCTGGCTAAGACAAAAGAATTCCGTGGCTTAAAGAACAATGCCCATTTGTACTTGACCGGCATGAAGCAAATGTTTTCCCACCGTGCACCCAAGACCTGAGAATCAATCTTTCAGAGATAGAACAATCCTACTGCTTATCTAGTTCAACTCCCTTTCAGGCCAGGGGAATGGGTCCCAAGAGAAATTCGGTAAGGCTGTCCGAAATCACAGAGCCAGTTAGTGACCTTGCCAGACTCAATGCTAGGTATGGGACTTTCAGCCTAAAAATGGAGCCTGCATCCGACTGCTTGGTTGGTCATAAACACATCGCTTTCTGACCATTCCTGGAGTGATTGTTTCCTTAGTGGATGGTTGGCAATTTAAAGTTTATTCATTCCACATAATGATGAGGCAATGTTACTTTCCATCATCTGTAAGTGGACGCAATGCATTATGAATGACCCTTTCCACTTCAGTGCAGGAAAATGGAAATTAATCTCTTTGTCCCTTCTGGTTTAAAAGTTAGTCTCCTCCAGGTACATTCACATCCTTTGTGCAAAATCCCACTGTTGCACAATTATACTTAATCAGTTGAAAATGTGAATTTCCTATCAGAAATATTCTCGTTTCTAAGACTCTCAGTCTCTCCTTGTCTCTAAAAATGCTAATTAAGTGCAGAAGTAAACTTTCACAGCATCGTGGCTGTTCTTGCAGTGGACATGAAGTCCTCACTGATACCACGGAAGAATGAGGTTCCCCTTTCCCTTTGGTCCGGGATTGTCACACTCTGCACCTCCCACATCAGCAACAAATAAATCACCTTCTCATTCTGGGTCACCGTCTATCAACTTTTAATGGAAATCCATCCTCCCTGTCATAGCCTCTGTTCTTGCAGTCTGCAGTGCTGCCCCCACCTTCAGTATGCTCCGTCTCTGCATTCCTCATGTTACTCTACCCGCTCTGCTGTTGGGAATTGGCCCTGGGCAAACACTGCTGCCAGGGCCTGGGACCTGAGCGGGTACCCTTCTCCCCCAGCCTGCTCACGGAATGGTGCTTCTCTCTTCTTCCATACCAATTCGCATTGCTACCACACAGCCCTTTCCACACAGCCCACCTTGAGTCCCGGGAATGTGAAGCATTCTTCTGTATCTCCCCGTGCCCTCTGAGGAGCTAGCATATCTTTCTTTTCTAGCCATCCCTCACCCACCTGAAGTACTACCTGTGCATGCAGGGCTGGGAGACTGGGTTCTTTCTCAGGGATGGAGCTTTGTCTCTTTTAATAGCAGATTTATTGAGATAAAATGTGAATACTATCATACAAATACCATATCCATGGGAAGTGTACAATTCTGTGGATTTTAGTGTATGGAAAGAGTTGTATAACTATCACAGCAATACATTTTAGAAGATTTTTCCCCCAAAAAGAGAGTCCTCCAAATCCATGAGCAAGCATTCTCCCATTTTTATGCCCTGTCCAGGTCTCTGGAGACCTCTAGTCTAGCTTTTGCCTCGATAGATTTACTATTTTATTCATTTCATGAAGATGGAATAATTCAGCATATGCAGACGTTTGTGGGTGGCTCATTCATTCAGCCACAATGAATCACGTTCTTTCTAGGACTGTATCATATTTTATTATATGGATGTTCTCCACATTTTATTCATTCAGCTGGTACTGGATATCAAGGTTGTTCCCACCTTTGGATATTGTGTATAATATTGCTAAACAGTGGTATGCAAATATCTGATAAGTGCTTGATTCCAATTTTTCTGTGTACCTGCTCAGGAGGAGTGCATGGCTAAGTCAAATATTAATTCCATTTTAATTTTCTGAACCACCACTATATTGGTTTCTACAACCTTAGACCATTTTACGCTCCTACCAGTGGTGCACAAAGGCCAATTACGCCACAGTCCCATCGCTTTTAACTTTCTGTGTTTTTGTGTTGTTTTTCAATAATAGCCATCTTAATAGTTTTAAAGTGCTGTTTTTTTATATATGAATTCCCCTAATTGCTAATGATATTGAGCATTTTTTCATGAGGGTCTTCTTGGTCTTCTTTGAGGGAAATCTCTTCAGATTCTGTTTTAGCTATGTCACTGTCTTTCTACTACTGAGTGTGTCACAGATGATCATGCTGTCTCTAAATGCATAAGTGTCTGAGTGCCAAATATTTCATCCCACCTGTGGTGTGCCTTTCTATTTTCTTTCATGCTTTTTAAATTTTATGAAATCCAACGATGTGTTTCTTTCCTTTTGTCACTTGTGTACTATCTAAGTAAGTTTTGATAATCCTACAACTATAATTGCGTATTTTTGGCTCTTACAGTGAGATTTATGGTCCATTTCAAGTTGATTTTTGTGATTTTTTTTTAAGGAAGGGATCCAACTTTCCTCTTTTCAACATAGACACCCAATTGTCCCAGAACCATTTGTTCAGATGACTATTCTTACCCCATTGAACTGTTTGTGGCACTTGGTCTAAAAAATAATATTATAAATGTGTGGGTTTATATCTGGAGTCTATAGTCTACTATTTTAATCAGTATGTTTAGCCTTGCCAGTACCATTTTGTCTTGAATATTATACTTTGAAGTGTGCTTTCACATTGGGAACTATGAGTTCTCTGACTACATTTTTGTGAGATTGCTTTGATTCTTCTGGATTTGTGCATTTCCATTTAAACTTTATGATTGTTATATCAATTTATGTAAGGAAGTCAGCTGGGATTTTTATAACTGTGTTGACACTATAGGCTAATTTTGAAAATATTGATATCTCACCTATATTAAGTTGTCCAGTCTATAAACATATGATGTCTTCACATCTGTTCAGGTCTTTAATTTCATTCAACAGTGTTTTGTATTGTTTAGATTATAGGTTTTATACTACCTCTGTTACACTGATCAGTAAGAATTTTATTCTTTATGTTATTATGAATGCTATTGCTTTCTTAACTTTATTTTCAAATGGTTCACGTTAGTTTATAGACATGCATTGATTTATTGATGTGCGTGTGTGTGTGTGTGTGTGTGTGTGTGTGTGTGTGTGTTTAACTGGGGATTGAACCCAGAGCCTTTCCACTGAACTACATCTCCAGCCTTTTTATTTTATTTTGTTGTTTTGTTTTGTTTTGTTTTGCTTTTTTGAGACAGAGTCTTGCCACTTCAGTTACTTGTCAAGGCTGAACTCAAACTTGCAATCCTCCTACCTCAGCCTGTATGTTGATTTTATATTCTGCAAATTTGCAAAGATATTTATTAGTTCTAATTATTTTTTAATTGCCTTCCACTTAATTTATTGTCTAGTTTTTCTAGCAGAACCTTCAGATCAGTGTTGAATAGGAGTGGTGAGAGTTTATATCCGTGTTTTATTCCTGATATTAGATAGAAGCCACCATCCACCTGCAGCTATAATGTTGTGGGTTTCTCATACATGCCTTTTGTCTGGTTCAGGAAATTTTCTATTTCTAAACTGTTTAAATGTGCTCTCATTGTCTCTCTCTCTCTCTCTCTCTCTCTCTCTCTCTTGTTTTGGCCCTTTTTTTGCTTATTAAGATAATGGTGGGGTTTTTCTTGTCTTTTACTTTATCGATACAATGTATTATATTAATTGATTTTCAGATGTGAAACCAATATTGCGCTCCTGAGATTAATTCCAGGTGGTTGTGCTGTAAAATCACTTTCATGCCTTGCTGGATTGAGTTTGATAGCATATTGCTGAGGAATTTTGTGTCT
Source organism: Fukomys damarensis (assembly GCF_012274545.1). Lineage (NCBI taxonomy): Eukaryota > Metazoa > Chordata > Mammalia > Rodentia > Bathyergidae > Fukomys > Fukomys damarensis. The sequence continues at coordinate 5,243,335 of NW_022900930.1, read as the reverse complement.
TTATTCAATAGAAATGTTTGTTTACACTTTCTCTTCTGGTGGCATCATTGTCTGCTTTTGCACTCAGAGTCAAATGGGCTCTGTAGGCTGAGATGGGAATTGTACCTTCCTTTTTCTCTTTTGCAAGAAATTGTGAGGGCTCAGTGTTAAATGTTCTTTAAACATTGATTGGACTGTATCCCTAAAATGTACCAATTAAACTCAATTAAAGCTGAAAAAAATTGATTGGAATTTTACCTGTGAAGCTGTGTAAGCCCAACTTTACATTTTTATTATTAATTCAATACCTTTGCTTGTTATAAGTTATTTAGATTTTCTAATTCTTTTTTAAATAGTTTGGGTAGTTTTTGTCTTCTAGAAATTTGTTCATTTATTCTGTTATCAGATGTGTTCACAAAATTTGGTAAGTATAAGTATTATGTTACTTTTTATTTTTATCAGACTAGCAAAAATATTCCCTCTTCCATCTCTGATTTTAGTGGTGTGAATGACCCCTGTCTTTGAACAGCTACTATTTAAAAATTGTTTGTTAATTTTGTTGATCTTTTCAAAGGAACAAGTTTTATTCTTTAATTCATTTTGCTCTATTGGTTTTCTATTCATTAATTGATTTTTATCCACTCTAACTTTTATTATATCCTTCTTGATTTTGGTTAACTTGTAGTTTTTTTCTTCAGTGTCTTAAGGTGAAAAGTTAATAAAATCACTGATTTCAGATCTTTGTTCTCAAAGAGTCATTTTTATCTATAATTTTTTTCTAAGTACTTGAGAAACATGCCATAATTTTGACATGCTGTGTTTTTATTTTCATTCATACAAAATGATTGTATACTTTGTGGTTTCTTTTTTACCTGATTATTTAAACTAATTGTTTTATTTCCAAGTGTTTGTGAATTTTTCTAATTTTCTGTTCTTTTTTCATTTCTTTTCATTTTTGTTTCTTTATTGAGGCTTATTCTATGGCTTACTCCATGATCTGCCCTGAAGAATTTTCAATACATCCTGAAGAAGACTGTGGTTTTCTGTTGTTGCATAGAAGAGTGTTGAGTCTAGTTGATTCAAGTTTTCTGTTTCTTTTCTGATCTTTCTAGCTTTACTATGTACTACTGAAAGTGGAATACTGATATGTTCATATATCTTCTTGGGAGATTTTTCCATCTTATTATTTAAAAGTCTTTGTTCTTAATAAAATCTTTATCTGAAACTCTATTTTGTGTTTAATTAGGATAGCCACACTGGCTTTCAACCTGTCAATGTTTTTGAGTCTACTATATATATCTTTCATATAGCATATGGCTAACTCATTTTTTCTCCATTCTGACAATGCATTATTTAATCCACTTCCATTTAAAGTAATTGCTTAGTTTTTTTGTTATTTTACTACTTGCTTTCTATGTGTTATATCTTTTTTCCTAAATAATTTTTGTAAATTTTGTCTTAAATCACTTCCCACTGTAGCTTTTTAATACCTTGACATTTCTTCTTTTTGTTTTTCTCATTGAGTTTATTGGTACTTTTTGGTATACAGTACAGTTACATTCATCATTGGGATCCTGTACCTTTACATGACAGGTCCTGGTTCTCATTTTTTCCCCTTACCCCTGCACACCCTTCACCCCCTCCACCCTTATTTCTTGTAGTAGATGCTTTTTAGTTGTTTTCTTGACAGAATGCAATTTGCCATTAACATCATACTACATAATAATATTGCTTGAATTAATGCCAAATTAATTTCAATAATATGCAAAAAATTGTTCTTATATTGTACTATTTCCCCCTCAATGCTACTATTGTTACGAATTATACCTTTATGTGTGTGTTCGTCAACACAGATCTATCATTATTGCTTTATATAATGATTTTTAAATAAGATAGAAATATGACTTATAAACTATATCCTTGCCTATGCAAGTATTCCTTTACCAGTGTTCTTCATTTTAGATTAGAAAGGACATTAGGCTAGAGTTTCTATTTAATGTCCTTTTATTTCAACATTAGGAACCCCCATTACTGTGCATCGCAAGACTTGTCTTCCTGCAACAAACTTTTTATTGATCTTAAGATGTCTTTATTTATCCTTTATCTTAGCAATCACAATAAGAATAATGATTCTCACACTATAGTTTACACTATTTCTCACTGGTGGGCTTGAGAAAACAACTACCCATAGACTTGGGACCAGAGGAACAGGGCGAATTGGAGTCTCTTCAAATACTCAGTCACAAACAATCACTCTTTGACCCTCTGTTGGTTCCCTGGATGAATATACATGAACAGCTCTTTTCTTTCAACTTCACTTGAATTTACCTAATTTTAACAATATCCTCTCCAGGGAGTATTATGAACTATTTCAACATCACAGATCCCTGAGACAATGAGTAACAGAGAAACAAGAGACCATCCATTGGTGGGCTAAATAGAGGCCTCTGAAGATATCTGATAGACTGTGAACGTTACAATTTACAATAGCAAATTTATAGATATGTTTAAATTAAGGATCTTCAGATGGAGAAATTGTCTTGCATTATCCATGTGGGATCTATGTACTAACAAGGGTCCTTCTCATAGAAAGGAAGAGAGAGATTTAACTACATTCAGAAGAATAAAGGGCCTTTAATTGGAACCAAAGCAAACAGATTAAGAGAGAAAAAAATGTCACATCACTTTGAAGACAGAAGGGGCCACTTAGCCAAGTAATACAGGGAGGCTATAGAAGCTACAAAAGGCAAAGAAATAGATTTCCCCCTAGACTTTCAGGAGGGAAAGTAACCCCACCAGCATTTTCATTACACCTCAATGAAAACATTCAGACTCCTGATTTCCAAGGCCATAAGAGAATAAATACATGTTGTTTTAAACAACCAAGTTTTCAGTAATCTGTTATAACAACCACAGGAAAATAATACAAGCAGATTAATGATTTTTCATCAAAATTGGAAGACTTGAGTGATTTATTTAAATATTTTCTGCTTCTTCATCTGTCTTCTTTCTGATCTTTCAGCTATGTGTAGAGGGTGCATTAAATGATACTGCACATTTTTATGAAACTCTGTTCATTTTTCTTAATGCTTCTTTCTGTTTTTAAATTGTATTATCTTCTCTCTATCTCTCTGCCCCGTCACTGCTTCATTCTTTTAGAAGTTCAAATCTATTGCTAAGCCTTGAATTACTTTATAATCGCTGCCATAAAAAATAACAATTTAGGGCTGGGGATTTAGCCCAGCTTTGCAAGCTCAAGGTCCTGAGTTTGATCCCTGGTATCAAAAAAAAAAAAAAAAAAGAAAAAAAAAAGACAATTTAGTGGCTTAAAACAAAGCATATTATAATGTGAAATAGGAAGAAAAGGGGCCAAGGGGAAGGGAAAATGGGAGGGGGAGGGGAGAGGGAAGAAGGGAATGGAATTAATATGAGAAAATGAAAAAATGGAAACAAAGTCTTCATAGATAAGGAGGGGTGGAGGGGATAAAGGGATGGCAGGGGAATGGAGAAAAATAAGAACCAGCGTGGGTTATGTAAAGGTGCAAATTTCCAATCATGAATGTCATTATATTGTGTACCTTAAATGTACCAATACAATTAATGTTTTAAATGCATATGGATCAATTCAACCATCCCTAAGGGATCCCACTGGGTAGGGGTCAGCAGAGATCTCATTGTTTCTGGAAGAAAGAGGGGAAAATCCACTGTGTCTCCCTCTCTGGCTTGCTGAGCTTCCTATTTTCCCTTGGCTCATGGAGTCTTCCACCACGATCAGGAAATGGACCAGCACAACTTTCTCATATATTCATCACTTTTCTGATTCTGACGTTTGGCCTACCTGCCCCACATTCAAAGGACTAATATGACTACATGGCCATTCTTGATAATGCAGGAAAAATCTCTATTGTATCTGTTGATAAGATTGATAAGCAAAGCTTAATTCCATTTGCAAATTTAAATCCTCCTTGACACGTAACAACATAGTTGCAGGTCTCGAGGCCGAGGACATAGACATCATTTTCTGGTAGGACAGAGGGGCATTTTTCTGCCTACTTCATGCTCCTTGGTTCATTTCCTAAGGCTCTCTTAACACATTACTAAAAAGGAAGTGTTCAAAATAAGAAATTATTCTCTCACCATTCTAGAAGCCAGAATCCAAGATCAGGATGCTTTATATGCCACATTTCTGAAGGCTGTAGGGAAACATGTTTCCTAACTTCTAGCCTCTGGTGTTTCCTAGCAATCTTTGGCTGGGGACAGGACATTAGAACCCCAGTCTTTCCTCCCGAGTGTACTCTTTGTCTGCACACTTTCCTCCTCTGACAAAGATACCACTCATTAGAGTTCACCCAAATTGCTTTCATCTTGAGATCCTTGACCACACCTACAACCACACTGTTTTCACAGACTGCCACTGTATTAGTCAACTTGGGTGGACCCAATAAAGCACCACAGACCTGGTATTTTGAACAATATAAATCTACTTTCTCATAGTTCTGGAATTGGGGAGTTGAAGATCAAGATGCCAGTGAATTTGGCTTCTGTGAAAGTCCTCTCATGTGGCCCTTTATAGGAGGTGGGGGGGGGAAACATGTGCTGGTCTCTCTCCCTCTCCTTATGAGAGTGCTAATCTTATCAGATCAGAGCTCAGCCTTAATTATTTCTGTATGACTCCATCTCCATATAAGTCACGTGACAAGTAAAGGGTTCAAAATATGATTTTGAAGTATGGTTGGAGCACGTACAATTCAGCCCAGAGCAGTCACATTCTGAGACTCTGGGGAGATATAAACTTTGTGAGAAATTATGCAATACACCCACTTCTCTAGTAGATAATAAACTTGTTAGCATATTTTCAACATTGGGTTTTACTCACTTATTGATACTGTCTCTCAGAAGAGGCATTGTCATCATGCCTTTCCTCTTCAATCACGGTTGTCTTTAGTTCTTCGGACATATTTGGCATAGACTTGTCTGAAAAGTCTGACATCTGCATGCCTTCCTCCTCCCTGTATGGATCATACTTTCCTATGGCTTTGCAAGTCTCATATACCTTGTGATTAAAAACTGGATGGTTTCACCAGGGATTTAGCTCAGCGGTTCGGTGGCCTGCCTTGCAAGCGCAAGGACCCGAGTTCGATCCCCAGTACCAAAAAAAAAAATTTTTTTTGATGGTTTAGATAACACATTGCAGCAACTCTGGGCACCTGGGCTTGTTATTATTGCCTGTTTGACAGGGTTAGTGGTTTAGCCGAGCTATTTCATTACCATTTCCCTGCAGCGTGAGGTCTTTGATGTCAGTCATCAGAGAGCACAGATTTAAGCTGGAAAGGTTAGTAGGAACTCAGGTGACAGCTGCTTTAGTGGGGTTCTTTTTAATTGTCCCTTCCCTGATCCAACCTGTGAGCTCACTACCTCTGTTGGTATCACACCCAATTCTCAGGTTCGACTAATTTGCTGCCCATTACTTTACAATTTTGGAGAGTGCGCTGATGTTTTCATCATTCCACACCGGCATCCACTGAAATTTGGGCCCCTCTGCAGGTGTAGCTTTTATGATGAGTCTTTAAATTCTGCTCTGACCATGAGGTAGCACTTCTTAGCTGCCTCTTCTCCTGGTTTGCCGTGTGCATTTTACTTATTTTTTCATTTCCTGGGGCTACCACTCTCCAGGTAATTGTTTAGCACCAAAATCCCCATTTTGGTGGTCAAGAGTACCCTTGGACTTGAACCTCTCCATAGTGAGGGCCAGGTAAGGTCAATCTCTTGGGCAAAGACTCAGAACTTCTTGTTCTTGCCGGCCTCAGCCCCTGGGCACAACCTCTGAGCCACGGCTGCAGAGCTGAGGGAGGGTTGGAGGCGGTGGACGCCGCCGTGGAGGTGGCACAGCTGCTGTGTAACTTGGGCCTGGAAGAGTTGCTCTCCGCTGGCCTTTGTTTGCCTCTCCCACTGTCGCACCTTGAGAGGGCACCAGGGTGAGTGGAATCTCTGCTTCTGCTTACAACTGGGATTCCAGGGCGGAGTCTCACAGTGGCCTGGGCGGAGGGGAGATGGAGCCTGTGTCCCCAGCTATGCTCACTTTGGGCTTAGACTCTTCCCTGCCTCTCATGGGCGCACATCACAGCCCTCCCCTAGGGATGCAAGGAAAGGATTTTGGACTTTGGGGCACCCAAGTGCAGAGTGGAGCTTCCACTGAGTTTGGAGGAAAAAATATGGTTGGGCACTTGCTGCTCTAAGATTTGGAATAGTCTCTCGAGTTGGTGTTTATTCACTTGCCACATGTCCGCAGGATGATGTAAATGTGTGTGTGTGTGTGTGTGTGTGTGTGTGTGTGCGCGCGCGCGCGCGCGCGCGCGCGAGTGCTTGAATAAGTTTTACTAGTTGTGACCGTTCCACGAAGGAGCAGGTTTGTGGGATTCTCATGTTACCACTCCGCACACAAAACTAAGGTTTTTCTCTCACTCTGTTTGCTGCTTCTGTGATACTCAAGCCTGGGTATTTCATAAAGAAAACAGGTTTATTTAGCTTACAGTTTTGGACATTGAAAGCCCAAATCAGGCACATCTGAAGACAAGAGACTCGTGGCAGGTGGCAACAGTACGGTGAGAACACGGGGGGTGGATCCCATGGTGAAACTGGAAACCAGAGACATTTGGGGCCAGACTTGCTCTGTCAAGGGCAACCCCTTCTTGTGGATCCTCCTCAGGGTCCTGTGAGAACTGCACTGACCTCTGCCAGGAAGATTCCTTTCGTGACCTAATTACCTTTCAGGCACACGACCTCTTAAAAGTCCTCTGAGGCACAGTTCTGTGCAGGTATCCCGTGGAAGGCGAAGCTCTTCACAGGACTGGTGTATCAGATCATCTGGGTTTGAGTTGAGAGCCCAACTTCCAGCACCTGAATCTGGTAGACACACAAACCATACGGAAACCATAGCACCTGTCTTTATTTTCTCTATTTTTAAAAAAAATTCCTCTAAAAATCTAAGAATTTCAGGCATAGTAAGAAACCGTTATTAGTATTTCTAAATCACTCTTATCTATTGTTTTTCTCAACTGAATGCTTGGGTCAAAAAAATAATCTTCTTAAATATGTTTTAAAACCTTACTTTGGAAATCAAATCAAAGCTAACTTTTCTTGTATCCTGTAAAAATGTGAGCTTTTCTTGTTGGGCACAATGGCACACACCTGTAATTCCAGCCTTCTGGGAAGATGAGCCTGGAGGGTTGCAAATTTGAGCCCAGCTTGGGCATCTTAGTGACTTCAGGAGATCCTGTCTCAAAAATAAAAATTAAAAAAAGGCCAGGGAGATAGCCGTGCAAAGGTCCTGGGTTCAATAACTAGTATTGCGACAGAAAAAAATGACTTTTTCTTGAGACAATTGATTAGCTAAGAAGGAGGAAAATCCCAGTAGAAGGAAGTATCAATAAAAAAAAGAACAAAATATTGGGCTACATGTGCCATTGTATCATATGAAAATGTACTGTGGTTTTGCTGGGCAAATTAGACTTCTCGCAAATGAATTATGATACAAACACATGCATACATAGCCATCTGCCACTGTGTAAAACAAAAGTCCTTATGAAAAACGCACACCCATCCCCTTTTCTGCTGTAGCACTATAAACATTTTAAAGCAGAAGGTCACTCAAATTTAAAGGCAGAATGATTTCTCTATAAAAGTAAGCTCTGCCTTCATATTTGTAAATATGCCAAATTTTACCAACTTCTATGACATGCATTTTACAGTATCCGGGGAATAAACTATTTGGACTTTTGTAATCTAAATTCTTAGCTTCATTGTAGTCACCAAAATCCTTAGAATTTTTCACTCCCTTCATGATCAACTCCTTTCTTTCTCTTACAAGCTGATCCTCAGTCAGCACCACTACCAAGCCTATTGCACTCCACCCAGAGAAAATCTAGTACTTCAATACTAGGCTTGTTGACTTGAATTTGCCAGGCGATGGCAGCAGAGTACCATGAAATGATAAAGGCCCGTGGCTACAGCGTGACCTGGTGTGTGAATTTAAATCTGGAGAGTGAACCGTAGCCATAATGTGCCAGAAAGGAAAGTCATTTTGGAAAGAGTCTACCTGCTCCTATATGTTTAAAAGTCATCGTAGAAGTTGGACTTCAAGACAATTCACTTTCAGGCAGGACTTCAGAACTTTCCGAGAAATGACAAAACAAAAAACTTACTAAGTTTGGAATAGGACACATTTCAGATGCAGCAAGCATGATTTCAGAAGTGGATGAAAAGTATCCCTAGTCTGCCCGCTTCAAAAATTATCTCTTTCTTCAGCTCCTTAGATTTTCTTCCTTCCTTAATATATCCGGCGAGAATTCAGAATTTAGCTCAGTGGTTCAGCGGCCTGCCTTGCAAGCGCAAGGACCTGAGTTCAATCCCCAGTACCAAAAAAAAAAA
>NW_022900930.1:5195476-5234888 GCF_012274545.1 Fukomys damarensis | reverse complement strand
TACTGGGGATTGATTGAACTCGGGTCCTTGTGCTTGCAAGGCAGGCCGCTGAACCACTGAGCTAAATCCCCGGCCCCAGTTGGTCAGCTCTTAGCTGTGTGACTTTAATTACTAAAGTGTGCTTGAGTGTGCTTCATATTTCTTTGAAATGTCCACAATGTTACATGTCTTAGAGGGCTAAATGTTAGTATTAGTGCATAAAGAACATGCAAGTTGAATATCATGAATGAAATACAGATGAAATAGGAATGGGAGGAGAAAATATTCCTAGCGGAGTTTGCTTATTTCTCCTCATTATCTGATGTATTTTAAGTCCAGAGCGTGAATACCGTTAGACTAGTCTTTAGGGTAGCAGGAGTAGTTGTTTTTGGGCCCTTCTGGAAGGAACTTTTTCAGCTTCAACCACATATTCACTGCCTGCTATTTCATGATTGTGGTTTCTAATGCCCAAGGTTTTAGAATGTTGGTCCTCAACCTATGTGCATAGGAGCTCATCAGAATCTCTGATGTGCCAGAGAGGGAGAGGTGATTTGAAAATGACCCTTAGGAAAGGTATGTCCAAAGTCCTCTAATTCTCTTTCCCTGAGAACTGTTTTAGAGTCCTTATTAAAATGCTAATATTCTATTGGGAAGAGGTCACACCTAAAGGAAAGCAGAATTACAAATAGGAAATTGAAGAGAGAGTGTGAAAGAAATTAGGAAGAGAAAAAAAAATGTTAAGAAATCATGTGAATGGGCAGATAAACTGTTGGATATGTGTATGGGTTATCTTAGTTCACAGATGTACTTTTAGCATGACCCTGATTCACCTTTTTACATAAATGTACAAGACTAATAATTAACCTCTTTCAGAGAAGACTCACCCAGCCACGTCACCTAGGAGGAAAATGCCAGCCCAGAAGGCTGAAATGTTACCACCTTAGTGAATCCCCCAGCTCCGCTCCTCAGCTTGGCTCACCTGAGTGACTACCACCCTCCTGTTAAGTAGGAGCAGGTGTAGATACTTCCACATGATTCCTATTATTCTCTAAAGCAGACACTATATTTCTGCTAAAGTCCAATAAAAAGAAAAACAGCTTGGTAACAACTCTGCAAAGACTATAAATAAATATCTGTACTCTTGTGTTTGTGATAGTTACAAAGTGTTCTTCCAATAGTGCAATTTCAGGGCTGGGATATAGCTCAGTGGAACGGTGCCTGCCTGGAAAGCTCCAGGCTCTGAGTTCAATCCCCAGTACCAAAAAAAAAAAAAAAAAAAAAAAAAAGTACTGTTTGTCCTTATCTTGATGACTACAAGAGCTTCCAACTTGATTTCCCTGGCTCTGTTCTCCTATAGTGCCAATCCATGGTGCTTTTCATATATGTAGTAATTTCCATGATGCTCTGTTCATAAAGGGTTATGTATACACATATCGGGGATGAACACAAAATATGGTGAATGTTTAAATTTAAAATTTATTACAATAAAGGACACACTGCCCTTATTCCCCCTTGCTTCAACCATCCTTACTCCATTTACTTGCCACATTCTAAGACAGTTTTAAAAACCCTCTTTTCATAGTATCTTTAGTTGTGCTCTTACGGCTGCCTCAGTGTCCTGGGTCAATTCAGAACAATCACCTGCTGTGGTCACTTTGACATTAGGAAATAGCCAGGAGTCTCATGGTGCCGGATCTCTTGAATGAAGTGGGTGAGGACACACTGCAATGTTTTTACAAGCCGGTTTTTATTGGACAGAAGCAGCAGCATTCACCGCATGCTTTACTATACCTCAAAAGGCATTCGCAAAAGAGGACTTCCAGAGCTGCCTCAGAAAGTGGCCAGAATGATGGAGTGAGTGTATTCAGAGTGGCGGGGGTTAATGACAATGTGGTGCTGCTTTTTTTTTTTTTACTGTAGTAATTTTGTTTAATTTAAAGCCACCGTGTTTTTTGATCAGCCTGTGTGTGTGTAGACGTGTGTGCCTGTGTGTGTATGTGCGGAATCCATATGAGAATGTTTCCTCTATTTTTTGGCTTGGTTTATAGCATTGCTGATTCTTTAGCTGCTGAAATAGAATTTTTTATTCAGAATATGTGATGTCATTTTTAGGTGCATCATAGTGATTGGTAAATTACTAAATCTTGTAAATAATTGTAGCAATTTAGCTATTTAATAAATTGGAACATATTCAGGATTATCTAAGTAATAAATGTGTTAATTTCATTTATTTGAACTGACAAGATTTCTTGAGGGAGGTGGAATTGTTTCTCTCCGTATGGAAATCATACCTAAGCCATGTCTTACCGTGGGGTCTATCACACGGGCCAGGGAAGGAAATGTTGGCTCTCGCTTTTTTAAAAATTAATTTCTTTAAAATTAAAGGTACACCTAATGCTGGACTTTTATTTCTTTCATATAATCACAGTTCTCAGATATATGCTCTTTTTAATGTGTACTGCTTTATCCAGAAGTTTTCTTCAGGAAACTCATAGGGAATTTGTTACTATCTTACCATAGTTCACTATAATCTACCTAAAGTGTTAAGCCATTCCAAATTTTCCAACCTAAAAGATGAGAATATAATTATTTGCACGCTACCAGCTATAGATCCATAATGATAGATTTGAGAGATAGAAATATAGATTAATAAAATACTCAAACTAAGAATGAGATCAGAGACAGCCCAGATGCTTATCTGCCATCCTAAGGAAGGGATTTTGTCTTCCTGTTGTTTCTACATTTTCCCTCTAGTATTTGAAGCAAACTGAAATCAGGAGTACAGGTAACAATACACTACTGCAACTTCTATATGTGCCCTATTTTGCAATCTGCAGGAGAAAACAGACTTCTTTCTGAGGATCATCAGCGTGACTGGAATTAGGGTTGCAAGGAATGGAAAGAAATCATTTGGGCAACGTTGACTTTCAGGCAGTCAACACCTAGCCAGAAACTTTGTCAATCCCCACCAAGTCTGCATATATGCCCATGTTAGAAGAGCTTCCCAAATTATAAAATCTATTAACGTATTTCCAGAGGCAATTTTAAGAATGACAAGGGAAAATTCAAAGTGGTAGCCGAAAAGTTTGAGAGATTCACACAGTCGCTCGCCTTATCCATTTAACCCCACACCCATCCCGTTTTTAAAAAGAGCTGGCACATATCATTGGCTGGAAAGTTAGGCTTTGAGAAAAGTAGAGACTTCCCAATAGTTCTGTGGTCCCAAGTTCAGTATGAGAATGTTATCTCTACATTCCAAACTCAGCTTCTAGCCCTTGCACTGAACTGGCCCGCTGTAATGACTGGCAACTGGTGACACTAATAGAGTTCTGTCAGGTTTTCCCTCAGATTCCCCCTTCCTAACCACTCCTTCCAGGACTAAAGGTAGGTAGGAAACAAGGAAATGTCAATCTGAAATCCCCTGGAAGCCTCCGTCTGTAAAGGTTCTGAGGATTACAGGTAGGGAGCAATTCTTACCTCGATAGTACAACTGCTACTGATTTAAGCCAAAAAAGAAAAAAAAAATCACTTGTCCCAAGAATTCTCTTCTTACAGAACTGTGTTTTGACTCAGTTGAGAATTATATCAAAATAATTTTGATATCAAGGTGTTTCTGTGACTCTGTCAGCCATTGTTCAGAATGAGATACACCATGGGTTTAAAGGTTTATCCTGTAAGAACAGCACATACTAACTAGTCTAGGTATAGAAATGTTTAAGACCAGAGAACAGGCTCACATCTTCTTTACCCACTTGGGTGAACAGGGGCAGAGGAGTAGAGGTGTTGACAATTTGACTCAGTTTCTCTCCTTGGTAACTTCTGCTCAGCCCAGCTTCCCACCCCTGATCATTGGACCACCAGTTTGAGGCAAGCAGGCAATGCAGGTAGTGAATGATTTTCAGAGCCTTTTGTTGGTTTCCTTGTTTTTTCCAGTAGCAGGGATCGAACTCAGGACCTTGCATTTGCCAGGCAGGCACAGTCACACTGTGAATGAGAAACATTACAATTCCAAAACATTTTCCAGTATGTGATTTTTTTAAAAATCTCAATATCAAGTAACAATTTTTACTGGCTGACATTGGCTTCCTAACTCCAGAATGTCGAAAAAATATTCTTGGATTGAATAAGAGTTTCAGGAAGTGATTTGCAAGAATAAATACCAACACATGCATGCAGGAAGGAGTAATGGCTTATATATAAGCCTTCTTCCTTCTTAAAACAGTTCCATATTGCTCGATCAATCCACAAATTTCAAACATTCTTCCATCTAGCCTTATAATGTCTCTTCAAAGTAGCTATATATTATTCCCATTTAGTGGAAGGTGAAAGTATTTGTTTTTGTGTTATTTCAAGTTTTAGAAATTCCCAATGGCGTGTGCTGGGGATCGAACTCAGGTCCTCGTGCTTGCGAGGCAGGAGGCGAATCACTGAGCCAATTCCCTGGCTCCCAAATGTTTTGATATGCATTCCCTATGAGGAAAATATTCTGTCTTCAAACTTCGGAGTGAATGATAAAGGCACCCATGAAAGAACATCAAAGTGTAGACTAGCACTGTCCAAGGAAGGTGGGTCGTGAGCTGACCAGCGCTTGCAGAAGGAGACCATACCTGTATACACCACTACCCTGGTGTCCTGTGGTGGCCCTAGACCATGCTCACAGCAGGACCGCTCCTGAAGCGCTGCCCTCCTGAGTGGGACCGAAGGGTGATGGACTAGTGAGGTACAGAGGTCACTCCGTAGGTCCTTACTTCCACAGCCTGTGTGGACTTTAAGTGCTCACACTGTTCGTGTAGAAGGATGTCAGCGTTTGTTGCACTTCCTCCTCTTAGACTAATCTGTAGGTAGAGATCGCCATTCCTTTCCTAGGCAAGCGAACAGAAGTGTCTCGGCCAACGGGAAAGGCTCAGACCCCCTTTGTGAGGAGATACCGCGCCAAGCCATTAACAGGGCTGTGCTATTGCAGGGTCACCAATGATGGCAGCGAAGAGCAACAAGAGGGACCTGTCTGGTGCAGGAAAGGAAGATTCCTTTTCAAGTGGACATGAAAGCACATTAAGCTACTCGAGTTTTGCTGTCAGGTAAGAGCCTCAGAGAAGCCTGAAACCTGTGGTTTCCGCTGAATCACTCAGCAGCAACACTTTTGACTTGAACCGGAATATCTGCTTTATACGTTTCCACATAGAACAATGGAAACATTCCTCACCAGAATCAATGTCTCTCTACTCCCATACAGTTAAGTTAAGCAAATATACCTCTTCCCACTGGCTGTTGCTCTGATCATCTATATCCATAATCACCGAAGGTTAAGTAACCAAACTTTCTTTCAGTTTACCATCAGGGACTGTAGAAATCGCAGTTAGGACCAGACTTTAGGTATTCCCAAAAAGCTTTTCTATGACGAATACATGCTCTATCTTCAATAGATTGATGTTGAGATTGCCTAGGTTTTTGCATCTGAAAATTAGGGTCAACAAATCCTTCCTCCCCTGCTGTCTTTTCTCTGCAGTACATTAAAACTTCTGGGCCAGAGATTTAGCTCAGTCGTGCCACCCACTGCCTAGCAAGCACAATCCCTAGTACAAAAAAAAAAAGTTCTACTAACCAGTAAGCAAGCTTGGAGATGGACAGTGAGGTAATCTCCTAGTTTTCTTAGCTAATTTGTAAATAAAAGGTCAGTCCAAAACATTTTGTCACTTCAAAATAACTGTAATACATTTGCAACATTTCAGTTTAGCGGGATAATGTATTAGTAAAATCTTCAAGGATTGATAATTGTGACCATCTAAAGAAAAATAGTATATTATCAGTAAAATATAACCATTATGCTCTAACATTACATAATTCACACAATAAATATTTTTAAAATTTTTTGAAATGAATTTTATGTATTTAAAATGCTTGGCTAGTAGTCATTGTGCAAAACAGTACAGCAGCTCTTCAAAAAATTAAAAACAGGGCACCTATGATACAGAGAAATCTCATTTCTGTGTATTATCCAGAGCAATTTGAATCAGTACTTCAAAGAAATTTCCAAACTTTCATGCTCATTGAAGCATTATTCGTTAGTTAAGATATAGAATTAATTTCAGTGGCTGTCAAGACATAAAAAGATGAAATGTGATGTCCATCCACATTCTCAAGATGGACTCTTAATCACCACTCAAAAAAGAAGGAAACCCTGTCATTTGTAACCACATAAATGAACAGGGGGCCACAAGGAAAGTGAAGGAAGGCAGACACAGGAAGACGAACACCTCGGCTCCTATTTGTATGATCAACTTGAAATACAACTCATAAACACACATAGGAGGGTGGTAGTTGTCAGACATTGAGATGTGGATATTACTAAGTGATCATTAAATGTCCCTCATTTCAATAATCAGCTTTTATATCTCAAAGTGAATGAAATTGGGGTGAATACGTGTAGAGCTTTCCAAGGGAATGGATTTTGAAATAGAACTTTTACTTCATCTTGTTTGTGATATAATTTACCTCTTTCTTTTAACCTGTGAAGAATCATGCTCCTATTTAACTGATGATTCTGGATCTGTGGGTTGGTTGATAGAGGTTGCACTATACCTATACCCACAGGTATGGTGGGCATCTAAAGTATGGGCCACCACAATGCCAGCATGTCACAGCTGCACTTTTTAAAAGGACTATAAAAGTCTAGGACTTTCTGGCCTGCCTTGCTTTTCATTCCAGAGGTTTTGAAGCTAGATGAGGTATTTTGTGAGAAGGGACTAAGAATAAGTTCAAGAGAAGGTTGTAAGGAATCTCAATTCAGAGTTAGCCTCATTATTTCCAACAACTCAGTAACTGTCAACTAGCATTGGGATTTACGTGGTTTTTCCTTTAAAAATACTTGGCAAATGGGCACTTATTGTGTATGCTCTATGCTAAGCATTGGGCCAGATGCTTTTGTAGATGTAGAAATCGTGTTTCAGCCTCTTTGCAATCTAGTCCAATAAACAAGATGAATACCTGTAAAATAAATCGGATCGTCAATAAAATAACGTTTGTTCAAGTGCTACATTGAAGGTTATGGCAAAAGGTCACAGGAGAAAAAGGCTGACGCTGGGTAGATTTTCCTGAAAAGCTTCCTGTGTCAAGTGGGATTTGGAGAGGTGAGAGAGAGAGTGGGACCTGAATGCTCACAGACGGTGCAACCTGGTCGAGGCGTGGAGGAAGGTGGTACCTCCCGTACACCAGTGAGTCGGCTCCCGTAGAGTCCTGGGAGAAGTAACATCTCCTATTTCCCAAGAACACATTCTCGGCTATTGGTCTTGCGCCTGTGTGTCTGTGTACATTATGTTTATGTTAATGCAAAGTTGTTACAAAAACATGATTCAAATTTGAAAGTTGCTTGGAGCAAATGAAGACAACATATGTGAGAACACAAAGTGCTCCAGTCATGTCTGATTTCATGAATTCTCTCATATGTCTTATCTGTGGCAGCGAAGGCCTCACTCGTCAGGAACAACCAGGAGCCATGAAAAATTCTTAGATGGAATTTTAGGCATTTAATTTCCTTGGCTTTGCTCATTATTTCTAATGCAGCTAGGAGAGCTAGGAGTAACTCAACCTGCTGGTTTCCTCATTGTTTTCAATTCCTCGATTGTCTGTGATAAACAAGGAAATGATCTAAAATGGATGTCTAAGCATGGATTAGTCTAGCGGGGGCAGGCCCATCTGAAGACCTGGTTTATCTGCCTTAGATCTGGTTGAGGATCTCTCAGTATGCTTTGAAAGCTCCCAAAGAAGACCCAGAAATCAGATCACCTTTAAAATTAGATTTTGTGGGGCTGGGGATTTAGCTCAGTGGTTCCACCACCTGCCTCGCAAGTGCAAGGGCCCAAGTTCAATCCCTGGTACCAAGGGAAAAAAAAAGGATTGCTTAAAAAAATAGATTTTGCTTTCTGTGCTTGTAATTAACCATAGTTATCTACAATTCCCAAATATTAAATGAAAAATTCTGGAAATAAAGTTCATAGATTTTAGATAACTTATTTTAGCATAGTCATAATTGTTCTGTTTATTATTGTTTGTAACCTCTCACTATGCCTAATTTATAAATTAAGCTTCATCATAGGTATGTATGTAGAGAGGGGAGAAAAGCACACTGTATATAAGGCTCCATGTTACCTGTGCCTTGATACATCCATTGGGAGTTTGAGCCCATCCTGTGTGGATAAGGAGGGACTGCTGTGTTTACTTCACTAGATAAGTGCCCTTGGAGGATGAGTTTCTGGTCGGTTTCATTTCCAGGGCAAGAATAACTCCTGATAGCAAATTAGTGAACATACATCTCTGGTAACAACAAGTACACAATAGTCTGGGTGGCTTTAATAGAGACAAGTAGGCATTATTGGAAAAAATGTAAAATGTGTGTGCTATTTATGATCATTTTTGAATTACACTCATCCTCAAACCAGAATGTTGTTTATACTTTCGCTGACAATGGGCTCAGTGTTATTAAAGATGAAATCTTCTGGCCACCAGTGAGTTTTCCAGCAAGTTCAAGAGCTACTGGCTTCTATTCTTACAGCACTATAGACAGCTCTAACTTACACAGTACAGACCAACATTTCATTGTATCCTTGGTGTCTTTTTCCCCCATAGACTAAGCAATGCTATAAATAGTAGTTAGGCTCTCAGACAGGTACACAAAAGACCATTTAACATATGGAGGTTAAATATATATTTGTTGATGAATGAATAAACAGACACTACCTCTACTCAATTGAAGTCTCTATCCTTAAATCAAGGGTTCATGTGATATATGAAAGAGAAGGTAAATACTTTCTACTTCTATTCAGGAAGATGAAGTTAGACCTGTGCAAAATTTTATGAAAAATGTACTTCCTGGCACCCTTTGCTTTAGCTTTCAGTTTCTTCACTGTGATCACTCTACTTTGGATGAGCTCAGGAGAACTCTGCACATTTCACTTGTTTGTCAATTATTTACTACTCCCTGCCTCTTTTCTCTCAAAATTCACTTCTTTTGTAAAACTGATTTCAATTAGATAATAGAAAGGAAAGATTCAGGTAGAACCATTTCATAGTATGTTGTGTCTCACCATAACCACTCTAAGTCATTCATCCTCTTAAAAGAATAGTTATAAACTCAAGTAAATATTGAAAGAAGTGTAACCAAAGAAGCAAGAGCAGGCTGAAATTTCCAACCAGCTTGTGATGGACCTGGGCCAGGAGAGGGTACCATTTTTAATAGCAAGATGTGTCTTGTTTGAGTATGTTAGTCTTTCCCTAAGAATCTTCCCTCGGAGTCTGTGTAAATCAACTCCCACAGATCATACTGAAATCTAAACTTTCTCACAGGACTTCCTTTCCCCACCATCTTAGTGACACCTGTGAATAAGATCGTGTTCGTGCTATCAATCTCATTTTCGTAGTCTCCATGTCCTTTTAGCAATATCGCAGACCATGCGTATTCTTATCTCTGTTTCTCACTGTTCAGCCCAACTTCAGTTCTCTAAAGGCCAAGTGGTCCACACGCACAAATGCAGGCACGAGCCTCAGACCCTCATCCTCTTTATCGTTGAAGCTTCAATCTTTTTATCTGTGAAATGGGATAATATTAGAACCTGAGTAATTGAAACTGTGAGGACTGCACTATGAGAGACAGATGAGGTTTTTATGTAGCGCCTGTTGCATAGTGAAGCACAGCAGGTGAAAAATGGTCCAGGTTGCTACACAGTCTTCGTTTTCCTGTCATTATCTTTCTGGCTGTTGGATTTCCATGCTTTTGTGATCAATCTCAGTCCTACTTTGGGGGGAGAATATAATGTAAGACTTCATTCAGAGTCTCCTACACTCCTTCTGCCATGCGAGTGTGGCACAGGGACTTTCTCTGGGCTGGGGCTCCGCCACATGGAAGCCTGCCTGTGCCTTGCCGCTCTCTCCCAGGCTTCTGCAGGCGACTCTAGCTTCGGCCGTGCCTGCCTCTGCATACCTTCCAGCCACCGAGGCCATGGCAGGGCAGTTTCCTGAGCACAGTGTAGCCCACCCGGCAGAACCGCTGGCCACAAGAGGCCACCCGCACTGCTTCTCTTCTGTCTCCCCTATGTCAAGCCCTGCATAACTTATGTCAGGCCGAGGCCTCAGTCCCTGTGATCTCTCACTTTCGTCCCGCTCCACCTCACATGCACTTCCCTATCAGGAAAGCAAACTGGTCCTGTCCTCCCTTCCTCCTCTGCTTGCTCACTCTATTGAAATCTGGGCTTCAGGTGGCTCATCAGGAGAATCCCCAACCTTGGCTTTGGCGATGTCTGAGGACCGGCTCCAGGGCCCATTCATGGGCAGAAGGTCAGATGTGAACCATCACATGCGACTCTTCATTTTCCAAGTCGTGTCTGAGGGTTCTACAGAAACCAACCACACCGCTTATCTGAGCGGTTCCTCATTCCCTGTTTTCCATGTTAAACACTTAAAACTACTTTCTCCTAGACATCATAGGCTTTTCTATTTAAGCTTCGTACAGCGTGCTGTGAGTCTGTCACTCGTACAGGCTTACCGAGTATACCCAGTTGTAGCATTTCAAGTCACATTCTAGGAATCTAGCCACTTAGAAAACACAGCACAGTCCATATTTCACCTCCTGTTTCCTTAGCTAAGGAAATATCCTGCTTCCAATTCTATAGTATCCTCTCTGATATTCTAGGACCTCTAAAGATATTTTCATCATTTTAATTGATGTGGTCATTTGGGTCCACTAGAATCACTATCAGAAGTGTGTGCCTGCCATGAAGTTAATAAGTATCTCCATCAAGTCTCAACACCAACACTAAAGAAAACAGATGAAAAATGTGTCCATATATACATGTAAGGATAGGAGAGTACTAGGTATAGATTTAAACACACACACACACACACACACACATATATAAAATTTTTAATCACAACGGACCTGAGTTCCAAAGGCAGATGAGTTCGGCTGGCAGAGAATAAATGAAGCAAAATTGGGAAAGAATGAAGAGATGTTTTCTTTTACAACCTCTACTACGTTTCTCATTCTCATTTTTTTTTAATTTTATTGAGTTTATTGGTACATTTTAGGGATACAGTACAGTTACATTCATTGTTGGGATCATGTACCTTTACATGGCAAGTCTTGATTCTCATTTTTTCCCCTTACCTCGGCCCTCCCTTCACCCCCTCCTCCCCTCCCCATCTACAAACACTTTATTTTCATCTTTTCACTCTCTCACATTTTTTTCTTTTCCCTTTTTGTTCTTCCCCTACGCATCACACCTTCCCTACACCTTTAGCTCCTTTCTTCAAATTTCTAAATGTCAGTAATCTTATTGGAATCTTATGCATTGTTGCAGAATATTCACACCAGGGAAACTATTTGGTATTTACACATGTGTGACTTATTTATTTCACTTAGGAGTATATCTTCAATATGTATCCATTTTCCTATGAATGAATCTATTCTCTCGCTCTTTATGGCTGAGTAATATTCCATTTTATAGAAAAACCACAACTTCTTTATCCAGTTTCCAACGGATGGGCAAATAGGTTGTTTCCAAGATTTAGCTATTACAAACTGTGCCGCTATAAACATGGGTGCACATACTTCTCTGTGATATGATTCTTTTAGTTCTCTTGGAAAGATACCCAACAGAGGGATGGCTGGGTCAAATGGAACCTCCAGTCCAAGCTCTTTGAGGTATCTCCATATTGATTTCCATAGTGGTTGCACTAGTCTGCACTCCCACCAACAATGGAGGAGGGTTCCTTTCTCCCCACAACCCCGCCAACATTTGTTATTGTGTGATTTCTTGATAGCAGCCATTCTTTGTGGGGTGAGGTGGAATCTCAGTGTTGTTTTCATCTGCATCTCTCGAATGACCAGTGATGTGGAACATTTTTTCATATATTTTCTTGCTGCTTTCACTTCTTTGTATGAGAAATGTCTGTTCATTTCGGATGCCCATTTTTGGATCGGGTCTTTATATTTGGGGGGACTGATTGTTTTGAGTTCTTTATATATCCTTGATAATAGTCCTTTGTCTGAGGTACAGCTGGTAAAAATTTTTTCCCACATTGTAGATTGTCTCTTAGTTCTGCTAATGGTTTCTTTTGAAGTACAGAAGCTTTTTAGTAAGATGAGATCCCAGTTGTTGATTCTTTCTGCTAGTTCCCGTGCTACTGAGGATTTGTTCATAAAGTCTTTTCCTATACCAATGTCTTCCAGAGTTCTGCCTAACTTACTTTCCAGCAAGTTTAATGTTTCTGTTTTAATATTTAGATCTTTAATCCATTTGGATTTTAATTTAGTGCATGGCGAAAGATAAGGGTCTAATTTTAATCTGTGACAGGTTGATATCCAGTTTTTCCAACACCATTTATTAAAGAGGCTATCTTTCCTCCACTGAGGATGGTGAGCTCCTTTGTCGAAGATGAGGTAGCTGAGTACATCTGCATTTGTTTTTGTGTCTTCCAGTCTGTTCCATTGATCCTCAGGCCTATTTCTTTGCCAGTACCATGCTGATTTTATCACAGTGGCTTTGTAGTATAGTTTCAAATTGGGAATTGTTACACCTGGTGCCATGTGACTGTTGCCTATAATGGCTTTTGCTATTCTAGGTCTCTTGTGGTTCCAAATGAATTTTTGGATTCTTTTTTCTAGTTCTGTGAAATATAGTGTTGGAATTTCAATTGGCATTGCATTGAATGTATATAGCAGTTTCGGTAGTATGGCCATTTTCACTATGTTGATTCTTCCTACCCAGGAGCAGGGGATATCTTTCCATTTTTTTATATCCTCTTCGATTTCTTTTTTCAGAGTGCTGTAGTTTTCAGTGTAGAGATCTTTTGTTTCTTTTGTTAGATTGATTCCTAGATACTTCATTTTTTTGGATGCTATTGTAAAAGGAATTTTTTCCCTTATTTCTCTTTCTGTCTGTCTGTTATTTGTGTATAGAAAGGCTATTGATTTTTGGGTATTCACCTTGTATCCAGATACTTTACTGAATCTGTCAATTAAGTCTAGAAGTTTTTTGGTGGAGTTTTTTGGATCTTCAATGTAGAGTATCATATCATCAGCAAATAATGATAGTTTAACTTCTTCCTTTCCTATCTTTATTGCTTTAATTTCTTTCTCTTGTCTAATTGCTGTGGCTAATGTTTCCAGAACTATATTGAAGAGAAGTGGCGATAGTGGGCATCCTTGTCTTGTTCCTGATTTTAACATGAAGGTTTTCAGTTTTTGGCCATTCAATATGATGTTGGCTGATGGTTTTTCATAAATAGCCTTTATTAAATTGAGGTATAGACCATCTATTCCAATTTTTTGCAGGGTTTTTATCATGAATGGGTGTTGAATTTTATCAAATGCTTTTTCTGCATCTATTGAGAGGATCATATGGTTTTTGTCCTTGACTTTGTTAATATAATGTATTACATTCACTGACTTTCGTATGTTGAACCACCCTTGCATCTCTGGAATAAATCCGACTTGGTCATGATGGATGATCTTCTTAATAATCCTCTGTATTCTGTTTGCTAGTATCTTATTAAGGATTTTTGCATCTATATTCATTAAGGAGATTGGTCTGTAGTTCTCCTTTTTGGTTGTATCTTTCTCTGGTTTGGGAATCAGAGTGATACTTGCTTCCAGGAATGAATTTGGAAGTATAGCTTCTCTTTCAATTTCATTGAAAAGTTTGAAGAGTAATGGTAGTAGTTCTTCTCTAAATGTCTTGTAAAATTCAGCAGTGAATCCATCAGGGCCTGGGCTTTTCTTTGTTGGTAAGTTTTTAATTACATTTTCAATTTCACTGATTGTGATTGGGGTGTTTAAAATGTTTTTATCTTCTTCGTTCAACTTTGGTAATTCATAAGTATCTAGAAATCTGTCCATTTCTTCTGTGTTTTCCATTTTATTAGAGTACAGGTTCTCAAAGTAGGTGTTCATGATCCTCTGGATTTCTTTCGGATCTGTTGTGACTTCGCCTTTTTCATTCCTAATTGCATGGATCTGAGCCTTTTCTTTCCTTTTTTTGATAAGATTAGCTAAGGGTTTGTCAATTTTATTTATTCTTTCAAAAAACCAGCTCTTTGTTTCATTTATTTTTTGTATCGTTTTCTTAATTTCAATTGCATTGATTTCTGCTCGGATCTTTATAATTTCCTCTCTTGTTCGAGCTTTGGGTTTTTCTTGCTCTTGTTTTTCTAGGAGTCTAAGTTTCATCGTTAAGTTGTTTATTTGAGCCCGCTCTGTTTTCCTAGTGTGGGCATTCAATGTTATGAATTTTCCACGTAGAACTGCTTTCATTGTGTCCCAAAGATTCCTGTATGTTGTATTGGCATTCTCATTTATTTGTAAAAACTGTCTAATTTCTTCTTTAATTTCCTCTGTAATCCATTGATTGTTTAGGAGAGTGTTGTTCAGTTTCCATGTGCTTGTGAAGTTTCTATAGTTTCTTGTGCTATTGATGTCTAGTTTGATTGCACTATGATCTGATAATAAACAGGGGATGACTTCAATTTTTTTGCATTTATTTAGACCTGTTTTGTGAGCCAGTATGTGGTCTATTTTGGAGAATGATCCATGTGCAGCCGAAAAGAATGTATATTCTGGTTTTTGGGGGTGGAATACTCTATAAACATCTATTAAGTCCATGTGTTCCAAAGCTTGGTTCAGTTCTATTATTTCATTGTTGATTTTCTGCCTAGTAGATCTGTCAATTTGTGATAGTGGGGTATTTAAATCCCCCACTACAATTGTATTAGTGCTTATTTGGTTTTTCATGTTACTTAATATTTGTTTTATATAGTTGGGGGCATTTATATTTGGTGCATATATGTTTATGATTGTCAGCTCTTCCTCTTGAATTGTTCCCTTTACAAGGATGTAGTGTCCTTCTTTGTCTCTCTTAATGAGTTTTGGTTTGAAATTTACTTTATCTGAGAATAAGATTGCTACCCCTGCTTTTTTCTGGACTCCTGACGCATGGAGAATTGTTTTCCATCCTTTCACTTTCAGTCTATGGACTTCCTTTTGCACTAGGTGTGTTTCTTGTATACAACATATTGTTGGATTTTGCTTCTTAATCCATTCTGCCAATCTGTTTCTCTTGATTGGTGAATTGAGGCCATTAACATTGATGGTTACAACTGATATATTTTGACTTATTCTTGTCATGTTTTTGTCCATTTGTTGACTCTTTTTACTTTTTCTCCCATCTCCTTTTAGTTTCTTGCCTTGCCTATTTGATTTGGTCTGTTGGGCCTCATGTTATTGTGAATTTCGTTGTCCTTTTCTAGGATATTGTTTAGAATTCCTTGCAGTGCTGGTTTGGTGTTCATGAAATTTCTCAGGTGCTCTTTGTCGTGGAAGTATTTTATTTCCCCATCTATTTTGAAAGAGAGTTTTGCAGGATACAAAAGTCTAGGTTGGAGATTCTTTTCTTTTAGGACTTGGAATACCTCACTCCAGGCTCTCCTTGACCTAAGGGTTTGTGTTGAAAAGTCTGCTGTGATTCTAATGGGCTTCCCTTTGCATGTGATTTGTTTCTTTTCTCTTACTGCTTGTAGTATTTTGTTTTTCTGTTGGATTTCTGGAATCTTGATTATTATATGTCTAGGTGTAGATTTTTTTTGATCGTGGCTAGTTGGGGTTCTATATGCCTCACTTATCTGTATGTCTAATTCTTCCCTTCTGTTTGGGAAGTTTTCTGTCATTAATTCTGTGAAGAGCTTTTTTATATCATTTGTGTTTTCTCCTGTTTTTTCATGAATTCCTATCAGTCTTATGTTATTTTTCTTTGTATCGTCTAGGAGTTGTTGGATTGATTTCTCATGATCCCTTACTGTTTTTAATAGACCTCTTTTTTCACGGTCACTGACTGCTATCCTATCTTCTATATCTGAAATTCTATCTTCGCAATCTTTTATTCTGTTTCGTACACTTTCAATAGAGTTTTTAATCTCCTGGATATCTGTTTGAATCTGTTTTATGGATTCCATTTCTTTCCTCTGTTGGGCATTCATTGTTTCCATGTCTTTCTTATGCTGAGTCTTCATGGCTTCTATCACAGTCTTGAGCTCATCTATTTTTTTCTCAGTTTCTGCTCTAGAGTCTCGAATCATGACTTCTATTTTGCTCATCATCTCTCTGGCTAGCTGGGAAATTATTTCTGATTTGAATTTTTCTAGAGCCTGATTGATCAATTTTGTTACCTCCTGTGCTATGGGTCCAGGGAGTCCTGTTGGTTCACTATCAGACTTTTCATCCTCATTTGTCCTACTATTTGCTATTGGTGAACTGGATATTTGTTTTTGTGTCTTGCTTAAGTGTTTTCTCATTTTTATTTTTATTGTTGGGTTGTCCTTCTTTAATTTCTGGGTATTACTTAAATCTTCCTAATATAGTTGCGTTTTAGCTTTTGAGTTTCTAATGACTCATAGACATTCTCGTTTTCATAATATCAGAGAAAACAACTCTTTAAATCAATCACCACTCTTTGTCCCAATTGATACATTCAGCAGCCCAATAGGATCAGGCACAGCTTGTCAACTGACCACTTGTGGTAGTCATTAATGTATCACCTTTAACTCATGTGAATTAGATTAATTTCAAGAAGCAGCTCATAGTATGTTTGCAGTGAATATTCTTTTCAATATGGCATCTTTACCATTTAGGATGGGGGGTTCGACTTAGAACGAGAGGATTAGATAAGTGAAAGAATTAGAGCAGGTTTGAAGTGAATCCAGAGGTTGTAGAATTACCTTACTATCTTTACAAAGCTATTAACTTCAGGGGGGATAGAGAGAGTGCAGGAATAAGGACAGGAATATATCCCCTTAACAGTAACAGGCGCTTGCCTTCCCTTGAAGGTACAGAGCCATGAGTGAGGTAAAATGACTGGAGAAAAGAACATAAAGAGAAACCCCTCCTAAAAACAAAAAATAATAAAAGAAGTCTGAGTTATTCAGGAGCTGGAATAAAAAGGGAGATGAGGGACACTATGGTGGAGCAAGAGACTGAGTTGGAGAGAGAGGACAGAAAAAAGAAAGAAATTTCAGGGTGGAATGAGGAAAAAAGAGAAGAGAGAGGGAAAGAAAAAGAATTTAAAGGTCCTCTTTCAGGCTATCTCTGATCTCATATTATACTACATGCACAGTCATATGTGGAGCCCAATCCCCTGGTCTTAGCTAGCAATGGCTGTTCCTCACGACTGAGACTGAACACAATCTACAAGGCCTAACTTTAGTTTCCTTACCCTCAGGGTTGAACTCCACTCAGTTCTATTACAGGTTTCCCCTGCCCTTTCTTTAAAGATGTTCAAAGTTGGGAGCTCAGAAAACTACCCTTCATGGGAACCTATGCCTCTGCAGAGTTGGTCTAAGGACTGGCCCGATCAGGAGTTTTGAGAACGGGGTGGGGGGTGTCATGTGGGTGTTTCAAGGGCGCCCACGTGGCTACCTTCCTTCCTGGGTCTGTTGTCACGCAGGCCGGGAGCTCGCACGCACAAAGCCGGGTGATTGCAGGCAGGCAGGCAGCTGAAGAAACCCCCTCCGGGGTCTTTGGGGCCTTCCTGGTCTGTTGTCATGCAGGCCGGGAGCTCTGTAATCCCAGCTCCACAGGAATCTGAGGCAGAATGATCTTAAGGTGAAGTTCAGCCTGAGCAACTTGGTGAGACCAGGTTCAAATGTCCATGAGGCTGCTGCTTACAGTGATCATCAGTTTGCGGGGGCAGGAGTTGGTGGAAGGCATCAGGTTTATTTCAAGCTCATCCTGAAGAAGAGAGAGGGTTTTTTCCACCTGGGATGTCTATATTGGTCTCATTCTCATTTTGTATATCGGGCAAAAATCAGATTTCTGAGAAGCAAATTGTCACAACCCAAGCAAAATATACAGTTGTAATTCACTGAGCATATGTGGAGTAAATTAATTCTTCAGACTAACAAATACTATGTTATTATTATTGCTTCAAATAGCTTCAGGCTTCATAAATGCCTCAGAGTTGTACCGTAGCGAATACAGTATAGTTCTGCAATTACTCATCTTTCCCTCACCCCATCCAGCTTAAAAATCTGTAATAAAGAAAGGATAAAAGCACTTCTTAAACCTCTCTTTGAATCTGTGGACAAATCTTAAGGAAAATGGATTCAAATTCTCCCAGGAGTTTTGAGTATGGAAATTTCCATTGATTGGCTGGGTGGTCGGATGGGGATGCAGCTCTCACAACATGGGAATGAAAATTACATTGGGTGACTGATGGTTCACTTAATGTATATATTTGTTTGTACTAATTAGTATTCACGTGCTTTCATTCTTCATCTCAGCTACAATCCCCTAAAAGAAAGGGATGGGACCTTGTCTGTTTAGGGTCATAGAGGAGACCAACCTGATGAGACAAGGGAAGGGTATGGGAACGCTAGTCACTGTTTCTAAGTAAAATCCTTCGAAGGACCAGAGATGTGAAGTGCACAGTTTCTAGGAGAAAAAAAATGTAAGGTAAATAAATGCCTTGGGCTCTGTTCTGTGCTCTTTGCCTCCGTATAATACCTCACTATCACCTTTCTCAGAGGCTCAGTCCCTATTTACTGAATTTCTCTGACAGTATCTACTATTGGAACATTCATTTGTAAAAACAGAAATGCAGCAGCTTAACCCTTCTAAGGATAGCTAGCTTTTCCTGTAGCTCAAGGACTTCAGCTAAGGAATGAAGCATTAAGTGAGGAATTTTGAATATCAAGCAGAAGAAGTTGTGATTTTAGGAGATTATTCAGGAAAAACTTCTAGAAAAATTCGTTAAGACCCATTGCATGCTACAATGTGTTGGCTTTTAGTGTTCAGAAAGAGCACCAAAGCCGCCAATCTGTGTGGTCATGGAAGGGGTCCCAGAGGTGGGTTGGGCAGGGTCAGATCTCAGCTGTGTGGTTTTCATGCAGCCTGACCACGGCCACCATTGTCCTGTGGCTCAGATTCCTCCACAGTGAAGTAGCATCAGTGTCATGGGGCCGATGAGGGAATTGTTCCTACCGCTCAACAAATGTTAACAGCTACTTCTTCCCAGAGCACAAGGTCAGTCCCGCAAAACAATTGAATGAGTGCTCATGGGGAATCATCTCAAAGCAACAGCTTTCTTTTGAAATGGTGTCAATGTTCTGCATTTGTGCCCACACCAATAGTGTAAGCAGGAGAGATAGATACTTTAGAGGTCAAAGTCATTTTCCGTTGAAATCAGAGAGGTGACAAAACTGCAGCAGAGCTTAGTGCTTATAACAGGAGAGGTCTCTCTCCTGGTCTCCAAGAATCGATGTGATCTTTGCCTACTTTGAATGATTTCTTTTTTGTAAGCCTTTCCCTAATGCCTGAGTATTCAAGAATTCCCAGCCTACAGTAGGTAGACTCCTTGGCTACTGAAGACCTTGCTGACTCTGGCACTGAAAGTCAAGGGCAGGACCATCACTGTCCTCCTCAACTCAGCCTTAGATACAAAGGCTGTTTACCCAAATAGACTGCTGGCTTTCTCCCACAGTTGTTTATAAATTTTTAAAGTAGAAACTTACCAAGAACAGATGAGTTTTGAGCCCACAACCCTCCCCCTATACTTGGGAAACTTTCTTGGCAAGAACGTGTTGGGAAAATAACATCGTTAAAACAACTTCTCCCATTGCCCTATCCTTCCTTCCCCCAGACTGTTCTGCAGCGGCTGTGGGGGCCTGAGGGAGTCGAGCACAACTTCAGGGGTGCGTGGCAGCCTCACGACTTCACAGCTGTCTTTAGGACATGCGCAGTGATCGAAGCAATAAAATATTGTTCATTGCTTGTACCCCATAACCAATTAGGTCAGCTGTAAATATTGGAATTGCTTAGTAAACATGCTGGAAGATTGTGCTGACTTGTTAATATAAGTGAAAATATAATTAGATTTATAACACTTTTTTCCAAATGATAATTTACAACAACAAAAGAAGAAAAAAAAATGTCTTGCAACCTGCTGAAATATCATTATTAAAATGCACATGAAAAGTCAATTATGCCAGAGGGAGGTTTTTAAGAGAAGTGAGTTTTCATATCCTGGGATTACACCACAGGGATTACATATTTCTTATTTATTTATTTTCCCTGAGATCTTTGCTGATGCCAAATGAAAAGGAACAGATATTTTACTTATTTCCCTCTGAAATATTGTTGCGGATAGTGCTAAGAAATAAAACCTAAACAACCTCGCTCCCTGGAAACGCACTTTGTTCTCTTCAAAGCCCCAGGAAAAGCCAGATTGTCACCATTCCTTTTGATTTACAAGCCTGTCTTTGAGCAACAGTCATATTCCTTAAAATATTAGAAATCAAACATCTTTTTTTCTAAATGCTGTTCTGTTCTACTCTCTGGACGTGGATCACCATGTGGACGTCTGCGGGGTGGTCCTTCATTTTCATTGTAAAACCTGGAATCCCCTCCACCCCCAGGATCGTAGTTGGAGCACAGCTCAGCCTTTAGTGCAGGGTGGCAGAGAAGGACAAGACACCGGTGTAGCTAGGGGCACAGGTCCCACGTGGGCCTTACCTGTACCTTGGTGCTGATGCTCCCTGGGGGCAGGAGCCTCTGTGTGTCTGGCAGGGCCCTGCCCTTCCTCCAGGCCTGGGCCTCTTATTCCAGTTCCAGTCTTCTTGTGATATGGGGAGGTGGGCTGCCTAGAATCAAACCCTGGGTCTGGAGCCTGCCTGTGAGGCAAGTGCTTGACCACTGAGTTACATCCCCAGGCCTCCCAGTTCCGATCTTATCCCAGCCAGGTTGCTAGTCTGTACTTTCTGGATTCTTTCTAATGCATCTGGGTATTACTCTTATCCCTCATCTGTGTTTACAATACCACACAGGGAAGAAAAGCAACTTACACATAAATCATGAAGCTCTTTATAAGTGTAAAAGAATCTGCCATTTTCTGTCTCGAGCATTCCCTACAATGTTCAGTGGAGATGATGGCTGGAAATTTGTAATACATATTTGCAGATAAATTAGTCATTGGGAGAAGATTCTGGTGTTGCCATATAAATTAGCTCAATAAATCCTGTATACACGTGTGAGTTACCTTGTAGATTAAAACTTCATACATAATAATATACATTTGGTGTATAACAATATATAAGTGCATTACTGACATCCTTATATATGGAAAGATCAGCAAGAGCCAATTTGGGGAGATGCAGAATTTAGAGATTTTGACTCAAAGTAGTGTGTTACTCTAATTTTGTAATTCAAGACTCAGTAAATGGTCTTATGATAAAAGAATGTTCAGTTTTTACTGATTGATTAAATGTCATCAGTACATCCTTGTTATTACTACCTTTACATTTTCATTTTATTCTGAAGAAAGAGCCTGTGAACATTTTTGGCTTCTTGGGCTCGGATGTAGCTCAGTGGTGGAGTGCTTGCCTCAAGGGTGAGGCCCTGGGTCTCATCCCCAGCACTGCAGAGAATATAGTTTATAAAGTAATATTTTATGAAACATATTTTCATACAGAGTAGCTAAATTTGTTCAACTGCAACATTCTGTTTGATTTTAAAGTCAAGCAAGCCTGGTGCCTGAATTTCACACTGTTTGGGTGTAAAGTTGAATTTTCTGAGATCTTCCTAAATATCCCTTGTTTCAGCTTTTTCACAAAGAATCTAGGTATTAAGCTGCCTGGGCTATGGGGAAATTGTCTTCTGTTTTAGACTTCTGCTTTACTCTTTTGAGAATTGCTGCAATGGACCAGTTTGGGAACCAGTTTTAAGGGAGTGAGAGATAGTTCAGAGGTAAGAAGACAACAGGAAAAGGTTTTTTGTGCTTGGCCTGTGAGTTTCGTCTTTCAGCAACAATTCTTAGCATCTTGTCACCCACAGCAACCCAGACCCTTCCCAGAGAAGTGAGAGGTCTGAGGCAGAAATACATATGTACATATATATCTGCATACACACACATCAGTGAACCCAGTGAAAGGCAGCTTTAACCCCTCTAGACAGAGTCTTTTTTTTTTCTTTTTTATAGCTGATTTGTAAAGTGTCAGTTGAATATATTTAAAAGGAATAGAAAGGGACCATCCTGGATAACTCTTCCATTCACCTCTATTTCAAGCTCAAAAACCTACTTTAGAAAGCTCTAAATCTTTAAGACTATTTGGGACCGGGAAATAAGACTAAGAAACCTGTTTCTAATCTACGTGAGAGACCACTTCCCCCAAACTTGATCGCATCCCTCCTTCCAAGGGTGTTCAAGGTCCCCCTAGGAGCGGTCCTCTTCTTCCTTGGAGGGTTAAGGAGCATTGTTCCCGATGAAGCACATCATCCCCGGACATTCTCAGGTCCACCTCCAGACCCGAGCTAAGGCCCCAGGTTTTCTTCCTCCTCTGCTTTACCCTTCTCCAGGCTCCCCTACTTTACTGTTACAGCCCCTGCATCTGGCCGCAAGATTTCTTCCAAGCCAAGAAATAACAGAAGCTTAGAGAAGGAATGAAACAGTCATTCCCGAGGAGGGAGGCTGGGCAGGTAGGCCTGGGTGTAAACGTTTCGGGAGACAGAAGGTTTCTTCAGACTGTGTCCCAGCTCGTGGTCTAATTCAACCTGTGCCTGGCTCATTTTCACTTTGAGAACGCCGCTCGGGCGGGAAGAGGCTGATGAGAATAGGAAGTAGAAAGGACATGAGGAAGGGAGAGAAGCAATGGAGAAGTAGAAAAGGTAACCAGATACGGGCCTCCTTCCTTTGTGTCAGTTCAGGGAAGAAAATAATCAGAGGAAAATTTTGGCCAAGTTGTTGATTCCAATGTAATATATTTGAAGATACATGGTAAAGTGGGAAACACAGCCACACACATATCCTGGCAAAACAAAATAAAACAACATTGACCAGTGCTTCTTGTATTTATCCTTTGGAACACTTTTAATATCTCTATTGTTTGTCTTTAATCCTAATCCCAAAGCAAGCTACCATCTCCTTTCCCGAGACAGCTCTGCTTCCTCAGAGATTGCCTTCCTGCAATGGCCCCTGTCCTGGCTTTCCCACATCTACTCTCGTCCCCTTTCACCCATTCCTGTGTTACACCTGCAGTGCTGCATCGAAAATGAAAATGTGACAGCCCTGCTTTCTCCGTCCATGCTTTTTCAGTGCCCTTACGAATGAGGTCGAAATCTTTCAAAGTCCCCTCTCTCATTATGGCCTCTGCCCCTCGCAGAAAATCCTCTGAACCCAGATGACACTGTAGCCTCTCACTCCGCACCTTGGCACCGTTGTCCTTTTTCTACCTCCAGCCTGTGTAGAAACCCAGAGTGTGTTTCCTCCTTCTCACCTCTGCCTGGTGTTATGGTTTGGGTCTAAAAGTCCCCCAGAACCACGCGTGTATGGATCAGAGGCACCATGTCCGTGAGTGGATTCACCCACTGTTCAATTCAGTAGCTGTGTGTGCTGTTAGGAGGTGGGGCCTGCTTGGGGATGGGCTGCTGTGAGGGTGACCCGGAAGAGCGTATTCTTATCCTGGACCCCTCCCTTCTCTCTCTCTGCTTCCTGGCTGGCCTGGGATGAGCAGCTGTCCTTCACGAGCCCTTTTACCACACCTCTGCATTGGTGTCAGCTGACCTTGAACTGAATCTTCCAAAAGCCATGAGCTAAAGCAAACCTCTCCTCTTCTAAGTTATGAGTGCTGGATGTTTCTACAGCGATGGGAAGTGGCGACAACTAGCAAATCAATTCTTACTGTGTCCTAAAGTTTTTCCCAAACTCAACTCTAAAAATCCTGTATTACTGAGATACGAAAGGACTGTTTAAAGAACACCAAAAAAAAAAAAAAGTACAGCTTCTCATTATAAGAAATGGATTCCTTTCAAACAAAATACATCTCTAGTAGTCTTCTATAAAGCTAATTTAGATATTAAATATGCATATGTTAACCAATGCCAAACCAGTTGCAAGTACAATATGCTTTTCTAAAATGAAGGCAACAATTTTCTGATATGAACTCACACGTCAGAAAACCTATAAGGAAGACTGGAACCCAGAACTGCAAATCTCTGTGTCCCAAGGGCGCCTCTCATGGCTGCACCATGCCGCTGGGGCCTCTTTGTCCTAGTGTGGGCTTCCCCTGTGCACTGAGGCTCCCTGTACCCCTGCGCAGTGCGAGACAGTCATGGCTTAGCTCACACTAGACTTCCCAGCATCCCAGTTTCTCCATACAGAAAGAGAATATCTGATTGGCTCAGCATGAATCGGGTTTCTCTGACTTGCACAACCATTTTCTGACAGTACAGTCCTTGAAAACTTGACTGTGGGGTAGCGGAAGGGGACAGTTATCAAAGAAGTAAAGAACTGCAGGTAGGGACTCACAGATAGGGAACTGCAGATAGAGACACACCCCAAGGTATTCACTCCACATAAATACAAGAACCATATTCTTAAGAAATAAGCAGTTTTAAACATTGACACATCAGTGCGGTGATATATACACAAATGTGTATATTGTGTGCCTCTGGGACACACGTAGTGGCTTAGTGGATATTCATGCTTATTAAACAGTAAATCTAACCTCGAGACGTGTGTCTACTGAACCTCATGTACTCTTATTTTCCAAGGTCTGACTCTTGGGTGGAAATGGCCATGAAACAGATTAGCAGATCCTTTGCTTCAGCTGCAGCTTTTGGTGATGAGATTTTCTGCATTGGAGGGCTACAGATTGCTACCAATTCTGGCGTAAGACTGCCCTCTGGCACTGTAGATGGGTCCTCAGTAACTGTGGAAATTTATGATGTGAATAAAAAAGAGTGGAAACTGGCAGGCAGCATCCCTGCTAAGAGGCACGCTGACCCTTGTGTTAGAGCTGTTGTGATCTCCAGCTCGCTTTGTGTATTTATGTGGAAAACCAACTTTAATGAGCAAGCTAAGTGTGTCACCTCCCAGTATGATCTGGAACTTGACCGGTGGTCGCTGTGGCAGCAGATATCTGATTGCGTCCTGTGGGACTTAGGGGGAGAGTTCTGATGCACTGTGGGGAAATTCTGTCCATCCTGCCCTGTGGAATCTCCATGGAAACCACCAACTTACCTCTTTCACCAGGTGGGACAAAGGGGTTTGAAGTGGATAGAGAAATGGTCACCTCCCACCTGTATAGTTGAGGAGTTCAGGGAGTTCACACTTGATTTGTCATTTTCTTTGCTAAAGAAGAGGCTACGAAAGGACTTAATATGAGTACATAAAAGTCTATCTTTGATAAATTTTATTTTTATGCCCCCCAAGAGAGAGAGAGAGAGAGACATACATCTAACGTGTAAGAAAAAGGAGCCATCAATTAATTGTACAATGGATAGACTAAATCAATGAGGTCTATATTGCCATCTAATATTTGGGGAGCATCTTTGCTGTGTATTCTGCTTTCATGGACACATTAATTACTGTTGTGCTGAGGAACAAGTCAGGTATTGGCCCAGAAAACTAGTGAAATTAACAAGGCAGGCTTCCTGAAGGAGGCAGGTCTTGAGCTGCCTTTGAAATGCCGGATGCTAAGACAGCTGCAGTGATGAGATCTGCAGGAATAATGGTGGGGGAGCTAATACAAAGGGAAGCAAGCCTGACTGAAGGGAAATGCAGACTGGCTGGCCCTCAGATGATATTTACCTGGCAGCTGGTAAATCATCAGGACATCTCTCAGGTCTCTCTTTCTCTCAAGTCTTGTGGAAGGCCCACCAAGAGTAGGCACTGTAAAGATTGTTTTATGGCTCTGGCATTCGTTACATTTTAATAAGGCTTGGAAACTTAGATGTTACTCAGTTCAGTCGCCAATCAAGTACTTGTGTAAAAGCAAGGCAAACATAACAATAAATGCTAAGCACTCGGGCGTTCAGTGACTCTGGCAGAATGTGCTGCAGGCTTTATGAATCTGTGAGAGTGAATATACATACAGAAGCCTGGGAAAAGGTCATTGGTATTTTTGGAGCAATAAATCAAGTGTGGAAAGATTTGCATTTTAGCTGTATAACACGAAGGACTGGATTAGGGGAGAGAATACTTTGAAGTAATATTTCTCTGCTGACTTGTTTTATTAGCTTCCTTTAAATATGTTACATTATTGCTTATAGAATTTCATTTACTCGGATTGGCAGCTTGATAAATACGTCTATTGGCGATGATTTGGATTGCTCTGGGCATTAATATTATTAAAACCTGTCACAGGAAATGCCTGAAAGATGACTTACTGTAAAGACTGCAGCATGAGATAAATCATCCAGTGGTATTTGTTACCATTTATGGCCTCTTGGAGCTGAGTCAATCCCTTTTTATGTTGCATTATTTTTCAAGTTTTTGTAACTTTACATTATATATTGCTGTCAGAAATGAACAGATGGGGTGTCAAACATGAGCTTTCTGAATAATTCCCACCCTCCAGTTATTGGTATCAAGGACAAGTGCAAAATTGTGTGTTCTCGAGCAAAAAGGAGAGAGAAAGCGGTGGGGAAGCTGCTGTTGAGCAAAGGGATCCCTTTTGTCAGATGGTTGAGGCCAATTTCACCAGCTGGTTGGAATCCCTGACTGGCAAACACCCTATTTGGGTTTCAAGCAAGAGTGGAGGTGGCTGTCTTTGGCTCCACAAAGCTAACAAATGCAATTTGCAAATGCATTTTCCTCTGAGTGCCTCTTGCAGAAACACCTCCACCTTTGGAGGTAAATGTGTCATATGGCTCTTTTTCAAAAAAACCCGAGAAATTAAAAAAAAAAAACAAAAATAGAAAGTAAACAGTAGAACAAGAAGACACATGAAAAAGATTTAACCTTCTTTAATTGACAAATGTGCAAGCTCCCAGGATTGTATAGAGGAGACACTGTTTCTCTGGGTTTGGGAGGCAAGGCAAAAAGAAGACAGACAGCACTAGAGAGCGCTCAAAGTTCTTCGCCTCCTACATGCTGAAGAGCGGTGTGTACCCTTGGGAGTTGGGAGATGTTCTTGGGTGTTGGGAAGATGCCCTTGGGACCCGGCAATACAGCTGTGCTCTTGTCTCAAGAGCCCTTTTGCAGAGTCCTGAGGCTTTGCCATCACTGAAGGAAAAGAGAAAACTAACCCACTAAGTGGATGCAACCACTTACTTTCTTAGAAAGAGAGAAGTGTGATGTGAATTCCCTTCACTTCCCACCTCACCCTCCTGCCAGATTCACGCTGATGAGCACCTCAAAATGCCAGCCTATTGGAGAGGAATGAACACGAGATGCAAGGTCTGGGTGTCAAAGTCCCAAATCCATCGCTTACCCTTTCGGAACTTTTAGTAAGTCACTCATCATAAAATGTGGCTAAGAATCAGCTTTATTCATTTACCTCATGGTGTCACTGCGAAAAGTCAAATCATACCACACACACGTAGGCATGGAGACATACACACCCTGAAAAAGGCCCCAACATTTGTCAAAGATGAGTATTTGAACTGTTTTGGTACAAGTGGATTTTTTCCTGTCCTCCTGTGTAACGGTGCATGTGTGAGTTTTATCAGTTTCTACTATTCATCCCTTCACCCCTGCATCCCCAAATGCTGAGTCTTTACTAAAAAATTGCTTTGTGGACGATCTTCTCAGCATCAGCAGCTCCCTTCCCCAAAACCACAGCCATCATTTCCTGCTGCGTCTCTGACTCCCTTGTCCCAGTTGCTGCTGCTTTTTTGTCATCTCCAAGAGGATCTCTGTGCCATTGTGTGTGCAGATTCCATCTGGCTGAACCTATGGGAATGTGGACCGTCACCAGTCACAGTGGAAGCAGACAGGGCTCCGGAGGATCGCTGCATTCTTCACGGAGCTCGTAGCTTTGTGCTTTACCTTTGAGAGCTCATTGTCTAGTGAAACAAGGTTGTCCGTCTTTAACCCAGGGAGAGTGTACTACAGGGTGAATTTCATGTAATGAATGAGGTGCTCAAGGCAGTTCATGAGTTTTGTTTGCAGAGCTGGAATTTCTGCCAGTGGGAAATGCTTCTCCCTGGCCCTCTTGCTCTTTCTACCTTGTTCCCTCTAAAGAAATATTTGCATAAGATCCAGCTCAACAAGACTGGCAGTGCTGAGCTCCAGAAACAAACTCACACCAAAATCTATACCTCCTAAACATCACATCTATCTACAAAACATGCATTTTTCTTCATTTTATTCTCCCCCACCCCTTCCTGCCATCCTTTCTTTTATTTCTTCCTCCTCTCTTAATTTCATTTACGTTTGCTTCCCCAGACATTTATGGAAGGAGTCATGCAGGTTCCTGGCCCCTTTTGAAAAGCATTGTGGTATCTGTTTCCACATAGTATTTCTATCATGGCATTTCAGCAGCCAGACAGTCAGAGCCTGAGCTTTCAGTGTGGACCTGTCCTGCCAGGCCCTGCTGTGAAAGGTCTCCTGCTCAGCCACGTCCCCATCTCTCCATGGCCTGGCCTGTCTTACGGAAGGGAAGCCTGGCCCAAAGCCTACAGCCTGGCTCTCTAACTGGCAGCCACGTGCTTCCAGCCGTTAAGTCTGTGTTTGAGAGATCAGAGAGGTGGCGAGACATTGATCATCTGAAGTGCCCCTGACCTTGAAGTTACCACTTGCATCTGTTCCAGCTGCCAAATCCCGAGACAACCACAAAGCAGCTGACTTCCCTCGTGATACTCTGCTTTTTCTAGGAGAGGATTCTGCACATGGTATCACCAAATATCCCCCTCTGCCTACTTCAGAGATAATACTTCAAACATAGTTTTTTATAAATCTTCCTCTCCCTTGTTTGAGCTCTCATGAAAAGGTGCTTATAAATTCATCACAAAACATTATATTCTTTCATCACAATGGTAGGGATGTATTGCCTGTGGTGTGTATATGTGTGTGTTTAGGTGTGTGTGTGATGTGTTGAGTGTGGGTCAAGAAGAGGTGCAAATTTAACCCAGAGCGACCTGACCCGATAAAGCCTGCTAGTAACACCTAATTCCCATTACCCACCTCTTTGTTATTAATCCTGCAATTCCAGCGCATAGAATAAATTAATCATTTTGGGGAATTTGCATGACTAATGGAGTGCATTCTAATAGAATAGGGATAAGTTTCATAATTAGGTTTTGCCAGGAACTTGTGCAAACCAGTCTATTTATAATGTGGTCAGCTCCTGATTTTTAATGAGGACACTGAGAGGGACCCAAGCCTCTGGCAGCATTCACTTCATATTTTAATTACCACAGTAATTCTGACAATTACACACATGTCATAAATCACATCATAATGACCCATGAAGAAAGTGTATTTAATTACTGAGAGGGGAGTTCTCCGGTTAAACAGGTACCTGAAAGTACAGGGGTGTGAACCACATTTGAAGACAGAGAAGCTGAAGTTAGTGGCATAGAAGAACCAGGCTCTGAGACCAGTGTCACAGGGAATAAGGAGACTCACTGTCAAATCGATGGCCCTAGTGCCAACATGTAAAGAGCTTTGAAGTATCACACAGCCAGAGAAACGGAGCAGACTGAGAATTAAAGATTTCTCCTGGCCCATCAGAAAATCAAAGCTATAGGCAAAAATGATATCACCTTAAAGTCATTCTGGAGTCACAGCTGAGATCCACTTTCTGAGGCTAGAGACACTGCTGTTATAAACTGTCTGGAACTCTCACAGGGTGGTTTTGGTGATTTCCTGGAGGCTGAGTGTGGACTAAGGGACAAATGAGAAACTTGTAGGTTTGCAGAATTAGAGGTACTCTACACATGAGAGGGTGTGATTGCAGCAACCCCACCAGGTCTCATAGACTGTGGAGTATGAGAAGAGTTTCCACTGTGAGCCCACTCAGCCATGGTTCCAGCACAACAGCCTTTGCCAGGGCAGCTGACATCCACCGCCTTGTCCTCCTGAGATGACGGCAAGTCCTGCAACGGCTTCCTCTTCCCTTCCTGCCTCGCCTGAGAGGTGAGGTTAAGATACACTGTGAAGGTCTCTTATTCAAGACACAGGGCAACCAGAAAAGCTGAGCTGTCATCATAAGAACATCTAATCTTCCCTCCTGTTACTGCCACACCAACAGGGCTCTAGTATAAAAGGTGAGTCATAATCGAAGGAGCAGCAAGGTGCAGCCTACTTAACAAGAGTTCTTCGGAAAATGCCCCGAGGACAGAGGAGTGGAAAACAAGGATGCTGGAGGGTCTTGGAGACCCCACCCTAGCAACGACAGTCAAAAGTGGTGCAACTTTGTGCTGGGGATTTTGTTCAGTGGTAACACCGACAGATGCAAGATCCTGAGCACTATCCCCGGTACCCAGTATCCAGTACTTAAAAAAAAAAAAAAGAGGTGCAGCTCCTATCTAGATTGATATTAAATGTCACACTAAAGTCTTATAACCTCAACAGTGTCTTAAGTGATGGGAAGGAGGCATAGAGAAGAATAATCCAGCTACACTACGTATGAAACAAGTGGACGAAGGTTAGTTAAAAATATGTATTGACAATTTCTCTGAATTTTTCAAGAAAGATCTCTAAGTAACGTGCTGGATAAGAGAGAAGATGAAACTATATAAAAGGCTCAGTTGAAACTCAAGAAGGCAAGAAAATAGGGTGGAAGAAACAGAGCAATTGCAACAAACAACAACTGCAAACGTGGTAAATATTAAATATATCACTGTCTATGTGAATGGTTTAAATACAGCAAGCCAAAGAGAATTACCAGAACAGACAGAGAAACAAGACTCAATTACGTGCTGTCTACTAAAGCAGACCGTTTTTAACATGAAGATTTGGAGGGCTTAAAATGTAATTGTGAAGGAAGGATAAATCATATTAACACTAATTGAAAAGAAAGCTTGAAAAACCTATATTAATTTTAGCCAAATAAATTTAGAACAAGAAAAACTGTCATAGACAAAGAAGGGCATGACATAATGACAAAGAGGTCAGTTCTCCAAGAACATATAATAATCCTAAGCTTGTATGCTCTTAAACACAGTGCACCAAAATATATGGAACAAAACAGGAGAATTCACTGTTAGTACTGGGGACTTCGTGACCTCTTTGTCAGTAGTCGATCAAGCTAGACCAAAATAAATCAGAGTGTAGTTGATTTGAATAGCATTCTCAGTCAATTTGATCTAACTATCCTTTGTAGAATACTCTGTGCCAATTAGCAGAACATAGGTTCTTCTCAAGTGCATAGAATGAATTACGTTCTAGGCCATGCATTTAACAAATGTAAAAGAATACAAGTTAGATGAAATATGCCATCAGATACCAATGGAATTAAACTAGAAAACAACAACAAAAATCTGGGAAATCAATTAAACAATGTAGTTCTAAATAACACATGGGCCAAAAGTCTAAAGATAAATTTTATTTATTTTTTTAATTGAGTGCCAACTAGTAATCTATTTTTCCTTTTATTTTATTTTCAGTCTTGCCAGCATTGTTATTGGTTGTTTTCTTGACGACAGCCGTTCTTTCTGGAGGAAAATTGAATCTTAATGTGGTTTTAATTTGCATTCCTCTAAGGACCAATGATGTTGAATGTTTTTTCATTTATTTATTGGCCATTTGTAGTTCTTTT
Organism: Fukomys damarensis; assembly: GCF_012274545.1. Lineage (NCBI taxonomy): Eukaryota > Metazoa > Chordata > Mammalia > Rodentia > Bathyergidae > Fukomys > Fukomys damarensis. Next base: position 5,203,394 of record NW_022900930.1, on the reverse strand, counting down.
GAGAAATATCTCTTTCAGCTTCTCATTTTGTAATTGTGTCTTTTATTTGAGGGGTTTAAGTGGTTTTGAGTTCTTTATGTATTCTAGATATTAGTCTTCTGTCTGAGAAATAGCTGTTAACATTTTTTTCCTCACTCTGTAGGTTGTCTCTGGTAGTTTCCTTTGCAGTGGAGAAGCTTTTCAATTTATCCAATTTTTTTTATTCTCAGTACTATTTCTTGTGCCTTTAGGTTCTGTAGATTACGTCCTTGTCTAAGCCTATGTCTTCAGGAGTTTTGCCAATTTTTATTCTCCAGCAGCCAAGGATTTAGCTCAGTGGTTCTGCTGCCTGCTTCACAAGTGCAAGGTTCCAAGTTTGATTCCCAGTATCACCAAAAAAAAAAAAAAGTCCTTTTGACGTGCGCGATGGCACACTCGGGAGTAATCTCAGCACTCGGGAGGCTGAGGCAGGAGGATCGCTGTGAGTTCGAGACCAGCCTGGGCTACAAAGTGAGTTCCAGGTCAGTTTCAACTACATAGCGAGACTCTGTCTTAAAAAAAAAAAATTATTCTCCAGCAGATGGAATGTTTTTGTTTTAACATTTAGAATTTTTATCCATTTTGGTTTTAGTTTACTACATGTTGAGATATATGGATCGAGACTCAATCTTCTGCATGTGGATAGCCCATATTCCCAACACCATTTATTAAGGAGCCTTATCTTCTGCAGTGTACATTTTTGGCCCTTTTGTCAAAGATCAAGTAGCTCATTGTGTCTGGGCTTGTTTTTTGCTTCCTCTGTTTTGTTCCAATAATCATATATGTTTCTGTGTCAGTACCATACTGTTTTTATCACAATAGCTTTAATTTAAGTTCAGGTCTGAGGCTGTGATGCCTCCTACTGTGCTTGTTATCCAGGCCTGCTTTTTCTATGATTCCATATGAACTTCGGATCTCTTCTGGTTCTGTATGAATTTTACACTGTTTTCACTACATCTGTGAGAAATGGCATTGATATTTTTTGTTGTTGTTGTTTTCTTTTTGTTTATTTGTTTGTGTTGGGTTTTTTGGTACCGGGGATCAAACTCAGGAACTTGTGCTTGCGAGACAGGCAGTGGAACCAATGAGCTAAGTCCCTGGAGGTGTTGATATTTTGATTGGGACTGCATATTGTACATTATATAGTAATCATTATGTATATGTATGTTTTTGGAAATGTGACCATTTTCACTGTGGTTGTACTTACCCAAGAGCAGAGGATATCTTTCCATGTTCTGACGTCCTCTCTGATGTCTCTCAGATCACTATAGTTTTCGTTGCTCGGGTTTTTCCCTTCCTTCTTAATTGCTAAATATTTAATTTCTAAAGAAAAAGTTTAAAAACACCTGCAACTAATAAATGATTACAGCAATGTCCTAGGATACACAATCAGTATCCAAAAGTCAATTGCTTTTGCTTATACCATGAAAATCAAAAATTAAATTTTAAATTTTGAAAATACCATTTCCAAGAACAACTACTGATACGCACTGTGGTACTTTCTGACCACAGCACCCCACGGCCACTGAGCCACGTGGATAACAGCGGATCATCTACAGAGGCACGTGTTTCTCAGCTCATGAAACGCATCTTTACCGTAGTGATATTTTATATTTATGATCGTCTTCTTAGGGCACAGCCCCCTTGTGAGTCAAGGAATATCTATATTAATAACAATTATAAAACATTTTCAATCTCATCAAATCAGAGCTCTTGGAATGAATTATTCTCTTTGGTTTTGCCCTAAACTTACTTACATGGACATCATTATTGCTTTTATAAACGTAAATGGAAATAGTGTAGAAACATAGTAAGCACATTTGTGATTTCTTATGGAAGAATGATTATAATTTAACCTCTTCTAGATTTGTCAAATAGTATTATGAATGTTAGTAATTATATGACATTGTAGTACATATAGTTAATTGAATTACACGGATAAATTAGACTTTACAGGAAAATGAATAGTGGCATATAATAATTTTTCCTTGTGACTACTTTTTTTAAATCAATGTTTTATTGAGATATACCTCAGCATAATATTCACTCGCTAAAACATAAATATCTACATGTTTGTTTGTTTTTGAGACAGGGTCTCACTATGTCGTTGAGACGGACCTGGAACTCACTATGTAGCCCAGGCTGGTCTCGAACTCACAGCGATCCTCCTGCCTCAGCCTCCCGAGTGCTGGGATTACAGGTGTGTGCTACCACACCCGGCTCACATCTGCATTTTCAGTGTATTTATAGAGTTGTACAATCATTGTGACTACCAAAGTTTAGAATGGGTTCGTCACATACGAAGAAAATTTGGTGACCAAAGTGATCACTATCCATTCGCCCCACCCCACATATCCGGGCAATTCCCACTCCCCTTCCTGCCTCTCTCGGTTTGCCTACAGGGATTTGAGAGAAGCGGAACTGTATAATATGTGCTTTTGTGTCTAACTTATTTTACTTTTTACTTAATAACCATGTTGTAATATACCAATTCTTAATTCCTTTTTGTTACTGAAAGTATTCCACTGTACTGATGCACTACATTTTCTTACCACTCATCAATTCATAGACTTTTCAGTTGTTTCTTTGTTATGAATAACTCTTCATTAAGCATTTGTGCACATGATTTCCTATGGACACATGGAACCTACAAGTTGGACTATTAGGTCCTACACTAACTCTATGCCCAGCATTTTGAGGAACTTGCATATTTTCTAAAGTAGATGCACTATTTTAAAATCATACCCACATGTATAAAGGCTCCTGTTTACCTAACTCCTCTTTAATACGTGTTATTGTCTGTCATTTTCATCTAACCACCTAAGTGTATATGAGTTGATACTTCATTGTGAGTTTTAAAGGATTGCTTTCTTGTTTGTGGTGGTACAGGGGATTAAATTCAGTGGAGATCTACCCTGAGCTACATCTCAAATGCTGTGTAACTTTTTAAAATTTTTATTTATTTATTGTACCACAGATGGAACTCCAGACATTGCTCTTGTGAGGCAGGCGGTGGCACCACTGAGCTAAATCCCCAGCCCAACATTTTTTTTAAGACAGGGTTTCATTAGGTTGCCCAGCTGGCCTCATACTTAGGATCTTTCTGACTCAGCCTCAGAGGTACCTTTGTTTATTTTGATTCCCTTGACAGTTACTGATAGAGTGAGGGATATAATTATTGGCTATTTATATACCTTCTGTGAAGAAATGTCTGTGGATTATTTTTTTTGTTAGGCTATAAGTTATTAATATATTCTTGACTAATTCACTTATCAGATATAATATCAGCAAATATTTTCTCTTATTTTATGAAATATTTTTCATTTTCTTTATGGGGTCTTTTTTGTTTGTTTTTTTCTTGAGACAGGGTCTCACTATGTAGTTGAAGCTGACCTGGAACTCGCTATGTAGCCCAGGCTGGTCTTGAACGATCTTCCTGCCTCAGCCTCTGAGTGCTAGGATTACAGATGTGCGCCACCATGCCTGACTATGGAGTCATTTAAACTACCAAATTTTAAATTTTGGTAACATTTAAATAATTGTTTATTGCCTTTGCTTGTTGGCATTATAAATAAAGTACTATTGCTTAATCAAAGGTTTAAATCATTAAAACCTTGAATGTATGCCTTTCTCCTGAGTTTCATGTTTTATTCTTACATTTAAGTCTTTCATCCATTTTTATTTTGTTTCTGTATAGCTTGTAAGATAGTGATCCAAGTTCATTCTTCTGCATGTGGATATTTAGTTGTCCCAGCAGCATTTGCTGAAAAGTACTTCTCTTTCTGTTACATTGTTCTGGCACTTTTAATGAAAATGAATCGAGCATAAATGTAAGTGTTCCTATTTTGACTCAGTTCTACTGTACTGATTTATCTTTGTGTCAGTAACTTGCTTTCATGATTAATGTCATTTATAATAAGTTTTAAAATCAGGAAGTGCAATTGGCAACATTGTCATGATTACTTTGGTTATTCTCAGTCTCTTCAATGGCCATATGAATTTTACAATCAGTTTGTAAGGTTCTGCTAAAAAAAATACAACTATGTTTGGCTAGTGATTGAGTTGAATCTTCAAAGTGGAAAGTTTACCATCTTAATATTTACTCTTACAATCCATGATCATGAAATACCTCTATTTAGAGTTTTTTTTATTTTTCAAAAATTTTTGTGGTGTTCACTATAGAAAGATTGCATATGTTTCAAGTTTATTCCTAAGCATTTTAATCTTTTTGATGCATTTATAAGTGGCAGTGTTTGCATAATTTTATTTTCGTTGTGAGTGTGTAGAAATACAATTCACTTTTGTATAGTAGTCTTGCATCCTGCAATACTGGTGAAGCTTTTTATTAGTTCTAATAGATTTTTCTGCGTGTAGGTATGCAATGTGTATGTATCCATTAGTATTTTCCATATATATGATTATATCATATGCACATAGAATTATGTTTTCCTTTCTGCATGCCTGTGTGTGTATACCTAACTGTAGGACTAGAATTTACAGTACAGTAGTGACTAGAAGCAGTGAGAATAGACATGCCTGTCATGTATCTAATTATAAAGAGTTTTCAGTCTTTCACCAAGTAATATGATGTTAGCTGTGAGATTTTCATATATGTTCTTTATCAGTATGAGGAAGCTACTTTCTAATTCTAATATCCTGAGCATTTTCATCATGAACATATGTTGTATTATTACACATTGTTTTCTGCCTAGATTGAAATGATCATGTAGTTTTCCCTTTTTATCAATATAGAATATGATACAGATTTTTGGATGTTGGTTGTGGTATAAAATCTTTTTCCACATGTTTCAGGATTCCTTTTCCTACTATAGTCTTAAGTTTTGCTCTGGCACTCACAGATATATGGATTTTTAATATCTTCTGTGTTACCTGTCAGGTTTTGGAATCAAGAAAGTTAGACTCACAGAAGGAATTTGGAAGAGTTTCCTCTTCTTTTTATGTGAATTTGTGGAAGACTGATGTTAATTATTTTTGCATTTCTTTTAAGTCATAAATGAAGATATCTGGACCTGAATTTTTGTGTCAGAAGTTTTTCATAATTATCCATTCGGTTTCCTTGTACAGGTTTGTCTAGATTCTTTTTCTTTTGGAGTCAGTTTTCAATAGCTATGTCTTACTTGTTATTTGACTCATCCACCTTCCCTAATTTGTTGACATTTGTTTATAATGAATCCTTATAACCATTTTTATTTCCTTAGAATTGAAATACCTCCCTTTTTAATTCCAGATTTTAGTAATCTGAGCCTTCTTTCTTTTTCTTAAGACATCTTTCTAAAGATTTGTAATTTCCATTTTATCTTTTCAAATCACAGACACTTGGCTTTATTGATTTTTCCTGTTTTTCCATTTCATTTATTTTTGCTTCCTTTCATTGCTTTGGGCTTAGTTGGCTCTTTTTAATATAGGCAGTTATAGCTATGAACTTCCCCTTGAGAATGCTTTTGCTGCATGCCATAAGTTTTGGTACGTTGTTTTTCCACTTTAATTAATATCAACGTATTTTCTAATTTCTCTCATGAACTCTTCTTTCACCCATGTGTTGTTTAGAATGTGTTATTTATTTTCTACATATTCATGAACTTCTCAATTTTTTTTCTGTGACTATTCTTATTGCAATCCATTATGAACAGAAAACATACTTGGAATCATTTCAATCACTGAAAATTCATGAGGGCATATTTTGTAGTCTAAGCTGTCATCTCACCTGGGGAATTTACCTCTGTGTTTGAGAAGAATGTGTGTTCTGCTGCTTTGGGAGGAAATGTCCTAAAGAGCTGTCGAGCCTTTCTGCTTTCTGCTGAAGCTGGAGTGTTTTCCTTCCTGGTTGGTGTTCTTCCCAATTATCCCACTCGTTGTATATCTTGAAGTCTCCAAGTATCACTGTCAAATTGTCTGTTATTCTATTAATTTTCTTAGATTTTACTTCATATGTTTTGGAGATTTCTTCTTAGACATATAGGTCTTTCCAATTTTCATGACTTCCCGGTGGATGGTCTCTTTTATTATAGTAAAATATCATGCTTATCTTTAGTAATAAATTTTTCCTTTTAGTCTATTTTGATTATGGTTAGTATTGCTACCTTCACTCTCCCTTGGCTTCTGTTGGCATGGTGTATTATATTCTGTCCTTTTACTTTCAATCTATTTGTGCTTCTCTCTTTTTAAAAACAGGATATTTGTCTTACAATTGTTATTACCCCTATACCTTGCTATTAATGTCATTAACATATCTAAGGTAATTTTGGGTAATGGAGGATTTACATCTTCTCTTTTTCCATATATCTTGTCTCCTTTTTTATCTATTCCTTTATTATGGCCTGTATTTTATTGTTAAACATTTCCATTCTACCACTTTAATTATCTTGTTATTTATTGTAGAAATTTTTGTTTTTACTCATTTTCTCAAGGATTAAAATTCACAATTTAAAACAATAGTTAGAATTAATACCAACTAATTTTCAATAGTACAAAGTAGTTTACTTCTGTATTACTCTGCTCCTTTATCTCATCTTTGTGCTAGTTTCATACAGATGACATCTTTTTTCATTATGCACTAATTAACATCAGCTTAGCATTAATGTCATACTTGTATTTTAAATCATGTAGAAGAATACAAAAATGAATATAATTATGCAGTTAATTTTACTGATGTTCTTCATTTTTTTCAATATTTTCACCTGAAAACTGTTGTCCTTTAATTTTAATCTGAAGGACTGACTTTGGAATTTCTTCTACTAGAGCTAGGAACAATCCTGGCAATTTTTGTTTATGTGGAATTGCCTTAATCCTTCAGTCATTTTAAAGGACATTTTTGTGAGTTCTTGACTACATTTATTTTGCCAGAACTTTTTATATGTCCTGTTACGGCCTTCTGGTTTTTATGGTTTACAAGGAGAAATCATTCATTAGTCTTACAAATGGTCTTACTAAGAGTCTCCGATAGATGAGTTGCTTTGTACTTGCTGCTTTCAAGATGCTTTTTGTCTTTGACCCTTGACAGTTTGATAATGATGTATCCAGGTGTGAATATATCAGAGATTACCCAACTTGAAGTTTGTTGAACTTTTAAAATATGTATATTACTGTTTTCATCACCTTTGTAATTTGTTTGCCTAAATTATTCTACTCAAATATTTTCTTCTGCCTTGTCTTGTCTCCTCTTTTTTTTTGAAGTCTCATTGCATGGATGTCAGTATATTTGATGATATCCAACAGCTGGGTTTTGTATCTTTTGTTTTTATGTGGTACTGGGGATTGAACCCAGGGCCTTCACACTAAGCTACATCCAGCTTTTTTTTTTTTAATTTTTATTTTTCTTATCGAAACGAGGTCTTGCCCAATCCTCTTACCTCAATTCCCCAGAGCACTGGTATTCCAAGGATATACCACCACACCCAACTCTATCCTATAGTTTTCTGAAGCTCCATTTATTCAATATTTTTCTTTAATTTCCTCACACTGCACGTTTATTGACCTATTATCAAGTTCATCAGTTCTTCCTTCTGTTGATCTGCTCTGTTGTAGAGCACCTGCATTGAAATTTTGTCTTTAGTTATTGTAGTTACTGATAGTCTGTATTTGGTGATTTATTGTTCTCACAGTTTTCTTTAGTATTTTAAAACAGATCATGGCCATTTGTGTAAAAGGAGCATACTGAAGGTTATACAAAACCATTCAAGAAGTAAAAAAGAAAGAAAACTCTTATATGAACAATGAAAATACCAATAGAATTCTACAACAAAAATAATCTTTACTTCAGTTATCACACCTAAGGTAGTCTTCACACATGACAACATCTTCCATACACACATGTTGCTTACACTGTCAGCACATGTGTTTTGTTTTCCTGGTTTTTTTTTTTTTTTTTTTTTTTTGGCAA
>NW_022900930.1:5168998-5195176 GCF_012274545.1 Fukomys damarensis | reverse complement strand
TTTTGTAGGACAAACTTGACATCCACTGGTCTTGCTTTTTTGTCAGGAGGTTCTTATTATATTATGTGTAGTTAACAGGAACATAAAATATCAATAAAATAAAATATTAAATTCTTAATATGTATTGAATATTTAGAATAAACAACATTTTCACATCAGCTGTGTACTAGCTTATAAAATCTAAATGATAACGTCAGAAATAAATTCATACATGAACTACAGTGATCATACCAGTAGAACTCTACAACAGAAATGATCTGTGCTTCCATGGTCACTCACACCCCAAGCAGTCTTCACACACGGAAACTGCGTATTCCATGCCCAGGGAGCTGGCACTTTGGCATGTATGTTTTGTTTTCCTGTCTTTTTTGTAGGGTATAGCTGCTTTTTGTTGTAGTTGTTGTAGTTTCTTTTTGTGATGTTGTACCTGACTATTTACCTTTCAGCTCACCAGTGTGCTCCATAGTTTTTTTTGCATAGTTCCTTGGGAAGAAACATTTTGTTCTTCCTGTTCTAAATGATCTCATATGAGTTCCAGTCCCAGACCTCCAAGAAAATTTATCTGTGGTATTTTGCACTTGTTATTTTCTTTATAAACTATCAAAACGTCACACATGCTTAGGATTGAGCAAAACACAACAATTGGCCAATGCTTTGTGTTTTGAGCGACATCATAATTGCCATATAACAACATCTACTTCACCTTTGGTTTTGTTCTAGAAAGTTCCCATCTCAGGCTTCTGTTTTGTTAAGATTCCCTGTCAGTATTTCCATCATGGTGTGATGTTGACATCAGCAGTACCAGTTTTTTTTTCCATATATGAGGCCAATGTACCTCTGAAGTCCAAAGATTATACTATTCAATTCTGTTTTGAAATTGCAACATTTCCTTTTGCTTTGATGTTGCATACAGTTCCTACACTGCTCATCTTGTATTCTGTTAGCAAATGTGATATCCATTGGAAACTGGTAAACCAATTGTTGAATATCACATTCCAATTAGTTTGAGAAATGGGAGCAACAAGTCTATTCACAACATCATTTAGTAATTACTAGATAAATAAATTCCTGGTAGCTGAGTTCCAGGAGAAATTTCTCAACTGAACATATATGTCTTTGCATCTATCAGGGCATATATTTTTATACCATATTTGAAGCCTTCTTTTTTTTTTGCATATACTGTCTAAAGCTAAAGAACCCAGTTTTTTATGTCCCATGATATTGAATTGGGCTACTCCTACAAGAAAAATCAAAAGAAAATATTTTTAAAACAAATCCTAAATGCGACAAATTCAAAATGAACCCAAACTCGCCTGTTGCTGCCTTTGTGCTTCTGTACCACCTTGCCATTCATCTGCCAAGTGGGTGAATAGACGTATGGGTTGTTCCCCATGCATAGCTACTGTGAGCTACAATCAAATTCCACTGTGACAAATGAGATGTAGGCAGAATAGAATAATGGCATGGGTGTATTTTACCCATTGTGATGCTCAAGGTACATATGCCAAAAAATGTTACAGAGAGCATTATGTTAATAAAAATCTCAATTTGACACTTTTGCACAAGTGTTCACACCTTTTCATTCACATATCAAGTCAGTGACTACTAAGATTGCTACTAGTATCCTTCAGGCACAGCTGCTGAGAGGCACAGCCAGCTACCATTGTGCTAACATACTTAATTTTATTAGAAAAGTTAGAATGGGCTATGGTAACCCACAATAATGCCCAAAGGATTCTTTCAAAATACTTGTAAATCAAGTGTCTAAGAAATCCGATACCTGGGCTCTTTGGGGGACAATTCTCATTGACTGCTCCTTTTTCCTATGTGTGGATCATATTTTTGTTGTTGTTATGTCTCATAATTAAGACAGGTATTTTTAGTAATGGGTCATTCTGAAACTATTCCCTTCTCACCTGTTTTTGCTGTTGTTACTTTGTTCCTCCTGTTCTGCTATTTAACAACCTTCAACTAATTCTGTCAAGCCTGTATTTTTTGTTGTGTGTTAACACAAGTCTTCTCACTCAATTTTGTGACTGTACTAAGTTTCTTTAAAAGCTTTGAACCAATAAGGTTTTTTGCCTCTGCCAATGGATTCATTATGCCTAGTAGGGGATTAATTCAACACTCCAGAAGTTTACATCTCTGTCTTTACCTTGATTTACTTTGTGTGCCAAGTTTCAAGGGTGATTGGAGATATCTGTTGTCTTTCATAAGCATTTGGGTTAGCTGTGCAGGTTGTGTGTGTGTGTGTGTGTGTGTGTGTGTGTTTTAAAATTGCTAGAATTAATATTTCAAAACTTTTCAAAGCTTCCTAAGGCCTTCTCACTCTCTAGCTTTTCCTTTTAAAGATTTTGGCCATTATCTTGTTTGCCACACTATTATTTTCACCTCAGGTATCTGCAATTTTGAACAATTGCTATTGATTATTCTTGAAAATTTTTCCAAAGGAAATGGTTATTACTTCTGAGGAAGTTCAGGGTCAAACCAAATTAGGTCAAGTCTTGTGAATGGATCATTTTCAGGACATTCTAGAAAGCTCAAATAAAAATACACTTGTGAATACAAATTTTAGGGGAGCTCCAAATATTAAACTATTATTGTTATTACATTTTATATTGTAAGTATACATATGGAAACATATGTGTGAAAATTAGTTTTCTATCTTATTATGTAATCATCTACATAATATCATTGTGGACTCTTAGCTTCAAGGCTTAAAATATGCATTACCTGGCCCTGCAAAGAAAAAACTTTGCCAGTCCTATTCTAGATACTTAAGTTGACCAGCATATCAGATGTCTCAAAATAATAAGTAAAAATGAACTTCAGAGTAATTTTGTGAATGTAGTGATTTTTATTCCAAGCAATGGCTAAATCTTTTGAGTTTATATTAAAAGGCTGTTGAAGAACTGGAAAAAGAAGGGATAAATAAGAAATGCCCATATACATAGCAATTGACCCTTAATTGTGAATATCAAATCTCCACTGAATCAAAAACATAGTAAAGAAGATAAAAAAATTGAAAATAGAAAGTGTAGAATTTTGGGTGACTAAGGCACCTAAAATTTGGTGTAGTTGCTGTTAGACATTTTCTCTGATTGCTGAATGGAAGACAATTTCCAAATTGGTCAAATGGAAAAGAGTGAAGAAAGACTTCATAGAGCACTTTTTTTTTTATTCTTTCATGGAATAATAAGAGCTCATATACTGAAAGTCTATTTTCATGGATATATTGATATGAAAAAGAGATAATAGAAAAGCATAGTACTTACAAAATAGTCAAAAATCTGGTCTCTGAGAAGGCAAATTTTACTTCTGTTCGTATTAATAGTGATCTGCATGGATGCATATTTATTCTAGTCGATAAAAGAGCTGCTTACTGAAAACCCAGACAGTGCATAATTTTCAATCTTCCATTGGGCCTGCCATGGCCGTGGGAGAAATACATGCTGTTTTTTCTGTTGAATAACTACTGGTGGACCAAAGATTGGTTTTGTTCCTGTTGTAAGAAATAACATGAAAGACCTTTCGGAGTTGGGACGGGCATCTAGGAGTGGTGGGGTGTGAGTGGGGCACGGGGAAATGAAAAGGATTTAGACGTGATACGTACATTACCAAATGCTCACAGTGAATGTATTTAGTATGTATTACGGACATGTACTAATAAATTGAAATAAAAGAATAAAATGGAAGATCAAAGTCAAAAACCCACGTAGCAACATGCAGATTGGTTCTATGGCGTAGCCATTTGGGTTTGGCATATGAGTGAATCCTATTGAAGTTGTATGTGTATTTGGTCATGTTCGGTGGTAATTATTGCACTGTAACAAAGTCCTCACAAAGCTTATAGAATCCTGTTCATTCTCTCTCCCTCACCTCTCATGGCAGCAATTAAGTAGACAACATTGGAATGAAAATAAATTACTTCAAAAGCCAAGTCCGGGGCATTAAAGTAAGAGATGGAGCATCTAGGAGGATTTTTGATGGAATATCCACAGCTTGGAGAAATTCAGATATGCATGTGATTTCTACAGTAGCACCAAAGAAAGTTAAGGGCTTAGTGAGCCTCAGAACCTTAATTTCAAATGAGAAGTGAATAGAGCAGGATAAATATTCTACCTTTTACCCACTTTTGTTTTCATTCACCTTTAATTTAAAGACCTAAAACATAGGGAACATCTATGCAAGAGACCTCACCTTGCCTTACTAGAATCATCTCACCCCATGACTCCTCCCCTACCTCCCACTAAAAATCCCTGGCTCTCACCTTTCATCCCTAATAACAATTCAACTTTAATTGCATCTTTTGTTAAAGAACACTAACCACAGCCTCCTCCTGCCCTATCCAAGACCTGTGATTCTAACTTTTCATCTTTAATCAAAGCACGCCAGTAACACACCAAGCAGGAGGGCTCCGTGTCAAGAGTGATCCCAAATCTCCTCCATCTCCATTATCCCCACCGCAGCTTGACATGTCATGGTGCTAAGTAAAGAACGCTGAGGCTCAGGATGCTCGCATTCACAGGCTCCCCACCATTGATAGCTTCCAGATGCAAGGAAATCTTAGACGTCTGTGGCCCTCAACACATCATCAGGTCCTTCCAGTGTATCCAAAAATCTGTGATCACCAGCACACTATTTTGTCTTCATTTCAACATCCAACCAACAGGGATTTCAGAAAAGCTAAGCAATATGGATAACTTAGACTTCACAAATCACTTCCTATTTCTAGGGGAAATTGTCCATAGTATTCATGTACTCCAAAATTATTTTGATTTCCCCTGCAGAGTTTTCCTTTCAATTTGATACCCAACCCTCTTTCTCTCTCTCCTCCACACACCCACAAGTGCATACACTCACGCCGGTAGCATTCAGTGGGTGCCATTGTTTCCAATCTTAATTTCTTTGGGGAAATTTTGTTGTCAGTAATTTTCCAAAGCAAGATTCTCACTATCCTGCACAAGGAAACCATTTATGTCATGTTAATCCCTGACCTGGGCTTTATCCCATAAAACCTGAAGAAGTACACCAATTTAATGAAAAGCGAGGTAATTTTCATATATTCTATGCTCCCATTTCTACATCCATATCCCACTGAAAAGGATAAGTGTTTTGCTTAAGATTTGCATTTGTCTCAGCAATATATTATACATTGAAGAGTTTTAATTGTTGAATTCCTAGTCCGTTGAACACCAAAAAACAAACTGTGTATCTTTAAACACACTTGGGGGTATTTTTCTTTCAGATCAGCCTGTATGTGTTCCATCATCTGATATTTAGAAAGTGTTGGGAAGTATAGGAAGGATCACCTAAAAGTGCAACCTTATGCTTAGATGAGCTGAGGAAATGGCTCTCGGGAGATAGGAGATGTGCCCTGAGTCTCCAGCTCTGGCCCAGGGCACAGACTGCGGCCTTTCTTAAAGGTACCTGCTGCTCAGGGTCATGTCTCATTTATCCTCGCTTTGTCACAACTCCAAATGTAATATCCATGAAATACAAAGGGATTTAAACAAGGGTCCATCTGGGGAATGGGCAAGAAAGAAAGAAATTGTCTTTTTATCTTTCTCCTTGATCTTCAGTCTGGTAACAGTTTAAATTCCGAGATGCCCACATGCAGGTTTGCACAGAGCATGCCCTCTAAAAATAGCTGTCAGCATTCCCTCATCCAAAATAAAGCAAAGCTTAACAGAGCTGCTTCAAGGCAAGCTCAGGCACAGGTTTATCTAGTAGAAATACCATCCTATTTACGCCTTCTCCTTGGCTGGAGCCGCACTGACTTGTTATCTAACTTTAAGGCAGGAGGGCAGAAAAAAATGTCTTGGTGGAAATCATAAAGAGTGAACACTGAAAACAGAGGCCATGGATCTGATAGTCTTCATCCATATAGCAACATTTAAAAGCAAACAGCACTCTCCTCACAGCTGATCTGCTTTGCCTTAGAACGCAGTTTACATTCTCCTATCTAGAATGAAAGATTATCCCGATTCCCTATATTTTCTTATACTTCTTTTTTAAAAACATATCAGTTTCAGGTGGACTTTTACATCAGCATTCATTATTATTATTAAAGTTTATCATTCCTCAGTGACTCTATGAAAACTTCGCATACGTAAAGAACCAGGAGAGACAGCGAATTCACTAGAACACAGTCGTCTTAAAACGTTCCAGGCTTTGAGCACCAAGCTTCCTATGTCCCATTCAGCATCAGAAAGACTCATTTGGAAACGCAGAAGTGAATACTTCTCTGAGCAGTGTGTGGCAGCTTTTCCAGGCATAATGTTTAAAGTATATTTTATCCCCTCTCTCACTCCCTCCCTGGAAGCTTTTCAAATTATTAGGAGACTTATCTATTTTCTCAGTAAAATGGCCCCAAAGGTCTCCTGTCACGGGAGACTCCAGTCTCGTCCAAGTGAACCAGAATTAGAACAGGTGGTCACGCCAAGTGGCAGACAGAGAATTTCATGTTTCCTTCTTCCCAAATGGTTTCTCCTAAGGTTTCTCCAGACATCATCCAAGAGAATTTGGTGCCTTAGTTTCTGCTGTCAATGAATGACAAGTCCTGTGAATTTTTCTTCCACTTTATCAGGAAAGTAGTATCAGGAAAGATCACCACTCAAGCTGGATGCAGACACAGAGCCCGAGCTTCTCTCCACTCCTGGAAAAGGAAGCGAGTGCCCAGAGCTTCAGCAAGGAGGGCAGGTTGTGTACTGTCCTTCCTGAGGTTGTTCCGTGGCTGCTGAGTCCCAAAGATGCTCAGAGCTCAGGGTCCTTTTCAGCTTTCTCATACTTCTTGGGGGAACTTTGGCAAGTATCCACTCTTTTAAATCCCAAGTTTCTTTATCTTATAATGAATAAATGACCACCAGAAGAAACTCAAATCATAATATGATCATAAATATAAATATTAGGTTCATGTTCTGATAATTGACCATAGTATGTATAGGTATATATGGGGGGGGGGCTGGGAGCAGGACATGATTTTCTCCATAACACAAAAAGTGACAGCTCTAATTGGTAATAATAAGTATTCCCAAGTCAAAAATAGCCTTGTTGTTACAGACTAAGTCATTGAAGAGAAGGCAACTGTAGCATTCAAGATACAAATTCTCAGTACCATTAAAGGCATCCTGGGACTGAAGATTTTCCCTCTTCTTGTGGTAGGGACCTGACCAGTACTTTCAAGAGACAGATTCAACGGATTTTCCAAAGATAAAACCAAGAATGTCAGTATACACTTGTGCCCCTCCTTCCCAACACAGCCCGGGGACTTGTCTTTCCAATTCTAAGACTTTATGAAACTTTCTATTTTTGTATAGTTCAAGTCCTGAACAGCAACACAACAAAGTACTGCTCAGCATTCAGCAGAGAAATCCTTCTCTTAATTATTTACAAGCTGCCTATGGAGTTTTATGGAGATTTCAAGTGAAACAGTTGGATATAAACCAGGCTTTCTTTACACATTTTACAAAAGAGGACTCCAAAGAGATGCTTCTTAAACTTTCTGAAAGGCCTTGTGAGAGGATTTCCATTCATCATCAGATCATTTTCAGTTAATCTGAGTCAGGTCTGTAATTGGAGGAAATAACAACAGCAGGTTGATACCCTTGGAAATGTGCCACCTGATCTGGCTCCATAAAACTGAATGTAGCTCCTTAATAGAGGTTCACCTCACAAACGGAATCTCTCTTATCAGATATTACCATCAAAAACAAAAGCATGTGGTCTTTGTATTTTCCTTTATGTAATAGGATTCACACAGGATTAGTTGTGATGACTATGTGAGAATAATTCTACTCAGAATGGCTCCAGAAAGCAGAGAGGGAAGAGCTGCCTTCCTTACTCAGGACCTGTTCGGGCGCTTATCCTCAAGGCGCTGGCTCCATGCACAGCCCCGCAGCCAAAGGCAGGCATCAGCAGAAAGCTGAAAGCATCACTCCTGTCCCGCACCACACATCCACTAGCACACTGGCTGCAAAGCTGTTCTCACCTGGTAAGTTTCATCTACCAGCGGTGGAAGCTAGAGCCCTGACTCTGGGAATATTTCAAGATCCAGGGCCTCCTGAGTGTTGCCAGACAAAAGATCTGTGCTGTGTGTGTTTGTTTGGTTTGGGTTTTTTTGTCTTTTGTTTGTTTGTTTGTTTGTTGAGACAGGGTCTCACTATGTAGTTGAGACTGACCTGGAACTCACTTTGTAGCCCAGGCTGGTCTTCAACTCAAAGTGATCCTCCTGCCTCAGCCTCCCAAGTGCTGGGATTACAGGCGTGCGCCACCACGCCTGGCCCCGGGCTGTGTTTGAATAGCACGAAGCATGTTGAGTAACCAGGGAACCAACCCCATCCTTACCCAGCTTGTTCTGGAGAGGAACATTCCAAACAATCCTGCTGCATTTACTTGCCAGCCTCTCCCACATACAAAGACCCCATTCCCTGAGAGACTTTCATCTGTGATCAGAATCTGCCTTTTCCTTCAGCCATTTGGATGGTGCCCCGTGACCACCTTTCCCTGCAGTTGCATCAGCCTTTGTATTCTATTCCTAGTTCCGTGTTTCAGGACCACTTAGAACTAAGTGTTCTGAGGGTATTTACTGGTCTCTGTGGTTTCTGCAAGGATTATATCATTTTCAAAGCGTGTGAAAGAGGAGAGTATTTTGAAGATGGTGATCTAAATTGCACGAGGTGTGCTTTGGTAAAGACACCAGATGGATGTCATTAGGATGAAGTGGGTCTCTTCTAACCTTTTCTTCTGTACAAGTCCCTGACAGGTGTTTCTTCTAAGGCGTGTCTGTTTTCTGTAACATCAGCATGAAGAAAGATGTTGTCTGTGATGGCTTGTATACATAGATCATGCTTTTATTATGATAAAAAATGCACAGTGATTGATTTGTTGTTCTGAGTCAAGTTAAAGTGTGTTTGGGAGATCATCTTCCATTTATACTTACTTACTGAACCAAGAGCTCTTCATTCATCATGAGAATGAGATGGGCAGAGAAAGAAAGAAAGTGGGGGAAAAAAAACAGAAAAAGCCACCAGAAGGAAGTAGTAGCCATCATTGTACACCTGAGTGCTAAGGGAAGAAATCAGAAAGCCCCCTCCCTGAAGGTAAGACACCAATTTCCAAATTGTCCTTGAAGGGTCTAAGAAACACAGTCTCTATCAACTTGGATACATTGCATAGATATATGTTTTAAGAAATCTGAAGGAATGTCCAAAAACAACTCACAGAGAGATAGGAGGCTCTGTGAATGAATAACACAGCTAGTTCTTCAATTTCTGATAAAAGTCAAAGCTAGATTCAGAACTTAGGTATGTTTCCTGGTGAGAACTTTTAACAAGCTTGTCATAAAGCCATCACCATGGTCTTGTGTAGTTTAGCTGAGGGAGCCTCTGTGGAGAATTTGGGTTTGGGGCTCATGAATTTTGGACATGGAAACCACCAAATGTACATTAATAGGAATGAACAAGGTATCCATTTCGTTCACGCTGAACCTGGAGGCTTACGGTACAACATATTCTGACTAGTTAAATGCCTAAGACTCAGGAAATCCACTAAATTTATAGCTAGGTCTTAGTGCAGGTGGAGATAAAGGATTTTGCCTAAGATCCTGGCCAATCTCCTTAGTAATTATCCTCTGCTTTTCCAAACCTTTCTCCACCACCCCACCCTCCCTACTCAGGTTTCTCTGCTCCTGTTATCTCCCTTTCCCTGTACTTTAGGTCTGATGCTTCAAATTTGAGTAAGTTCTTTTACCCAAAATTTAAGACTTAGGATGGAAACTAACCTAGTTGAGAAGAGGAAAAATTACTTGTCTTTAGGTTGGAGACTGGGTCACTGAGCCACATGTTGAATAACTAGCTATTTTAACTCACAGGGAAAATTTCTCCTCCTCCAGAACAGACAGCAATAGATTGCATATCTCCTAGGAGGGATACCACAACCTCACAGAAGAGTGCTGTCACAAGCTACTGATTTCCAGGGCTAAATCTGTACTGTGACACAGCATGGTATGTCCCCAAAGTTGCTTCAGGGGACAGTAACAAATAGTTTTAAAGTAATCAATTAAATAAGTATGGCCTGGTAATGGAGGAGTCGGGTAGAGGGGGCAAGTGTGTGTGTAGAATAGGATGGACATATAAGGTGTTACAAGCATGAAGGCTCTACGCCTTAGCATGACTAAGACTTCTTCCTGTGCATATCCAACACAGGTCCAAGAAGCAAGGGTGCACTGCTCCGCATAAGCACCACATACCTAGGCTGATCATCAAGAGCAGGTTAGGAGAGAGTCAACAAAGCTCCATGGGTGCTTTTTACTGTCTCAGTCATCATGGCTCACATCTCAGTGGACAGGACTAATCCTGCGGCCCCACCTAACAGTCCAGGTCCTTAGGAAGGAAAGGAGAACTAGATATTGTGAACACTAGTAACTTCAGCCTCGGCTTTACAGTTAAGAAGCTCTGTCTCTACAATTTGTTAGTCCTTTTCTTGTATCTATCAAATGAGGGAGGAAGTCTGTAGACTCTGGCAAAGATGGACATGCTCACCAGATATCCCAACTGCTTCCCCGTCAGCAGGAGCTGACTTTCACAGGAAATTACGGTGTCACTTTGGACCAGGCCAATTCAGAACCTTGCCTTGATTGCCTGGTTCCTTCTTCTTCCCTTGCCTGGTGACCAAGCAGGTGCAGGTGGTAGAGCTTCTTTTGCCCAAGGCTCTGAGTGGCTCTGAGGAGTAAGGAACTGTTCACCTGAGTGAAAAGCACATGCAGTGAGCAACAACCTGTGCTGTGTTTAGAGGTTGTTTTTGCAGCCATTGCCTAGATTCTCCAGACTTGCCAGATCCTTTCTAATCCTGAACTTTCTGTGATTTTGGAAACATTTTTTTTTTCTGTTCTCCAACAAGCTTCCCTTTGGATTTGAGTAGAGTTACAATGTATGGGGGCATGGAGCCTTGGCCAAGATTGGGTGAGGATCAAGGGAAAGACTAGGAAAATGCAAGCCCTTGTTGAAAGTTGCAAAGACCAAAAAGTACATTTTATAAACCAGGAGGTTCCAGTGGGGACCCATAAGAAAGCAAACATGGACAAAAGAGAGGAGAAAACCAGGTTAAGGAAGAAGTTGTGACCCATGATTTGACCTCTCAGTGCCTTTTATTTTTATTTTTTTCCATTAAGTTTATCGGTACATTTCAAGCAAACAGTACAGTTACATTCATCATTGGGATCTTGTACCTTTACATGACAGATCTGGCTTCTGTCTTTTACATTCTAGATTGAGGTGCCCAAAATACTACTCGTGTTTCTGCCAAGCAAAGGTAACACTGTGATAGTAGTGAAATGAAGAGCAAAAATAAGAACTTTTGAAGCATATAAATCTAAGATAAAAAGAGAATCTGCCCCAAGCACTCAGTATGTCTTCAGCTGTGGTGCAGTCTGGGGTTCCAGCCCCTTGGCACCGTCAGACGCGAGCCCTTATTCTGGAGGCTCAGGCTTGCCGTCACTCTCCTTACATTGATTGTTCTCTGCTTTGGGCTCAAGGTTCTGTCACATTTTACGTCTCGGCTTTGTTACACAGGAGCCCCCAATCACACTGACTCCATTCTCCCTATTTAGGACTTTCCTAGATGACACGGAGCAAGACCCTGACCAGCTTGACAGCAGTGGCATGTTTCACTGGTGCAAAACAACTCCTTTGGACAAGGTGATTTTGGTAGGTTGCCTTGTATCATATTTAAATAAATTAAAGTATCTCTTGGGGTACAGGATGTCCTGATAATCATGAGCACCTGTGATTTCTCTCTGTAAACTGAATTTGGAAGGAAAAACATATACCTTACCTGCCACATAAATGACAAGCAGTGGAATCCACGTGACTTTCGACAAAGACCTTGTGGGTGAAATGCTGAGATTTAAAATACTTAGATGTCTTCAGCACTCCCCCCTCAACAGTTTTGTTTACTTATAATAATGTTCTCATAAAATGAGTTTTGCTACTAAACCTAAATAATGTAAACTCATCAGGGAAAGTTAGTATTTCTAAGCCTCTGCAGTTGTTCCTTTATTGTTTTTTTGGTACTGGGGATTGAACTTGGGTCCTTGCGCTTGCAAGGCAGGCCACCGAACCGCTGAGCTAAATACCCAGCCCAGTTGTTCCTTTATTTTAAAATAAAAAAGCATCTCAACTGGGTGGGGTGGTATTTGTTTGTAACTTGAACACTCTTAGAGGCTATCTCAATCCCAGAGCCCTGCCTGGATATTTTAGCAACTTCACAAGAAACTTTTCAAGAATAATAATAATAATAATAAAAGTTTAAAGGGACTTGGAATGTGGCCCCGTGTGAAAGCCCTGGGTTCAATCCCAGTTCCACAACAAACAAGCACACAGACATTTCTTTGATATAATATTTTTAAACCTGGCTATGTTTACATTTAATACATGAGCCCCAAACATCTCCCACCTTAACCCCAAACAACTTGGGTGAAGCCTTGTAGATATCATAGGTTCTAACCCTACCCCTCCTCTCTAGGAATCAAACTGACTCAGCTCCAGGAATTGTGAGCAGTCAGGATATAAGAAAGCCTTGTATCCTAATTCTTGCTCTAACATATGCTTTCTGAACCCCTATCTATTGTCATTCTGCAGCAGTAAAACTCAAATATAAATTTCAGTGGTTTTCCTTATAAGGCGTAGCTGGCAAAATTAGCTAATAGGGATGATTGCTTGCATGCTGCATGACCCTATAGAATTTTCTCAGCTATGGCTCATTGATACTTATTAATATTTTCTTGCTTTTCAAAAGTAGTTCAGTTCATTTCTTCTACTTGGTTCTTGCGCACACACACGCGCACGCACACACACACACACATACCACATGTGCATGCACAATCCTCATGGCACAGTGCCAGTGTCCTGACAGAATATGTTCCAATTTTTGCAAAAGTATTATCAATCATTTGATCAGAAGCACAAAATTGTCAGAGCTGTCATACCCACTGGAAGACTATTAGGGTTGCTGAAACTTGCCATTTTAGCAATTATGTCTTATTCTAAACTACACAAAATTAACATCCGTTGAACAGGAAGCCAGAAATGTTTTCAGTGGGAGGAAGATCTTGAGAAAGGTTGAGAAGTTGGGTGCAGATTGAGGCATCTGAGAGACAATAATAAATAAATGAGACATCTTATTAGACCGCACTTATTAAAGCACACAGACAGATTGCCACGATAGCTCCTTCCCTTATCGTACTCAATGTGGAACGTAGCTCAAAACAACATCTGAATCTTTTGTTCCACTTCCAAGGCCTACTTTAGAAGTGCTAAGGGTTTTGGAATCGGTGTCTCTCAGAGATTAAATATCCAGATTGCAAAATCCAAGAGGCTTTGAACCTGGTTCCACTTACAGAAGGGTCCCAGGGAAGTGTCCCACGGAGGCTCCTGGGGACAAGTGGCCCAGCCCCCATCTCCCCAACACCACCATCGTTCTTAATCGGGGGAGTTTTGGGCCACGGTTTGCTGGAGAAATTGCCTCTCTAACTTGCCTATAAAAGAACTCTGCCATGGATCTTTCTTCTAATCATTTAGTTCTGCTCAGAAGAGCGATTGGTGGACTTCAGGCATGTTACATTAAATACCATCGGAGGGTTCATTATTCAACTTAAATCTAATAGGGTTAACTAGAGACAATTATTTAATAGATTTGGTTAAGATTCATATCACTCTCCTAGAAAGCTCTCCAGACAAGTAGAGAGCTTTATTTTCCCTCCCAAGGAGATCCCTTGGAGACACAGCACTTCCCCGTATCTTCTAAGGTGATCAACTCTAATTGCTGATGTATGGTATTTTACTCATTTATCCTGTTAGATTTTGTCAACACCTGCTTTATAGAGCTTGCCATTTAACTCAGCGAGGATTGGCATGAAGAAAAATGATATATCCATTTGAAAGATTGTGAGTCTTTACATGCCTGAGAATATAGAACATGCACAGTGAAATTTAAATATATTTAACTTATTTTCTACCGGCTTCCAAGCGTCCTTATAAGATTCGAATTTGTTCAGTTACTGAACAAATATTAACGCTGAAGCACTATGCTTTCGATACATTACTTAATTCCCACAACAAAATTAACACGTACTTTACTTGTTAACCATTTTAAACATAAAGAAATTGAGGATCAGAGGGGTTAAAATGATTCGTTCATTCTCATGGCTAAAAACAGAGCTAGAATACAAAGTCCAGTCCTTTGGCCCCATGTTCACCACTCTGTTACATCCAGGCTCCCTAAGAGGAGATGTTTTTTCCAGGCCCTGCAAGAAGCCAGAAATACCAGTTTTTCAGTTACATTTATTGTTAACCTCATGAAAGTACTACTACTGGAAATATGTGGGTGAGAGGAAGGAGTCCTCTTGAGGGGCTCTCTTTCATCTGCTTTATAAATGTCACTGCACTCTGCCCCTTGCTTATTCTCAGAAACGAATTGACAAGCCAAAGCATGAGTTTCAAAACCACGTTGTAGCCTGCGTGTTTGGAGATGCCCACTCAGCCCTGATAGGGCTTCGAAATTTTGTCATGCCCCTGAGAGCCAGCAACTATACTCAGAAGGAGCTGAAGGACATCGTATTCATCGGGTCTCTGGATTACCTGCAGAGAGAGTGGCGATTTCTGAGGAATTTTCCCCGCATATATATAATGCCTGTAAGTACCGCATAAGGAATAGTGAATATTTATAATACTAATACTATGAGTACAACTAGCGTTGTTAATCATGGTAATAACTTGCATTTGTACAGTGCATACTAGGTGTTAGAAGCTGTCCTAAATATTTTGTCCATATCAGTGCATTTCTTCCTGAAAAATAATGCTAGAAGATAGATATTGAAGGTTAAGGACTTTTAAGTAAAGAAAGACTAAAATGTTGCCCAAGATTGCACAGCAAGTAAGGGGTGCAAGTAAGGGTTAAGCCTAAATACTGTGGTTCCTGAGTTTATGCTCAAACTGCTCTATTTTACTATCTCTATGCAAATTGCTTTTTAGTTTCTCTTTTTCTGAGACTGATTCTGACTTAATGGCTCACCGTAAGGTAATGCCAACTAGCCTTAGTGGTCTTGCCCCTCTTTTCTAGAGACCCTTGTATAGAATGCACAGTGCTGCATGGTCCCTTTTAAGTGTTCGAACAGAGAGAGGGCATTGGGTTTACACTTTTGAGAAAAGTGTCTTCTGTGGTTTTCAAACCACATGGGTCTTCCGAAAGTCATGCTGGAGCCTGACTGCCATCGTAACAGAGTTAGTGACACGGTCATTTGGTCACGAGGGTCCCGCCCCCTTGGGATCTATGCCATTATCATGAAGTTGAGTGAGTTACAGGAGGAGTGTGTTCCTGATAAGAGATGAAGTCTCACCCCATCCTCTCACGCGTGTGCACCCTCTTGCCGTGAGATTCCCTCTGCTGTGTTGTGAGGCAGCCAGAAGGCCCTCAGCTGCAGTCATTCCCAGCCTCCAGCACTATGAGAAGTAAATTTTTCTTTATAACTTAGCCAGTCCATGGTATCTTGTTATGGCTGCAAAAAAATGGACAAAGACAGGACCCATTATATATATGTGGTATTGTAGTTACGATTATATTTGCATCTAATGTTTATAAGTTTTTATCTCAATGTATGCCTCCATTTCCCGGGATGAAAAGCCCATTATGTGCACTGTGAAATGCACCAGAGCATTTGAATTTTTATGAAATAATGCTGGCAACATGGAAGGAATATTTTTTCCAACTTCAAAAATGATTCTCAAGAAGCAAATTGCATTTACTTTTAAAAAAAATACAGCCACCGTGAAGCTCCAACTCCCATCTTCCTTGCTTCAGTCCATACAGGGAAAGAGAGAAAATCACCCGAAGTCTCCAGAGCCAGCTAACATTAAGAATTACCAATATTAGATCCAAAGATCCAGACGGTGGGGACCGTTTCACCCCTCTTTCTCCACCAAAAGAAAAGCAACTTACACACATTTCAAGTTAATCTGGAGAGTTCAAACAGGTTGTTCTACCAGCAAAATGGCAGGGTAAAGAAATTCACCTTTACACCCATTACTGCTGCTTTCTCTGATTTTTACCGTGTCACTGTCCCTCTTACTCCATTTATCTTCTCCAAAGGAGTCAATGAAATAGATTTCTATTTTCATACACCACTCCACTCTCCTTCGTTTCATTTAAACACACTCTCTGGGAAGAGTCTGTGAAATGTATAATATATAGTTAAAAAGTGAATTTTAAAATTCTTTAAGTTTCTTAAATAAAGGACACATTGCCATTAATCCCCTCTGTAATACACCTCCTTGCTTTGAACACACTTATCCCATTGTTCCGGCCACTCTGACGCCGCTCCGCAAGCCCTCCTTTGTGACTGTCTTCCAAGATATGATAAAAGATACAGTAAACGTGGCTGCTTAGTGCGATCTAACAGAGAGGCAGTCTCGTGAAAACTTTACCCTGTGGCCTCACCCACCTTACTCACCAGGTCTGGCTCTTACACAAGATCAAAATGAGTAAGAAAGGCAAATGATTTGAATCCTTTCAAGACAGTGAGGCAGCCAGGACAGCACAACTAAGGATGCCACACACAAAAAAAGACTTCCCGAACTCTTCAGAAAGTGGCAAGGACCTAGGATAAGTGTTCCCAAGGTGTGTGGGGGGTGGGGGGTATCTTGAGGGGGATTCTGGCAATGTGTGTTTTCCTGTAATAAATTTTTAAATTGTAAACATTCACCATGTATCTTGATCACTCTTTGTATTCACAAAAAGACACTAATAAATGAAAAGACACGCGTTTCTGGCAACTAAGTTTTAAAATCAAGCTGGAACATGGAGAGACCTTAGCTGGAAAATCACATCCTTCACCATGAGCCCTAACCTCCCATCCCACCATCTGACCAGGCCTTTCTCTACCCCGTTTTGTCTCATTAGGGATCAGCGCTCTATTCTGGGGATCTGCACGCAGTCAACATAGAGGACTGCTCCATGTGTGCTATCCTAGCTCCGTCACCCAAGGCAGTAAACAGCCAGATCCTGGTCGACACGGAGGCCATCATGGCCACACTTAACATCGGGTCCCTGAGGATCGGCTCCACCCGCTACAGGCCTTCAATGCCAGGTACGAACAGCACCCCTCTTGGGAAGAGGCTGGCTGGGGTCCATAGGATGAGGACAGAGGCCTCCTCTCTGAGATGCTTCCACCATGAGGAGGAAGCGAGGTTGGCCAGACTTCCCTGCAGCGCCCTCTAGCTCTGGCTATGCTGTGGTAGGAACAGCCTAATATTCTCTGATATTCTAACCCTAAATGAAAACTGATATCCATCTTCTAAATGAAATATATATACATAATACTGTTCTCCTATTTTAAGGGGAAAAATCACAAAATTGTAAACGATATTATTTTTAGTTATTAATTTAATATCAAAGAACATAGCAGTTGGTATGTTGCTGTAGTTAATAAGTTATCGTGAATCAGTTTTAGCTGGTTTTTAAAGATATTCAAATTATAGGTTCTACTTTCATGGTTGAAAGGATAAACTAATTTTTTGACTCTTTGGCATGTTTACAGTATACAAATTTTAGGGACTTGTCACAAAGACTCTTTCAAACTTCTGTAGATGAAAATGGTGTGTTTTAGCTACAAATTACAAAGAGAAAGTGAGAAACAAGCTGGGGGGATCTCTTTAGATGAAGATCCTGTCTCTTTTCTCCTTTGGATTCCTCTCAATACCTGGTGGAATTATGGTCACTTAATAGATGCTTAACAAGCACCTGTAGAAGCACATGAGCCAGTGAACTGGACTCCAGAGGAGCTACTATTTCTCTGTACCCAAGAAGTGCCTGACAGAAGTGGCTGATCCCCGTGGCGCAAGTGCTTATCTTTCTCTTCTTCAAATGGGCAAAGGTCTGTAAAACTACCAGCCTCTCAAGTGAATAGGAAAGTCATATTTTGTGTCTAAAACAGATTTTTCAATTCAAGACAGAAGTAAGTCATGATTGGAACCCAGCTGGTCCAGCCATTCCCAGTGGTAATGACTGACCCACTGAATCTAGGTCAAGGGACTGGGTCCTCGAGCCACGGAGCTGGTGGCCAGAGGTGGCCCACCTTGCAAAGCACTCAGAGAGGTCGGACGTTAAAGGCATTGAGAGGCTCTATGGCTGTAGGCAAAAATGATCACAAGTTGATTTGTGAAGCCCAAAGAACTCTCTCTCTGGCTCCGAGGCACTGTTCCTAGGCAGATAAACGCAAGGTTCTTAGGAAGAAGAGAGTCATCTAATCTTTGGTAGGTGAACTAAACCAACTCCTCAGCACACCCTCACTATACAACCAAATCCCAAACAGCATCCAGGACTTCAGCAATTTTGAAGAGTGAAACTAATAACAGAACACCTCAGGAATACCAAAGTGCCATGAAAAGCTGAGCTAAGGAGGTAGGAGCCCTACCTCCACTGAGCAAAGCTGAACATCTGTAGAAGTGCTGGTGTGTTCTGCTGCCTGAATTCCTAGCTGAGCAGTTAAGGTCACTGCAATTCACAAATGAGTGTGTGTGTGTGTGCGTGCCATGCAGACACATTCTTGCAACACTGAATGGATAGGGAAGAAGCAGAAATATGTGCATACAATGTAGCCCTGGGGAAACTGAAAACACCTCAAGCCTTCTAATTAATGATATAGAATAGAGTCCTTCTGATTATTATTTTGTAACCTCTCTCCTTCCATATAAAGTAGAAATGTGCAAATATGATTCTAGGTCTAGTTCCCTTGTATTTAAGGATTTTTTTTTATTCAACAAAAATGTGTTTATTTGGTAGGATGTGTCAGGCATTTGGTGACAGGCTCCACGGCTGCGTGTAAGGCAGCAGCTGGCTGATATGGTAGAAAGAGATGGGGGATTGGAAAGGAGAAAGAGCACGGGAAGAGATAACACAGTGGCCGAGTCATCACGATACATCATGATGAGTAGTTGCTTTCCCCAAACATAAAGAGAGAAGCATAGGGAAGAATATATCATATGGGCCTGGCACCCTTCCTGGTATGGATGTGATCATACTCAGCTGTGCATTTGAGAAACACTGGTCCAGTCAGGCTCGAAGAACACACCTCACAGAGGTCATCAAGCCTGCTCATCTGGTACTAAGCCACCAGTGACGTCGCATTTTGAGATCTTAAAGGACCTTGCGAATATTCACTCAGAAGTTTCATCGATTACTCCGTCATCATAGGAGTCAATCTAGACTTTGTTTTTAGAAATCCTAATCTTTGGATAAGCCTGTTGGACCCTCTTAGTCATTCTTTGTATTTCACATTAATATGCTTCTTGCACCATTTCTGAAGAGATAGAAAGCTTAACCTCTGAAAACTGAAAGTATAAAGCATTGCACAATTCTCCTCCGGAAAGAGAGCAAACACCTTCTACCCTGAGCACCAAGAGACAGCTAGATCAGTAGTCTTCAGCATGAGGTAGTTTTGCGCTCTGAGGTCAGGACATCTAGATACACTTTGGACTTTCCCAGCTGGGGGGAATGCTATGAGCTTCTGCCTGGACAAAGTCAGAAAGGCTGCTAAACATCTTCCCTGCACAAGACAGCCCTACAGATAAAGCAAGGCCAATAGTACTGAGATTGAGAAATCTGGTGCCTACGTACCTGGGGAGCTTTCTGTGGCATCAATGGGCTTTTCTACATCTTCATCTCATACTGAACGTGCATACAAAGCCAAGCTAGGACGACCAAGACTGTTCATACAGAGGCTCACCGAGGAAGATCTGGGTGGGGGACAACAGAATGAGGCCACTTCACAGGAGATATACGGACACCAGGCCTCTGCTGGACATCTCTGTGGAAACCTGAAGGTTTCTCGGTAATGTTCTAATTGCTGCCCTGTCACATCACAAGGAGAACAGGTTGGCAAACCTAGGTACTGAACTAAATAATCTGCGGCATAATCTAAACATATAACAGTAATTAAGTCTGACAACTTAATGTGCTACTGAAATTTAAATGTACAGTAGTAATCTACAATTAAGCAATCTTTTGTAATAACACCCTGCCAGCCTGGAAGATTTCAGGTATAATGCTGTGTACTATTAGGTAGCAAAAATATTGACTCTAGCGTAATGTGCGCAGGCTATGATCTGACACTTATTCAAATTACCAACTCCTCTATAAGGAAAAAGACAGGGCTGAGGGAAAATGCAGCCACTGCCTTTTAGTCAGTTTGGGGAACAGATGTTCATGCAGCCACTCAATTCTCAGCTCCTGTGGGTGCTTCTAACCAAAATTAGATCGTTGGCTCTGAAAGTTAGGGTACTTCAAATTCTTTCTCAGCTGGAAACTGGAATCAGAAAATAGGACTAAATGGATTTCTCCATTGAGAGGTTTCTCCTTTGAGGGAAATTTATCTCAGTCTTTACTAAAAATGCGAGCCTCAATTGGCACACTTTTACCACATGGGCAAAATATGTACCCAGAAAGATGACCAGCTTTGTGGTGAACTCCACCCATCACTGACAAGCATGCGATCTTGACCCTGAGCTGCCCTTCCCTCATTTTCCAGGGTGATCACTGCGCTCAATTCCAAGTTGCCAGTCCTGTGATTCTTATCTTCTGACAGTGTCTACTGCTTACAGCCCCCAGGAGGGCTCACTTACAACTGTTTATCACATAATCTCTGTTCCCTCCTGAAAACTGTAGTGCGGGACCATGGCAATTACAGGAGACTCACATGGGCTCTTTTGGGCTGGTGGAAGTTAGAACTGTCTCCTAACTGACCCTGTCCATGCTTGCCTCTTTCCTGCCTTAAGTCCTTTGCCTGCCCTCTGCCTGAAGGGCTCGCTTATCCCTCCTGACTCAATTTCCCTATCAAAGATTCCTCCCTTTAATCCCCATGTAGAGTCCCGTCCCGATGAGCTCCCTGCCCTTAAACTTCTTTCCCTGTTAGTATCTGAAAATATTCTGTATTTGCCACAGGTGATACCTAACTTGGGCAGAGACTGTCCATAGCCCTAGAGCAGAGGAGATTTTTTCAGTTTCTGGGAGAGAGGAAGGAAAGGCCCATAGAGCAGGCATCTGCACCTTCTGGGAACAAAGTATCGTCTTAATTTCTCCAAGCCTTCCTGAATTATGGAAATCTTGGAGTCAAAAAAAATTGTACAGTTTAAAATGTTCAGATCCCATCAACAGTAAGGTTTATCTCTAGCCACGGACATACACTTCTCTTTCTGTGAAATAGCTGCGTATACAGATGGCATTCTACGCCTCCATTTTGTCACCTAAAACTAAAGGGTTCCGGGGTTCCTGAGGCCACTGCTGGTTCTAGCTGCCAGCCATACACGTTGGGGTCTTCCCATGGACCTTCATGTGTTTTTTATCTTCCAGCCATGACCCCATATTTTAGTTGACGTCAGGAACATGTTCAGCTCTACTCAATTAAAAACAGAAGTGGCTCTTTCACTGAACACTTCTTGGGGAGATGGAGGCAATGTTAAATGGTATAATACCTAGCATTCCTTCTGGAAAAAATAAATCTCCCCTTGGACTTCCGTTTCCTTTGTCAGCACTTCCCTTGTCCTCCCTCCGTCTGTTCCTCTGGTAGCCTGAGGACATTGGTCATCTCCTACATTTCCCCTCCCAACATGCCCTCCTCTCCCCTGGTCAGCAAACAAAGGATCTTTCAGTTTTTCACCCCTTTCCAAAGGGGCAGGAACCTCAATCAGATTAGACATGTTACTTTCACGGTATTTTTCC
This sequence comes from Fukomys damarensis, assembly GCF_012274545.1. NCBI lineage: Eukaryota > Metazoa > Chordata > Mammalia > Rodentia > Bathyergidae > Fukomys > Fukomys damarensis. Next base: position 5,173,408 of record NW_022900930.1, on the reverse strand, counting down.
CGGTTACAGAGCATCCCCAGGAAAGTTCAAGAAAAGTGACCTAGAGTTTCAAAGTACCACTTAGGAGATAATGGCCTGTGTGTTTTTAAGGCGCCCTCGCTTTCTACTTCTCATTCTTTCTTCACATGTTTAGTTTTGGAAGCTCAAACTCTGGTGCTGTGTTTTTCAAACCCTCATAATAACACTGTGTTAGAGGCCAGGACCTCACAGCTACTCACCAGGTCTGATGGGCCTCATCTCCAGAGGCAGGAGAGAAACGGTCTCCACAGAAAGCACAGAGGTCCAGGGCCCCATGCAACTACCCAGTTAGGGCAGAGCGGAGCACGAGGGCTTTCTAAGTGGACAGGTTCGCCAGAGTGGGAGGGGGCAGCCAGGTCAAGGGGCGGAGGGAAGACAGTGCAGATGCCTGTACTCAGGGGAGAATCTGGACGGGGTGGTCGCACCAGGAGCCACACAGGGAGCCTGCACTCCTCAGAGGTACTCTTGGAGCAGAACCACCAAGGAACTGACCATTTTCTAAAAGTTTTGTGAGCAACTTCATATAGTTGGAGGTACTGCCTGGCTAAGCCGTCAACAGCATCACCACTCTATGGAGAATAATTGTATATCTTAGTTCTCATGTCAAAAGCAACTTCTGGGGAGCTTTGCCTGTTCTGTAATTCACCTGAAGGGTTGTTTAGAAAACTCACCTCAGACACGCACACACGCACACACACATGCATACACACAGGCACGCACATATGCACACTCTTTCAAAAGAAAATGCTAAGGAGACTCAAATGCCGTTGGTCCTCTGTGTCTGAGTTCTGTACCTGGGGATTCAATTCAATCACAGATGGAAGACATTCAGAAAGAAATCATATCTGCACTGAACATGTACAGCATTATTTTGTCATTATCCTCTGCATGATAGAGTATTGCAGTTATTTACATGGCATTTACATCATATTAGGTATTGTGTGTGAGAGAATGTACATAGGTCATATGTGAATACTACACCATTTTATAAGAAAGTATTTGACCCAGGCATGGGGATACAAGTTTATAATCCCAGCCTGCTGGAGGCTAAGACAGGAAGATCACTGAGAGTTTGAGGCCAGTAGGGCTACATAGTGAGTTCAAAACCTGACTGAAATACAGTGAGACTCTGTCTCAAAAAAATAAACATACAAACAAACCAAGGATCTGGGCAGCCAAGGATTTTGGTATCCATGGGGGTCCCTGGAACCAATTCTCTGCACTTAGCAAGGGACAACTGTGCCACGTGCTTCTCTAATGACAGAAAAATGTTGGCGATTTGGATCTGCGAGTAACTTTGCTAACATAAAACACCAAGTCACATGGTGACCTTATATATGTCATGACCAAGTTTTGCAAGCCAGTTTGTTCGCAGTTATCACCTTTTTCATTCTCTGTTGGTGTCTGTGTCTGCTGCAGGATTGCTACCTGACGCTAACGAATACCATGGGAAATCAAAATACCGCCGAGTCCCCATCCTCACTGAACTGAGTAAGTTGCTTTGCAAGGGAGAATCTTCATGATGCATAATTGATGTCCCCAGATTCTTTTTAGAATCCATACTCAGGGATTAAGGAACAGAATGGGGCCCAGAGAGCTTTAAGTGCTTGGCTGGATGTCACACTGGGCTTTTACCCGACCGGTGACATCATCCAGTGGAGTCGCTCTATCTGGCGTCAGCGGCAGGAATAATAAATATCTGCCTCCCCCACTCTCCAGAGTACCAGGACAGGGAGGAGACAGAAGCCTGTCTGACTCCAGGGATTTCTCCCTGCTGATTTATCTACCATCATGGGACTTGGGTCACGCATTTCCCTTTCCAGCAGCCACGTCAAGGTGGAACTAGGATGAGACTGGGGAAACAAGTAGTGTACAGACTTAGAGAAGAGACCCCTCTTGGGGTGCTTCGGTGTCCCCGTTGCACCATCTTAGCCCCAGCCAGGAAAGCAGCACTTACCAAATGGAAGTGCCCCCCAGAGATGTAAACTGTTACCTCTCACCAACACCTTTGAGAATGAGTATGAGCGTACTTTCCCAGATATGAGCTATTCTGGGAGCAGAAAGCAGGTGTAGGGGCGTAGAGAGAGGGAAGGGAGCTTACATGCGTCTGGGGGTGCTGGTAGGACGCTGGGAGAAACACTTGGATTCACTCCTGAGAAGAATGGAGGTGAAAGTAGAAAATACTAAAGAAACTGGCGCTTTTAATATAGAATGAGCCAACTCCACGTTGATCTCTAAAACTGGGCCTGTGATTTTATCTAACTCTAATACGGGATGTTTAACAGGCACTTTCTGATCTAGAACACTCCCCCTTCTCTGTATAAAATTAAGCAAGATTAGGGTGGAGGGCTCATGTCTTAGGCTACTTGATGTGCCTCCGGACCTGGACGTGATGCATAGGTGTTCCACCGAATCACGCTGCCCCCAGGTACCGGCATCAAGCTAATCCCGTCAGAGACACCTCCACAGCCTGGAGCAGAGCGAACGACGGCGTTCAGCCATCTGTTCAAATTCTACAAAGCTTAGGGGTTGGAACCCATGGTCACCAGCGGGCTGGCTATCTTCAGGGTCCTGAGAGGAGAGCTGCTGGTAGTGCACTTGTATGGAGTGTTTGGTGGCCTCATCAACCTGGTTCTTAACAAAACTCGTGAGGCGGCGGAATGCCCATGGGCCAAAGGAAATCAACAGCATAAAGCCAATAAAGGGTCCTAAAAGGCTGGGTAACAGGGTGGACAGCCAGGGGGAGGTAGAAAACCAATTTTGATACCAAGATCCGTCCTTTTCCCGTTGCCTCTGCCTTCATTTGAGGCTTTTCTCAACCCTTCTAATGCTATCATCCACCAGGCTCAGTTTTTTTTTTTTAAAAAAGCAACATTCTTCTTTCAAGGTTGCATAAACTCCCCCCTCCCGCAAAAAGGCGAGGCAAAAACAAAACTAAAACACAATAGTCTCTATGAGCGAAAAACAGCTACGGGACCAACAAAGGGGTTAATCCAGTGGAGCAGGCAAAAATAGGTGCCTTTAGGGGAAAGAACGTAGAAGTCATTAGCATTAACCAAGTAGGTGCTGTTACAAATATCAATCAATTGGGGGGGGAAGGCGCATATGAGGTCCCAAAATACAAAGTCCAATTCCCACAACCAGTCCCAGAGTTATGCCTTGGCAAGGGTCGATATCCCAGGCAATGGCAGGTTCGTCTTGGAGAGGAATCAGTTCACCAGTAACTGCAACACCTTCGTAAAAGGGGGGCTGTGAGGAGTAGCAAATCCAGCACTCCTTATACGCGGGGCCTGGAGGGAAGGCCAAGGGCTGGTGGCAGCAATCTGGGAAGTAGCGTTGGCAATGTCACCGGCCTCGTTGATTATGAGCCAAGTGTAGTTGTAAAGACGATAGGGGCTAGCCAAGGTAAAAGGGGAATAAAGATCAGAAATCAAAAGAAGAGGGAGAAGCCTCAGTAGAAGCAGGAACATCTTGTAGGTCAGTCGGCGAGGTAGCGGGTGTGTCAGCGGGACCTGAAACGGAAACAGAAAAATCCTCAGGGGCGCTTTCCCTGGGTGGGTTATAAAGCTTGACCAGTCTGTCTGGAAGCCAGCGCGTTTCTCCAGTGGTGGCATTGTGAACACAGGCATGGCCTTTGCCCCAGATAAGGACTGGGTGAGGGCCGAGCCATCGGCCGGTGTGTACATCCTTCCAAAGAACTTGTTGAAAATTTTCCTGTGTGGAAGGATGCCAAAGGCGGTCAGCAGCTGACCGGCTGTTGCTGTCCAAGGACAGAAAATTGAGCACAAAAAGTGCATGATTTAAAAGCAGGCGATGTTTGCCTTTACGAGCATACAAGGTTTCACTTTCCGATGTGAGTTTAAAAAGCATATTTTTCAAGGTTTGATTGGCTCGCTCAACAATGCCCTGACCCTGGGGGTTCAGGGGTATGCCCGTCTTATGGGCGATGCCAAATTTCGCACAAAAATCTTTAAACTTAGAACTAATGTATCCTGGGCCGTTGTCAGTTTTGACGGCCACGGGAACAGGTATAACAGTAAAACAATGCAACATATGAGCAATAACATCTTTGGTAGCCTCTCCTGTGTGGAGAGAGGCACAAATAAAACCACTAAAAGTATCAACTGTAACATGAATATATTTTAGATTACCAAAAGCAGGATAATGAGTAACGTCCATTTGCCAGAGTTCGCCGGGGAGGAGACCACGGGGATTGACTCCAGTGTGGGGTTCCGGCAAAAGGGACAGACAGGCCTTACAGGATTTAACTATATCACGAGCCTGTTCTCTGGTAATGGAAAACTTAAGTCTGAGAGTCTGAGCATTAAGATGGTGTAATTTGTGAGCCTGTTGTGCAAGCTGCAATGAATGTGAGGAATCAAACACAGCCAT